>NW_027468663.1:46491997-46731997 GCF_046254945.1 Alosa pseudoharengus | reverse complement strand
CAGCCTGCTCCCAGTTTATCTTAAACTCCTGTGGAGCATGCAGCCTTCCCAGCCTTTGCTTAGATGTCTTGTCATTGCAGCACAAAAAGGGCTTTTATTTCCATCAGTGGTGCAGCATTAGGGTGATATTTGGGATCTAAAGATAAACTGTAACAGCAGCATTTTGTTAATACAAGTTGTTCTTGCATTGCGTTGGGGTTTGTATCGAGCACAAAAGGGGTCATGGGCAAATGTGGGTGCACACCAGAGACATCTATGTCCCCTCCATCTATGACTTTGACCTGAAGCACACAGCTGCATTGAATAGGATAGTTGGATAACTGGAACAATAAGTGTGTACGCATGCAAACATGAATATGGTAGATAAAGTAGTCACCTATAAAAACACTTACAAATGGCAAATGCTTTCAGAATATCACAGTCCAGTTTAAAACTTTTTAATAACTCATTATTGTTTAATTGAATAGAGATGATGGAGAAATGAGGGCCCTGAGCTCCTCGATCTGTCAGCCTCATTAAGAGAGAGAGAGAGAGAGAGAGAGAGAGAGAGAGCCTACCGGTGAACACGCTGGTGGTGACGATGCTGCTCTCCTGGCTCCCTCGCACTGCGTTCAGGTTGATTTCGTACTCAGTGGCCGGAAGGAGGCTGGTCAGGGTGTAGTTGGACACTTCGCTGTCAATCACCACACTGTCCACCCTGCCTGCTCGTCAAGAGACCAGCAACAACACAAAAACGCGTTATTGGGAAATGTCTAGCCCTGTGCAAGTTCTTGGTGACTTTCTTTTATTACAATGGACACCCTCCAGACAATAACTCTTTGAAGTGTGGCTGTACCTTTTGATGACTGGTAGGACATCTTGTAGTAGTCGAAGGGTGCAAGGGGTTGCAGCCACGATATTGTGACAGTGTCCTCTGTCACATACGACACTGTCATATCCCGTGGGGGGTCTATGCCTACAGAGAACATGTTTGATCTGTCAAACAATCTGTCACAGTAGAGGTTTGCTGATGCACCAGTCTATTGATGTTGAGTTATACTGTATGTATATATACAGATGCAGTTCACATTTTTTTTTATTGTAAAGAGAATTCTCCAACATTGACAATGATGCTATTTTACAGGAACAGTGAAAAACAAATATTGCTTTGACGTAAATCACACACCAATATGGTGAAAAGTGGGAGACAAAACACCTTTTAGGTTAATTTAATGTGAATGTGAGCCCTTCTCAGGAATAATAGAAACATATCAATTCATAGATGAAACTCAATAGGCTGATGTTTTCATTACCATTACACATTCATGGCCACAAGTGAACATATCACCTCCATTTTGTAGATGTGCCCCCATGAGTTCACAGTATCACAACAGTAAAGGTTACCGCCGACAGGGTACGCAAATAATGACACAGGCTGCGAGCCTTGGTGTCATTGTAGAGAATGACGGCATGAGGAACAGATTGACTGGGGCTATTGCTGGAGAGCAAAGCCATAAAAGGGAGTGTGGAAGCATCCCCTCCCTCCCTCTCTCATTACGGTAATGAATTTAATTCACAAACTAGGGGTGGCAATTCATAAGCTGGCTGTCAGCCTCATTTAAATGCTTCCGGGGTAAAATATCCCCATGCAAATGAACTGTGATTATTCATGTATGCATATCTTTAATTATTTTTCATCCTGCCGAGCAGTCAGTAATGGCCATGCATTTATTCGGCATTTAAAGACCCGCTCAGAAGAAACAGTGTGAGGTGGGAGCTCATGGTTTTAATTTGCCATTTTGACACTGTCCTCATGCCTGCTTCCAAAATGTGCCTGTTGAGAACACAACACATACTGTATGTGAAATCCTTCTCCGAACAACTGTAAATTTGAAAGTCGGAGAGTTCAGCTTCTATGGCTTTAGATGTGACAAAGAGTATGGCTAGAGTAGACTGCAAATCAATGTTTTCTTCATTGCCTTAGGAACCTTCCCCAATCTCTGGGTAATAATGTGATTGGTGTATGTACTGATAATTGTATGTTGTTCAAAACATGGTTTATATTTATGTGCCTGATAAATAATTATCAAGGTGGACTCTGTGAATTGAGTCATTATTCAGCTATTTATTTTGCCCTCAGAGTCTGAAAGTCGAGGCACACAGTTCTCCATTTCACCCTGCTGTGTCTGCATTGTATTCTGGTTTTAGCCGGACTCATTCTAACTTTCCATTAAATGGCTTTTAACGCTGTGAGAAGCAGGCTTAGCATTTTGACATAACAATTTCCACTGCACAGACTGTGCCCAACTTGTCGGTGGCAACCTGACTAATTATACACCTGCACAATATGCTGTGCGGGTGTCCCTCGACAGAGTGACCAACAATCACATCTTTTCTTAGGGCCTGGCATCTGCACATAGCAGCGTTGCTAACACAACAGCTGAATACTTCCAGACATCTTCACGTCCAGGCCGGGGTAATTAAGAGAGGATTACAAACAGTGGAATTAATTAAGAGACAAAAATAGAGGAAGGGAAAAAAAATGCTACTATACAGCTGTGAGGAATTTTAATGAGGTGTCGAGGCGAGTGAGGATGCGGCTTGCCCGCTGACAAACATCATATCAGTCCAACAACCTGGCAGAGGAATGAAAGAGTGCTCCTGCTATGCTGATGAAACCCAAACGACACTGTGCATCTGAATCCTGCTCTCAGCATTAAAAAACAATGAAGCCCGTGACACTTATGTTATATTTAGCAAGCACACTCATTTCTGGGTGCAAAGGCACTGTGGTTGTTATGAAAGTGAAGTTGATTTATCTGCATCATATATTTATACATGTTTATATACACACACACGCAAACACACAAACACACACACACACACACACACACACACACACACACACATATGTATGTATATAAATATATACAGTATATAAATATATATCTGCAGTCATTTCAGGAAGTATATTGAAAATGTGAAGTTCTTATCTCCAGCATGCTCTCTCAGTGGGTTCTTAAAATCTCAAGGCTATGTTGATATGAGATAAACAACAGCAGCTGTTCCTTGTTCGATAAACACAATTCGCCTGTCTGTGATAACCGAACCGTGTGACCTGCAGATATTTATAGACTGTTTTCTCACAACCTGCGACCATAATAAACATCTGCAGAGCATGCCAAAGACGTCTACCTGTAACGACCATGCCTTCGACAGTCTCCGTCACATCACCGCGGACAGTGACCAGGGTGATGATGTACTTTCTTGAGGGGAGGAGATCTCTGAACGTGGTTCTGGTTTTGGATCCGTCGAGGGTGACCTGGGAGCTATGCCTCAAATCCTCCGTGGTGTAGCTCAGGACGAAGGTGTCAGCGGGCGGGGCGGGGGCGCCCCAGGCCACCGTCAGCGAACCAGACGTGACATCAGAGAAGTAGAGCTGGGCGACAGGGCGGAACCCTGCAAGTCGATATACGCGATTGGGCAAGAGACAGTGAACGATTGAGGTAGAATTCGATATCACCTGCTCCCTAGACATAGAAGTTAGGATGTGATTGATCAGCTCCAGCCAGCGATGTTGGCACTGAAGGGTTTGATGCAGACTTTGGTGGAGAGAGTAATGAACAAGTCAAGGATGGAGATACGTCAGTGAAGAGTGAGAATGACAGCATGAAAGCCACTTCAAGCGTCTTAATGAGCGAACACATGAAGAGCAAAAAAGAATTGTTGAGGATCGCGGAGAGAAGAAACTGATTTAGCTCATTAGTGCACCAGAGAGAAATGAGAAGATTCAAGAGAAAGCATCAGACAATGTGGTGCTTTTTTTCCCCTTTAGATGAAGAGATGAGTAATGAAAGGACTGTTGAGCGAAGCTGATAGTTGTGAACAAGTGATGTTGCCAGAGGTGATGTTACCAAATTAGCATATGGAAAATGTAAACAATGTACAGTGTTACATTGACATTGTCCTTCACTGTTAGTGTAAGGCATAAACAAGATGGATTGTCTGAATGACAATTTTAAATGGTTTCATTTACCAAACCTCATAGTCTACTCTGTTTGTGCCATGCTTGGTTGGTTTCATACCATTTCACATCAATCTATCTATCTATCTATCTATCTATCTATCTATCTATCTATCTATCTATCTATCTATCTATCTATCTATCTTTAGCATATGTTTATAAAAAGCATTAACTGTTGATAGTTATAGATATTCTGCTATGTTTCGAGACAGCATACCTGTGAAAGCATCGATGGTTGCAGCTGTGCTCTGCTGCCTGCCTCTCTGTGCTGCCACCGTGATGGTGTACTCGGTCCCTGGCACCAGATCAGTCAGGGTGGCCGAGGTGGCGTCTTTGGGCATGGTGAGTTCGGTCTTAACCCCGCTGGAGGACGTGTACGTGATCCGGTAGTGGTCGATGGGACCCTGCACTATGCCCCACTGCAGGGTGATGGAGTTGTCGGTGGAAGCGGTCACCGCCAGGTCCATCGGGACATCCAAGTCTAGAGGTCATCCAAAGAGATCCGTCATGATGGGAGTTTAGAGCAAAGTGTAGAAATCTAGAATCTTTGGTCATGGTGTGAAACTGGGCCAGTGAGTCCCGTCACAAAAAAAGTACAGATCATTTGAATGATTAATGGTTATGACCAGATGATTTTCTAATGATAATAGGAACACAGGAAACAGAAGATGTTACAGTAGTTTTCCCCAGAGGCAATCGGTGCTAATATCACAGCATTTGGGGATTCTTTTTTTTGGAGGCCCTGGCAGACAAGGCAGTGTGCTTTCTCACCCGTCCTGGCGTTCATTGTGGCAGGAGAGCTCTGGTTGGTGCCAAGCACAGCTGATATGCCAATGCCATACTCCGTGCCAGGCAACAGATCTGCCAGTGTGAACAGAGACAAAATGTTAGCATAGTGAGCTCTCTGACTGCAAGCAATAATCTGATCTTCCTTTTTCCTCTTTTTTCCGCAATGTTTTTATTTTTTTCATTTTTAAACGTTAATCAGCTCTGTGGCTCTCCACACCATTTCTCAATTAGAACTCTGCACAAAACACCAAACAGCGATTAGTGAGACAGATGAGTGTGTCATTTGTGTAGGTCTGACAAGATCCTTCTTTGGTTTGTCATGGCGCTACTGTGCAATAAAAAGAGATATCTTCTAGCAGATGGCACTCTTAATACCTGTCAACTGAAATCTGCATATAATCCAACCCTGCAAAACTCCACGTTCACGAATGTGGCATGCACACCCATTTTTTTTTAAAGTAAAGATATAGAATCAATTCAGTCAAAGACAGAATCAATGTGACAAGAGAGAACATTGATTTTTGTTAGGCCCTGCAGTCAAGAAATCCTTCTTATCATTTCAGAGCTTTAAAGACAACTGCATGCTCCCAGAAGAGAGAGGAGAGGTGGGAATAGCTGACAACTTGTAGCACAATCTCACAGCTCCAAAAATATGTCGCTCTTTCTTTTTCTTTCTAAATCTATTGTTGGAATTTACCAAATAACCCAAGGCTGTCTTGAAGCAATACATTGTTGATAATGAAAAGGTAAATACAACTGGGCATTAAGAACACTCTTTGTTTACACTGTTCAAAAACAGAGCCAAAGTGTTATCAATTAGATCATGGCTGACAAAATAAGATTTTCAAATTAATGTCAAACCCATGGCTCATGACCTATGGCAAGTCAGTATAATAGGCTAGATTAGAGAGAGTTTATTTTATGTACTGATATTAACCAAAGATAATGAAATATCCAATTATGCAGAATGCACGGAAAGTTAATTACGTGGATGATGGATTCAATTTAATTTTGATATTCACACTACCAAACATAATGCTATAGTCGCACAATCATAATGAATGTAATAAATCCAATTATTTTCCACAAACATTCAGGAACGAGCTGACAGGATTGGGCATCGGCTCACCTGTGAGCGTTGTCTGGCTGGTGGGTCCCTCGTTGCGGGGCACGACCACCTTGTCGTACTGGTCTCCGGCCAGCGTGCTGTACACTACGCGGTAACCCTCCACCTCCGCCTCGCTGTTGTCCCACTCCAGCTCCAGAGAGGTGGAGGACCTGGACAGCACACGCAGATTCTTGGGCGCGTCCAGCTCTGAGAAGAACGACAGAACTGACAATGGTTGGTCCACTCAGACCGATCATCAGAAGTTGGATTTGTGGCATTATGCAACAGATGAAACAGATTGCCAACTATAAATGTTTGAAGAGGCACAGTATTTTGTGATTTATTTGTGATACTATCTTTTCATGTTTTTCATGTCTTATTCAGTAGCTACTTGTCTCATGCAGAAAACTAGTTGAAATATCTTAGTTTCACAGATCTCACAGAGAGATCATTCAAAATGTATACAGATCTACTAAAGTTTGCTAGATTGCCTTTGAGTAAAAAAACTTTAAACTTTATCCATTTATCTCTCTCTTTAGACTTTTATCTCCATTGGCAAAGTGCAGAATCTGAGTAGGAGAGTCTGGGACCAGTGCTCACCGGTGGTAAATTCGGTTGAAATGGCTCCACTTTCGTTACCCTTGCGTACCCCGCTGACAGACACTTCATATCGTGAGCCTGGCTGCAGCACTTGCAGAGAGTACTGACTCAACGTCGGCTGCAGGCGGAAAGTGGTCTTAGGGCCTTCTGCCCCAACCAGCCCATAGCGGAGGATGATCTGGTCCACTTTAGCCTTGGGTGGGGTCCACTCCACAAATGCCACAGACTCTGAAATATCTCGGACGATCAGGTCAGTCGGGCCATCAATCTCTGAGGCAAGAAAAAGAACACCATTATGGTGGTCACACTGTTTGTTTGAAGAAACAAATGAGACACAAAAATAACTTAACTTAAGTGGGTCCTCTCTCAGAGGGGAAGCATGCCATGCATAGAGACCTGGTGGCGCTCTGCCATGCGTCTGCATTTTACAGTTGATACAGAAAACCATCATGTAGCACTTTCATATTTCGAATGACAGTGTTTAATACACCATTTTTAAAATCCTGTCTTGTGCAATTCTAAGTTTATCCCAAAATAATAAAAGTTGTTTGTTTATTCACAAGTGCTTGTCATTAGGCTTATAATCAACCCAGTCCAATGTCTGTGCCTACCATGTCCATTAGGAAAACTGGCACCATATGGAACAGACTTACAGCTGGGCTGCACTGGGTGCACAACTGAAACGTTCCATTCGTGGAAAGTAAAAATAGAAGACTGGTCTAATTGTATTGAGGATGCACGCCGCTATCACGTCTGGCGTAGCCAGTTTCATTGATTATGGTGGAAGCTAATTGTTGCCGCATATGCTCTGAGAGCTTCAGGAGTGTGCCTGTTGGTTGGCTTCTATAAAAGAGGGAAACTTTTACTTAAGGAAAATGCATTCTGTAACTAATTAACCTTTCTCAAATGGAGCGCAATGAAAACAGACACACTGATGGTGAAAGTCCCTTGAGGTCACACAGCTATTCCATATTTTCCACCTGAGTAGCATCTACTGAGCTAATTACTGTAAGAAGAAACAGTCATTTGTTCACGCTTGTAGCAGTTTCAGAGGAACTTAATTTCTGGCTAATAAAAAAATTGAATATTACAAACCCTGTTAACTCATTGTAAATAACCTAGTTAATTACTCCACTTTGGGAAAATAATAATCATTATTTAAAACAAATATGGGCAAAGACGTTGTACTATGGAAGAACCCCCTCCCCCACACACACACACACACACACACACACACACACACACACACACACACACAAAACTAAAGCAATACTCTCAATTTTGCTTGTTGCCATTTTTGAGTGTTACTGTGGATTTCTTCTGTTTTAGTGCCAGGGAGGATAATAATCCTCATGCATACATAATTGCCTAGTGTCACATTTGTCTTTCTTTATCCAATAAGGTATCTGCAGTGGACAAATTAAATATTCATCAGCTTCTATGCATAAATAATGCCTCTTTAATTTTGGTTGACAGCAAGGCTTGGTGAAAATTAATGGTGTTTTCACTGCCAAGACATCATTTGAAAAGCAGGCCTACTGGAAAAGTTCAACTGAATCTAATCTCTGTCTCCAACTGACACACTGGAAGGTCCTGGGTTTACATTGAGTGCATAATTGCTAGCAAACTGACCCATCCATCAAAGTGATGTTTTATGTTAGCTGAGCTTAACTGACGTGTGTGTTATGTCTAATACTCCTCGATCACTGGGCGCCATTGTTTTCCGACAGCTTCACTTTCACTTATTGTATTCCATCACCCTTCCCTGCAACCTGCTATTAATTAATGCAATCTAATCATTCCAATTGTAGCTGGTATTTTCTTAAACAGAAGAATTTACCTTTTCCAGACTGCTGTGGTGTCAGCTATAATGCTATTATCAAACCCTTAGAAAAAGCTAAGCTGATGACTTATCAAGATGGAAACGAAACCAAGATGTGGGCAATCAATAAGGCAATGAGTGGATCTGTCGAGGCAGCAGCAGCTAGTAAATGACTAACCCAAACAGATGTTTTTTTTACGTAAACCTTCTGTCATACAAAAATAGCAACGCAACTGTAATATAAACTTGCCAAGGCAAAAGCCTACTTATGATCCTAGCAGAGGTTGATTTCACAGCTACTGTCTAGTTATGGATCTCTGTCATGCTATGTAATTATCATGTACTCTCTCAAAATGTATGTACGCTATGACTGCGTAGTGGTATTAGTGGCACAGTGACAATATAAAGAATGTCTACACAGGTAAATATGAAATATATAATTCTAAGAGCCGCCACAGCAATTAATCAATAATGGCATGACAGTGTCACTTTAATGAGCGCCAATTCCTGAAAAAAATCAATGAGAGAATATGGGTGTGTTTTTCTGATATGTGTATGACATGGTTATGTGTGTGTTATGACACTAGGTTGGCGCAGACGGTGAGAGTGAGACCGGGCGAGTGTGGGCGAGAGACTGAGAGCTGTGGCCGAGCCTTACTGGTGGTGACGGTGGCCGTGACGGGCTGGCTGCGGCCCTGGTCCCTCAGCGCCACCAGGTTGACGGTGTACTCCTCCCCCGGCCTCAGCCCCGTCTGATGGAAGGAGGTGATGGTGCTGGGCAGCTGTGCCGTCATCCCCCCGTCGTTATCCTGCGCAGCAGACGGCGGACGCCACCAAACCAAAGAAGGAAAAAAAAATGAAAATGCGGACAACGAGGACACCCTTCACTTTAAAGGCATGCTTTCATATGGACATCAAAGCGCAGCCGCCACACTTGCGGGAGTGGGGGTGGGGGTGGGGCAGGGTTGGGTTGGGAGGGAGGTAGCTTCTGAGGCAGAGGCAACAAACAGCACGCAGCTCTAATGAACAGGGGAATTATAGCAAGCTGGTGGGAGGCTTTAGCCAGCAAACTGTGCAAGCCATATGCCAGAAAAAAACTTTGAACTGGGAGAAAATGTTTGATGAGCTTAACCAAACTTCTTTTAGTGAGCTAACTGCTAGTGAGCTATTCTAGAAAACTTTACGCCAAGTTCAGTCAGAAGCGGTTGGCACGTACTAAGTGTTCTTTTTCTCCTGGAATGCCTCGCCTGACACACTGTGGAGTGATTTTACCCGACATTCAAGAAGGGGTAGGCATTTAGAATATAGATGTTGCCCATTCTGTCGCTTGCAAGTTGATCCGCTTATGGAGGGCTCTGTTGCATTGGCACGAGCCCGTTTATACCCTTACAGAGGATGTCTACCTCCCATTCATCCATTAAGATATTGTCCAGATTCCGTGGTGGCGGACTGGCTTTTTGGATTAAATCCAAAGGGTTTTAATCCGAACCTCCACCAGGGGGGTTAAGACTTGCACTTCTAATGATTTCCCCAGTGACCACGGGCAAGGATGGCTGCTGCTCACAGAGCGTCTCTCCTGGCCTGGCACCTGGGGAAGATTGGAGTGCTCCATGACCCCTGTGCACCCACACCTCTTTGTATTCACAGACCGTCTTCTCAAGTAGAAAAAGAACAAGGGAAAAAATGAGAGAGAGAGAGAGAGAGAGAAAGAGAGAGAGAGAGAGAGAGAATCGTTCTGGTCTGTTTGGTCATTGTGATGCCTGACTTTCATCTTCTCAATGAACCTCTTGTGGGCCGGAGCACAGCCACTCTGGGCACGGAGGACGTCTGCCGCTAAGAAACTAAAAGCCGGCATGAGATTAAAGAGTCTGATGTTTATGGAGGGCATTAAACCAAGAGCTTGCCTGACTTTGAACTTGTGCCTACAGAATACCATTATGAGCCTACGAACCTGTCCCACTCTCAAATCCACTGAATCATCAGTAAAGAGACAATCTGCCACGCGCCGCAGCAAGAGGAGTGGAGCGCAGCACCGTAAAATGGGACATAATTCTCACCTTTCCATCTCGCATTACCAACTGCATGACAAGAGAAAAAATGTGCACCTGTATTCCCTTATCTTTCCACACGCTTGTGATATTTTCAGCCACGTCGCTATCAATGTCTCCGCCACAAATACTGAACTCCTGCAAGCCTCAGGCAAACCCCCGACAGGAGCCATCTCTGAGACGGACAAGGGGCCCGATTTAGCGCGGATCTGGCACAGAGGCGGCATCGCAGCCAGGGGTTCGTCAAACAGAGGCTGACAGTCAGAGGCCGTCACGTCACGCACACAACGACAACATTACTTTGAATGACTGGAGGTGAGTGTGTAATAGCATGAAGCTTCATCCCCACTGGCTGACATCATGCTGCTAAAAACAACTCTTCTTCTTCTTCTTCTTCTTCTTCTCTCTCTCTCTCTTCTTCTCTCTCTCTCTTCTTCTCTCTCTCTCTTCTTCTCTCTCTCTCTTCTTCTCTCTCTCTCTTCTTCTTCTTCTTCTTCTTCTCTCTCTCTCTTCTTCTCTCTCTCTCTTCTTCTCTCTCTCTCTCTTCTTCTCTCTCTCTCTTCTTCTCTCTCTCTCTTCTTCTCTCTCTCTCTTCTTCTCTCTCTCTCTTCTTCTCTCTCTCTCTTCTTCTCTCTCTCTCTTCTTCTCTCTCTCTCTTCTTCTTCTTCTTCTCCTTCTCTCTCTCTCTTCTTCTTCTTCTTCTTCTTCTCTCTCTCTCTTCTTCTTCTTCTTCTTCTCTCTCTCTCTCTTCTTCTCTCTCTCTCTTCTTCTCTCTCTCTCTTCTTCTCTCTCTCTCTTCTTCTTCTTCTTCTCCTTCTCTCTCTCTCTTCTTCTTCTTCTTCTTCTTCTCTCTCTCTCTTCTTCTCTCTCTCTCTTCTTCTCTCTCTCTCTTCTTCTCTCTCTCTCTGTTTGTGGAGTTGTCAAGGTACGTTCGGCACAATGCGCCTTTATTTGTCGTTCTCCTTAATCGCACCATACAAACAGCGAGCCTATCAGCATACATTCTGTATTAGTAAACAAACAGTGTTTTCTCAGTTTGAGTGATTGAAATGTGTATGCACAGAGGCTTTGCAATTTCACACACTCTTGTGTCAATACGAACAGGACTTCAAAATGTGTTGCTTTAAAAAAAAAATGTTATTCTAAGAAACTGCTGCAGCCCTCATGCATACCCAACAATAGCTGTCACGCAAGATAGTGATCTGCATCGACTAGGGACACAAATGATTTGGGTCTATGCAAATGTTGCTCTTCACCTAGGCAGTGCAGTCAGGGTGAATCGATGTCTGTCCGGCCTCCCCGAGAAAAAAGGTTACCTTGGGAATGAAGCTTATTTCCCAGCCATCAAACAAGTAGTCGAAGGGCTTCCACTGGACCTCCACCGATGTTTCCGTGATGGATTTGAAGACTAAACCATCTGGATTCGAAAGATCTGAAAGGCAAGGATTAATGTGTTATAGGCCTCTGTTTTCAGCACACCCAATAAATCAATGGTTCTCACGGGCAGGGTGACCTCTCCTCGCTCCCACGAGGGTGAGGGGTGGGCAGGAGAGGTGAGGAGAGGCCAGCAGGGGTCTGCTTTGTGGGGCTAGCTGGCTGCACATTCTTAATCTAGCTCCAGGGCCATACAACGGCTGAGTGGAGAGGAGATGTAGCCGAGATCAGGACCTGATAAGGGCCAGCTAGAAACCACACTTGGCTCTTTCATGAGAACACTCTCTGTCATTATTAACTGAAAGACGGAGTGAGCAAACAAATGTACATCCATCACACAGCGCTGCTGCCTTCTGACAATTCCCATCTCGTGCTGTCCAGGGAAGCGTGAACGTCTTAAGGAGATAAAAGCCGGGTGCCAATTGTGTGGACTGTTCCTATTGATTTAATTTGTTTACTTTTGCTTCCATCTTTTTCAGATTATGTCGGAAGTGGGCGATTTGTGCACTGAGGTTTGTAATGCTTTACCCAGAATGCCCCTGCGTTACATGACAAATAATGGTGTGCTTGTGAAAGGAGGAGAGAGGGGTGGGGTGTGCTCTAAAATGAGCTTTCCACATGGCTGACAGGCATCAGCTGTGAAATAACTGCCCTCAAGCAATTTGCAAGTCTAACAGTTTTACTAAGCATTTGGCAGGTGTCTAATCATATCCTGTAGGTAAATACTGGGTACAAGAACATTGGGATATCGCTCATTATCTTTCCTTTGTCCTTTCCTGTACACGAGGGGAGTACTTTTTAAATTTTGACAATGATCGGAACTAATTAAATGTAATGTAATGTAATTATTTCATTATTTCCTTAGCAGTCAGTGAAGGGTCTGTATGAAGGGGAGATGTAACTTAGATAAGCCTTCAATGAAAATAAATCTTGAAGTTTAAGATAGTAAAAAACATCGACGACATGAAATATTTACAACAATGGCCCTCTGCCTAATGAACGTGCTCAAAAGGTAAATAGAGGGGGTAAAACCTGATCGTAGTTGCACTCACATGTCGACACTTGAGCTGTGACAGGTACACTGATGACGTTGTTGAGCACGGCATAGACGTTAATGGTGTACTCAATCCCAGGCTCCAGCTCTTTGATGGTGCCATTGGTAACATTGCCTGGTACCCTGATCTCAAGTTGCACACCTCCCGGGCTGGTTGGCACATACGTGATCAGGTAGTCTGTCAGCACAACTGACCCCTCCCACTCCAGGTCAATGGTACGTTCCGTCACTCCCCGCACTTGAAGGTTCAAGGGTGACGCCACTGTAAAGAAAAATGATTTATGATTAAAATATGTAAAACATACCACTTTTAGGTTAAGTAGTGTTGTGTGCACGACTGCTGGGTTGACTACATCTGACTCAGATACAGTATAACAAGACCCAAGCAAGGTTCCGTGGAGAAAAAGTCATCTTTTTAATGAAGTCAGAGCTTCTGCCGTATGCTTGGTAAGTGGGAGCGGAACACTCTCACAGTCTCTGGGGGCAACTGGACCCGCGCCAGACCATAAACCTGAGAGGCCAGCAGCAGAGAATGCAAATGAGACACAGCCTCAACAAGAACAGATCCTGTAACCACCTGAGAGGAAGGAGATGGGAGAAGAGAGAAGGAGGAGGAGAGAGTGAGCCAGAGAGAGAGAGAGAGAGAGAGAGGGAGAAAGAGTGAGTGAGTGAGAGAGAGTGAAGGAGAGGGGGAGACAGTTGTGGCAGTACTAGCTCTTGTTGTCCCCAAAGTGCTGTGCTTCTCTCCTGAGATGGGGGGGCTCCACACAGCGCGAGTGTGTAAGCTTCCCCTGGGGTACCATGAAAGTCTTGAGGAGGTACTCCAGCACCTTCCTCACGAACACACCAGATGGGCTCTCAGCCCACTTCCTCGTCCCACTCTTCTTCAGGTTTTAACTCTTAACGCTGCGTTGTACCGTTACTGTGGGGCTGCTTAAAAAAAGGAATTGACCATGTCTCCCTCGATCTTCCCTTTAAAACAACCAGTAGCGCACCAAGCAGTGGTTAACAAACAGGGGTGGAGAGTTGTCCAGGTCGTGGAGGCTAAAACAGGCTGATGAGACAGGGGAGATCGGGGGCTACCGAGGGGGTGAAGAGGGGTGAGCGTGTCCGGCCCAGACGCCCACAGACAAACACGGCCCCCTCCATCCCTCATTAATCAGGCAGTAAGTGGGCATCTACAGACGAAGAGGTCCTGGCACACAGATCCTGGGGTGTAGAGGCCAGGCAGCGGGCCAGAATCCTCGGTGCTCGGAGCCGAAGCCAATAAGTGTTCGCCCACTCTCTCTTCTCACCCTCTTTCTCTCTCTTTCTCTCACTCCTTCTGACGGCTCGTTTGATCCTAAAGGACGGTGTTAGATGCTTGACCGCTTTTCGGGCTGAGCAAAGTCTTATTAAACTTTGTCGGGTTGCCGGTTGGTTCTGAAACTTCACCGCTGTGTTTTTTCTCAATTTCCCAGCAGACTTCAGCCGTGCAGGGTTCTTGACTCCTAATTTCCCGGCAGAGCCGCGGAGAGCAGTGCAGCACACTTGCAAGGCTGACTCGAACATGGTTTAAGCAAATCCATTAAGCAAAGCAGTTGTAAGACCAAACTGTAATTACTGCTTGACCAACTCTTCAACCATGGAACTGTTTAATAAATTCACTTTTGTTTTGTTTATTCCTCCCCACCCTGACTTGGCACTAATTTTGCCGAGAAAATGCTGTAGATTGAAACAACTGAAGGTCTGGTGCTGATTCAGACTTTTTGGAATTTTCTAATTATTTAATTAAATACTGTCCTTATACAAACACATGAGGGCAATTGTTAATAAAATCATATACGCTCATACTCTGATTACGCATCCTCAGGAGAGGCTAATGTGATCAAGCTTTTAATATTCAACCAGAAGTCCCTTAATGAATGTGTTAATTGGGACACAGTGCTCTTTCATCCTTAAATGGTCTTAGTTATGAATGGCAAATGCCCCTGAGCCTTTTGGACATGATTGGGCTGGGGACATTAGGAACAGGTTTCTGAAAATGTGACCGAGATACTAAGAGACGGGGCAGGAAAGGAAGTTGTTTGATTAAGGCAAAATATCAACTGTCTTCACTTCACTCCTCGCACAACACATTTTTCAGCTCAGAGGTGGGCTTATTGTAATATCAACGATAGCAATGAACATTGTTCAATAAACCAGCAACAGTAGACTGAAATCAATAGTCAGTTTAATTAATCTGAGAATAAAATGGTTTAAAGTTGATCTTAACACTACACAATTCAAAAGAGTGGATTGAATGAATTGAAACGATCCCTCAGGAGTATGTAATATGTAAATCAATAGCATCACAATGCTGCACAAAAGGAACAGCAAAAGCCATGTCTTAACATATCAATCTTTTCTACTTTTCTTCTATACTTCGTCCACCTTGAAGGAGAGTGTGCATACCTTCAGGCTGCTGTGCATAACTTAGCTCTCAGAAACATGCGCGTCGTTATGCATTTGTGGAGATGTCATTTGGGTGATATCTCAGAGAGGTGAACTCTGGGTACAAATTTTCATGACAGATAGGATTTGCTTCGCTCAAACCGGTACACAGTCCCTGGCCTTTGAATGCATAATACCAATTCCATGGTCTTATTAGTGTCATCACAGGTGAAAATGAAATGCAGTTGTTGAAGGCTATTCATTCACAGCCTTCATTTGTTTCTCATTTCATAAACTAAAATAGGCAAAATTGTCTGAACTAGCACAACTTGAGCACTGTCAAATAATTGAGCAGTTTTTATCTTTGTATTCAGCATGTGCTCCCTCACACGACCCGGCTATTTTTCTCCTAATTGCGGTGAAATAAGCAATTTCAACTCCACTAGGTCTTTCAGAAAATGAATGGATGGAGAGAGCTGGACTGGTAATATTATTTGCCCTCCTTTCTCTCGCCTCGCTTCTCTCTCTTTCTCTCCGAGATGACAGCTGTGGAGAAGCTCGGCAGAGCTAGCTCTGAACCTGGGTACGCGTCGTTCAAAAATTGCCTCAGCAAGCCTAATGTGACACATCTTCCCAAGTGAATGTGACTTTTGACAAATGAATGCTGTTACACCGCAAGCCGTCACCAATTTCTTTGGCTGGTGCTAGCGACATGGGGGGCTGCCATGGGGCTTGACTCCCTCTAGTATGAGGCAAGGGCTGCAGACCCACCATGCTTCTGTGTGCCGAGGATTTTGATTTGTATTTTGCCTCAAAATACACCAGTTTTACAATGCCCCTTGCCTGACAATAGCAGTGTGCTTTTTTTTTACTGCAATAAAATTGTGCTGTTTTGTGCTGGGTTGAATATTCCAGCAGAGCTTCAGGCTTGCTCTTAAGCCAATATTTCCTATCTAAAAAGACAGTTATTGTTTCTCCAGGTAAGTAGGTTGTAGTAGTGATTCAATATAAGCCATATTTTATGCATTTATATGGCAGAGAATCATTGGTAGACAGACATTGTAGAGCCTGATACAATCTCTTTAAGGTTTAAATTCTGGATTTTTGAAACCCTCTCTTTTTGGACAAAAAGAAACAGGATCTCTCTCCCTTTCTCTAAAAAGCTATTTTGGAACATTACTGGCTCTAGTGCAGACGTCTGCTCCATGGTTCTCTCTTTGGCTCTCCCCCCAAAGGAAAGCATCAGGGCTTCTTCCACTGAAACTTAAAATGTTCCTTTAATTATTCTATTATAGGCACTTCACTTTTATAAATTATATTTTCATCTATCCTCTGTCTCCATCTGTTCTTTTTGCTTTTATTTTTTATAACGCACATTCATTGCCACTGTGTATGGAATAAGCTATTAAATTGTCTTGTCTTACACAATACAGCGCCAAATACACATGTGTGCTTTATTGCATCACATTTAGATGTACATTTGATAATCATTAATGGCAACTGATGGATCTTACATCTACAAGTACAGAGTCTCTGGAGCACAGTTTCAACTGCACTAAAATATTCAATGAAACATTTATATTGTCATAAATAACAATTGCCCCACTTAAAGTGGAATGAGATCCATACAAATTAAATGGAGTAAAGTTTCCTGTACATTAACTCACCGGATGCACAGTCATCTCCGGTGAAGCCCTCTTGGCAGACGCAGAACCCGTCCTTGCAGACTCCTTTCTGGCTGCAGTTGTTTGCGCAGAAGACCACTGAGCAGTCCTCCCCCACGAAGCCCGGGCGACACTGGCACGTCCCGTTGACGCAGAGTCCCTGGTCGGAGCAGTCGTTCAGGCAGCGGCTCTGGGAGCAGTCGTCGCCGGTGTAGGCCTCCTCGCAGACACACTCGCCGTCCAGACACAGGCCCCGGTCCGAGCAGTCTCCAGGACAACGGGGCTCAGAGCAGTTGTCGCCGCCAAAGTCCCGGTCGCACACACACTCGCCGTCGATGCACACTCCCTGGCCCGAGCAGTCGTCTGGGCAACGGGGCTCGGAGCAGTTCTTGCCCGCCCATCCCTCGTCGCACACACAGCCGCACACATCCATGCTGAAGGTGCCGTGGCCGCTGCAGTGAGGAACGTAATCCAGACGACCTGGAAGGAGGAAGGAACGCAAAACACATCAACCATCAACCACATCATCACATACACATACATAGACACAGAAGGAATCCAATGATGTATCATTTTTGATACAGAATTCATGTATTTGACTGTTTTTTCAGTAAGACTCATTCTAATTTAGCAGGCATATATTGTATATCTAAAATCAACACATAAAATACCAGTTCCTTCAATTACTAAAGAAAACTTGAACTAGTCAATATATTGTATATATATATATATATATATACAACAATTTTGCTTTTTGACCTCATTAAGTCATTGTGTACTGTATAATCATTCCAGTGTGTTCATTCCTAGTCATTCCTAGTGCTGTTTAGAGAAACCTGTGCCCTTGGACTGCAGGTGTGCGATTGCTCAGGCCGACTAGTACCATGATGTAAAAGCAGCCCAACTCTGCCGGAGCTGGGGCCGAATCCTAATGCTGTCCGCCAGTGTGCTGCCACACCTGCATCGACTGAGGATGCAGCGAGGGTGACGGAGTAATTGCCAATCCCCTCCCCCCCACACACCATCCACACACACACACACATACAAACACACACACACACACACACACACACACACACACCCCTCCTGACCGGGTCCCACTCAGACTTACCTATGGCTGAGCTCTCCCCACAGCAGCTGGAGCTGCACTGGGCGCGCAGCAGGGACACCTCCCGTTCCAGCATCTCGATGCGGCTGGCCAGCTGCTGGATGGTGGCGGCGGCCACGCCCGAGCCCGAGCCTGAGCAGCCGCAGGCCTGCTTGGGGATGTTGATGCGGTGGGTGAACGTGACCTGGCTGTCCGCGTCCACCGTCTCCTCCGTGTATTCGGCCGGGGGCGCTGTCGTAGTGCTACCCACGTCGCTCCCTGCGGCCTCCTTCGCCCTCTGGCCGGCCGCGCCGCCCGACTCCAGGTCCACGGAGCAGAGCGACTCCAGGGGCACGTTGATGTTGTAGACGTGGTTGAAGATCATGGGCTGTGTCTGGTTGCCCCCGGACGCGCCGCCGGCGGCATCGGGAGCCTGGCGCTTGACCCTGGTGGTTCGCACCAGGCCGCCCCGGGGCGGTAAGGCGCAGACTCCCAGGAAGGCGAGAGAAAGGGACAGCCCCACCACCACGTAGCTCCTCAGCGTCATCTGGCGCCCAGCCGACATCTTAGCTGAGGGAGCAGAGCGGGCTCACAAAGCAGCACTGGTGATGACTAAACTGGCACTGGAGGAGAACAAAAAGCAAAAAGAAAGAGAGAGAGAAAGACAGAACAACTTAGATGTGTAAAAGCATCTGTGATTTATCTTGGCACCTTCAAGGCTTTTATTTGTGTTTTTTCTTCACCAACGAATTCAATTGTGCATAAGAGAGTAATGATGAAAGACTGGCTGAAGTATCAAGCTGATCCATGAAACCAATAGGGGTATTGTTACAGTGATTCTCCAGCGCCCATATCCTTTGCATCTATCCTAAAGGCCAAGAATAACTAAAAAAAAAAAAATCCTTGAAATGAATCACATCAACGCTACAACTCCAGGGGCTCAGAGCATCTGGTCAGAGTGATTATGGCAACACCATTTTCCATCTTTGTTAGGCTCAGTGGATAAGTCTTTAGAGGGGCTCAATGGGGTGGGTAACAAATGCGAGTCTTTGAGTAAATGACTTCTTAGTGTCGGCTTACGAGGGAGAAATCTATTTCACATGAACACAGATCCGGGAATGGTATATGACTGCAGTCGTGCAGACCTCTACACAATAGCAAAAGAAGATGAATGACTGAATTAGTCATGAGGTGATTTAGTTTTAACCCGACTGTCAACTCTTCTGACTGCAAGGACTTCCTGTTTCTTTTCCATATGCATGCCATAGTGAACAATTCTCAGATTGTGTTTTGTTGTCCCGCTACACCATTTTAAAAACATCATATAAGTGTACCTTTAAAGTAAATAAAACATGATGCAGGATGCAGGGAAAGTATTTTATCTGTAGAACAGAGTTCACAGCCAGTGAGACCTTGGCTAAGAAAGGATTTATGAAACCCCTATCAATATGGTATAGGGACATGGTATAGATACATTGTAAAATCTCACTTCTAAATACCACATACGCATAGCCGATCGCCTCAGAAATGCACAACATGACTGGGAACTATTCACAGAGGCTGGACAACAACACCGTTAAAATATTGCTTGCAACCCTTCATTGAGGAATTCTTCACAGATATGCCAGTTGATCCTGGGACTGAATTGCTACTTTCAGAAAATGCCACAGCATTTGTCTCAGGGCATATAAAGTAGTGAAAGGGAGTGTGGAGGAAGGGTCCATAATACAGCAGAAAATATTCTCCTCACACGCAAGCACGGACAGTGGTATGCGAAAGCCTGTGTGTGTGCACTGTGACACAAAACAGAGATACAAAAGGAAGCAGAGTCTCCTGTTTTTCTCTCTGCTTGGTTCAGTGGCATTTTGCTGGTCTTGTCCTGTCCTCAGTTGTGTAGTTTGCTGATGTCAGGCCCTTTCGCCTCCAGAGTCGGCGCGGGTCACAAAGACAGCGTGACATAACTAGCAAAGTGGGTTGATGGGAAAGTTTCCCGTCGCCCTGCAGCCTCCTATCAAAGCTTCCTTTTGCATTTGGGAGACAATGGGACGCCATCAGGCTTAATGTCGGAGAGGCTCTCTTGCTCATCTACCTCTGAGGAGTGCACTGCATTTTTAGCACCCTATCTCTCCTTGCAGTCGTCTAATGGCAGTTCTCATGGGCAGCCCTGTAATTAGAGATGACAGGATGGAGGCTCACAATACTCTCTTTTAGCCCATCTCTGCCGTAGAAAAGTGTGTGTGTGTTTGTGTGTGTGTCTGTGTGCATGTGTGTGTGAGTGCCTGTGTCTCTCTCTCTGTGAAAAGTGTGTGTGTTTATGTGTGTATGTGTGTGCATGTGTGTGTGTAGAGGGTTAAACTCCTTTCAGAGGCACCAGAAGTCTCTGCAGGAGCACAGAAAATGAGCCCATCGTGGGGATTGGCATGACTACATCAGCCAGACATGGGGTATCACATGGAAATGACTGCAAGTGCCAGCATGGAGACTAAATGAGAGGAATGATACAGCAGCGCCTGGTGAGGGCCTTGAAGCCAGCCATTTTCCTGCCAGTGGGAGGGGGAGAAATCACCAACCATCCTCTCACTACACCTCTTGCCAACATTTTGCACTGCAGCATTTCTTTCTGGCTTATCTCAATTTAGTGGCAGTGACCATCAATGTGATTGTTATTTGGAGATGTAGTTGTTAGAGCAGCTACTGGGTGACAGAATGGCTTTTATTATGATGCATGCGACTGTGCCAGTGGCCCCCTGACTGGACAGCACGTGCCCCCTCTCCCCTGATGGATGCCGACAGGCTGCGGCGCAAGCTAATAAGCATTGGCAGCTCTGGGATCAGGGTGACATGCTGTGAACAAAGGGATCAATAGGTGCCAATTTCTGTGGCTGCCCACCACTTGCTGATATGCCCTTAGAGGAAGAGCCTACATCCTGTTTGGGTGCCAATGTCCTGCCACTCCATGGTCTTGATGTGTGTGTGTGTGTGTGTGTGTGTGTTTGTGTGTGTGTGTGTGTGTGTGTGTGTGTGTGTGTGTGTGTGTGTGTGTGTGTGTGTGTGTGTGTGACTTTCAGAGCATAACTAAAGGTAAATAGAAGTACAGCATCAGACAGTTACAAATAGTTCACAAAATGATGCACCAGTGTAAACAATGTACACACACTATAGTAGTACAGCACATCAAGCACTGATAGTATTGTGTTGGAGTATTGTGTGATTTCATTGATGAGAAAGAAAAATGAATTGAATCCATTTTAAGATGAGCCTGAAACATAACAAAATGTGGAAAACTCGAAAGGGTCTGAAAGCTTTCCGGTTGCACTGTATAAACAATTTCCAACTTCAATACAACATTAGGTTAGGTTATACATGTTTGCTGTTGCTATGTTACCCCGTGATTTGTAATCTTTGCTACAGTAGATATTGATCAAAGTCAAAAGTCAAAGTCTGCTTTATTGTCAATTTCTTCACATGTCAAGACATACAAAGAGATCAAAATTACGTTTCCCACTATCCCACGGTGGAGACAAGACATATTTTACCAATTAGGTCCACAGACAAACATAACATTCAAGTAAACAATATAAAAAGTAAAAATAAGAAGGCACATACAATATAGTTTGATATGAGTGATGTGCTTGTTTACAATGAAAGCATGATGCCAATGCAAGCATCCGACACAGCACAGATTGGCCAGAATGTGTCATTCCCCATAGGGAATAAAATGCTGTGGGTCTTTTATACAGATCTTCAACAGAAATCAGTAATGTGAGGGCGTGGAGAACATACATCTTCCATAAGATTTTAGGTGGTATCCTGGTGTGATTGAAATGTCAGCCATGAAGACATGCATGGACACATTCCATGATTTACAATAATGGCTTGTTCAGGTGTCATGAAAGCCAACCACACAGGTGTCTGCTGTTGATGGAATGTTCCCCGCCCGTGCCTACGTTGCATTACTAATGAAAATATGTAGGCCTTGCGGATGTCGCTGTGCCATGTTGACAACGAGCCTCATGAGAAACTCAAGAGAGAGGAAGCCATTGGCCTGCTTCTCTGTACTCCAGCCTGGCGTGTTGGGTGGAGGGGGCGTGGGGGTGGCGCGTCAGGACCACACTGCTGTGAGAAGATGGAGGAGGTGGAGGGGACTGTGACCCGATGAGGAGAGATAAGGCCGACGGGACTGTGTGTGTGGAGGTGAAGCATCGGCGAGGAAGGCGAGGAAGGCATTAACCTTTCCCTAAGATAACAGATGGTCTTATTTGTCTGCTTCACACTGCATCTGGAAAAGATGCCGCCGCCCCGTCCTAATGGGTGCGGAGTGAGAGGGGATGCAGTGCGGTCGCATGCTCGTACTGCCGCGGTGCCATTTTGATTTACCCTGTCATAAAGATGCCTCCAAGGGGGAAAAAAACTTGCCAATGACAAACAGATGAAATGGGATAAGATGGCATTTAAACAACACCGATGCTTATCAGATGCAGTCTGAGTCGCCAAGTAAACACTTCAGCTCAGCTTCTTTAAAAGAGTCCACTGTCAGACGTTGTAAAAGTCAAGCGCTGATTCACCTTCACTGCCTTTCATATCAAATTTAAACCGTCATGATGTATTGAAGTTTGTAAGGACAGTAAAAGGGTGACCTAATATTTCACTAACACAATCTATGTGAAACAAATACTCTTATAACTTAAAGGTGCTCTAAGCGATGTTACGTGGTTTCTAAGCTAAGTTTCTAAGCTTTTTTGTCATATACAGCAAACATTACCTCACCATCCGCTAGCTGCCTATGCCCTGAATACACTGTAAAAAACACAGTCTCTGCCCAAGCTCCAAAAACAGCAACAACAACAACCTGGTCCAACCTGGACCATGAAAACATAACAAACTGATCCAGCCTAACGACACATTAAGGAGAGTTTCAATTGCACAGGAGGGAGGGAGCTAACTCTCTGTTTTGTTTGAACGTCAGCAGAAGTGATGTTACCCAACATCGCTTGGAATGCCTTTAACATGTTATAAAATGACCTCTGCTGAGTTATTATCTTTAAAGATGCACAGAATAAAAATGAGAATATGTTAGGGATTTCAAATCAAAGTGACATACTTAATAAGCGAGAATATAGATACAAATACCCCCCCCCCCCAAAAAAAAAAAGAACAACCAATTACAGGGTTAACATAGCCTGGGAATACCCAGCACTCTGCACTCTCAATTCTAATTGAGGAGGTCTGCGTGCCCATCAGGCTAGGGTTAAAATGAATAAAACATGCTTTACAGTAAAGGGTTACCCAGTCATATCTGTGTGACTCTGTAAAATACTACTGGCAAATGTCCCCCTTTGCACTGAAAGGAGCTCTTCTTTATGCAGCTGGGAAAAAAGCGAGAGGAAATGAAAGGCTTTTTTGAGGGCTGTCCAGGTCTATTCATGTATTTTAATGTCCAGACATTAATCAGGACAATATCTCTTTTATGGAATTGAAAAATAATGTGATGCGGTGAAGTTATTTAATCAAATAAATTCATATGGGGATGGATGATCCAAGAGCCTTTTTTTACTCTCCCCTTTATATGTATCCATTTTCATTTTGCATACACATACACACACACACACGCACGCACACACACACACACACACGCACGCACACACACACACACACACAAGCGTGCGCACGCATTTAAAAAACACGGTTACACAAGCTATTACGGAGCACCCTGCATTATATATGAGAGCAGCATTGATGTTCCCTCAGCCCATGTTTGTGAGCGGAGCTTGATCACAGTTGCTGCGCTCTCCCTGGGGGGAAGAACACTTCCCTGGCGTAACACAGAGGAGTTGCTCTGCATATCCTCATCAGCTTCACTTATTGGAGACTAAGAAAAACAAAATACAAAAAAAAAAAAAACACTGCAAGCCCTAGGGTTGCAAGCTGCCTCCTCCGCCTCTTGTAAAACACCATCAGATTTTTTAAATCAACATGTGGGCCTGCTACCCTCTCCAGCACAGCCAGGCTCCTCCTGCAGAGGGCTTAGTGTGACTGGCCTTAGGCACTAGTGTCTTTACAGCGCTCAGCAGGCTCCGCGGCTCATCTGCCAAACGCTGTTAGGGCTGTGGCAAGCGTCTGGTGCCACTGAATTTGAGATATGTCATGAGAGAGAGAGAGAGAGAGGGAGAGAGAGAGGGGGGGAGAGGGGGAGGGAGGGAGCAAGAGGGACAGACAGACAGACAGAGAGACAGACGGACAGTAGGAGCCAAAGAAAGAGAGAGAGAGAGATAGAGGGAGCAAGAGCAACATACAGACAGACAGAGAGAGAGGGATGGTAGGAGCTAGAGGGAGAGAGAGAGAGAGAGGATGAAGTGGGAGATTGTGCTGTCAGCTCAGTGTTCTTATCAGTCCCCTGAGGCCTCTGTCCATCTCTGTCGCACGTCCGCCTCCCTCGTTAGATCTGACCCGAGCCGTGGCATAAGGAGCCGTCTGCCTTTCGTCCGGCCCCGCCCAGTCTCGGGCTGGCGCTGGCAGAGCTGTGGGCGTGGGAAGGCACTGGCTAACCTCCATTTGTACAGGTTAATGTGCAAACACCTCGACACGGGCACGCCTCCCATCACCACCGCGCCACACACAACCCTTCCTGTGTAGAACACCCACTGCTACAACATTACCATTCCATTCTCATTGCCCCTATGGTGGCTGCCAAATAGCATAGTCTTTCAGGATCATTGGCTGCTGCTTGTGGCGGGCACCTGCGACCCTGCACATTTTAAAGTCTCTTTAACGCCTCAGCCCACTGCTACTATGGCACGGTGGACTAAAGCGAGAGGTGACATGAATAAACCGTGGCACCGCAAAACCACTGAGCTTCCCCAGCGCTCGCTGGTTTAGCTTTCTCAACTCCCCTTATTTTAATTACAATCACGTCAACAAGTGGAGAATATAAATGGCACGGGACTCTAAATACATTACGCAAGACTGACCAGTACAATTTTACCCATTATCCGCTTCACGGGGCGACATTTTAAAATTTGTAATCGCAAACAGCCAATTAGGTTCATTACATTGGCTGCCAAATTTATAAAGTACACTTCACATCCAGAAAGCTCAAAGTTCAGCTTAAGAAAACCGCATTATAAGTGAGTTAAAAACTATCTGTATGCATTAAATACAAAAAAGCAATCAGACAGTCAGAAGACACGTTAACAGCATGAATGTTGTTCTGTAGTCTACATCTTATCACAGATTTTTGGTCACTGAAATGCTATTTTGGCCTCCTGTGTGACCCATATGGCAGACAACAACATCACTAATTTTTTAACTGAATGGATGGATCAATTTGAAGGCTAAAGCAGATCCTTAAGATTACACATCATTCCAACTGACAAAGTCTGAACTGTCATTTCTGAACTGTCAGAAAAGTCTGACACAAAGTAGCCTCGTTAATATTCTGCTCTCGTTACATGTTCCATAAGAGAGTGGCTGAGACAGTCGCACACTGGATTGCATTTTGGGTCCGTTTGATTCCTTGGAAATTGAGTCAAATTCCATATTTCAGCCCTGCAGAAAGAACATCCTTTCAGTTGTCACAGTAATTGTTCTCTCTCATTAGCTCGGATCTCATCCTCAAGTGGGTGACTGTGAATGGAGACATTGGAGAGAACCTATTTTAATGTGTAGCCTTCACAGTCTTCTCTTCTTATTTCACTTGTATGAACTCATTTGACTTCATTCTCAGCGAGAACAGCGAGAACACTAGAAGGATGTTGTCGGCAGCATTATTTATTTCCACATACGCTCCTGATGGGCTGCCAAAAAGGCATCAACTTTAAAAAAAAATAGATATATATCAGGGACGTATCAAAGCATATTTACAGATGTTCAACAAAGTTGCAGTCTGCTTTGCAGTGAGCGAATCCATCCAGCTTAACCACAGAGGATACAAGGAGAGATTCCGAGCAACAACCGAGTCGTTTTAATTGTATTTTCTCATGGCACGTAATCTTTCTTTGCATACCTGACAGTAAATCCCACCTAAGCATTAGATCAAACAGTCTGTCAGAGCCTGTGCTTGACAGTAATACCTCCCTTCTCCTCTGGGCAAATAACTCCTCCAATCCTCCTCTCTTCCAGAAAAATAATCTCCACATGAACTTCTTCACAAGTTACTCTTTCCCTTTCATCTTCATTGTGCAGAAATGATGGTTTCCTCGGTCCCTAAAATGACAGTTATTGTTCTGCCTGATGTTGAAGAGGAACGGCTCGTTTGTTCTCTCTTCACGGGGTAGGAAAGGAAAGAACTTTGAACAAAATGCTGTGAACCAGTTAATGAGATACTAGACATTGTACCAATGTAGGAGACAGATGTGAAAGTGAATTTGAGTGCTTTTTGATTTATGTGTCAAGATGGTGATAAACATGTGAGAAGGTCAGGAGAGAGGCGAGAGAGGTTGAGTGTGTGTATAATGTATGTGTGTGTGCATGTGTGTGTACATGTGTGTGTGTGTGTATGTGTATATGGGTGCCAGTGAGAGGGAGACAGACAGCAATAGAGAGTAGGAAAAAAGAACGATAGCTCCTTCGGACCTGATTTCATACACATTGAGTCATCTACTACAGCAATGTAGATGACTCAACAATCTGCTCCATCTACAACAAATCATGTTACTGGAGATCAACCTTTTGGGGAGGTTGCTCATGGTAATGTAATTCTGATTTTAATTCAGGAGTCTGGAGTCTGCTATTCTCTTCTCTGGCCCAAGAAGAGGCACTTCAAATACTTGCAATCCTCCCACACACACACACACACACACACACAGATTATCTCACCCTCTGCAGTGAGGCCACACATGCTGCTCACAATAGCCAGCTTGTTACCTGTCTGCCCCGATAAGCTGTAAAATAAATCCATGATGGGTAAAAGACAAGGCCGGGCCTCCAGAATGCACCCAACGTGAGCGTGTTTCTGAGCAGGAACAGAGAGTCGAAATGGACAGGTATCAGGCTCTTCATCCCTCTCAGTCATCCATTATTAAGCCAAGAGATCACTTCAGATTGATCAGGTATCACAGCAGGCTTTCTGTTCCGGACCGCTGGACCTGGATCGGGCCGCCGGCAGGCTGAGCCTTCCTGAACCAGATCGTGGTGGGGTGGATTGTTGCTCTCTCGCCCAGGAGGCTCTCAGCGAGGAAAACGATCAGAACAGAACATCAGATTATCCCCACCCACGCACCTCCATCTACCTCATTAACTCATGGCACGCTCCGAAATAGACAGAAAGACAGACAGAAAGACAGACGGGTAGATTACTAAAATCCGACGCTCGGCACAGGAGAATTATTATTAACTCCTGAAATAATTATCCCAGCTTCGGTATGTGCGTCTGAACTGTGAACTGTGCTATCTGTTAATTCAATCCCTCATAATTAGAGGTGGCTCTGGGAGACCCCACGGTGTCACCCCAATCAGGCCGCTGCCGCACCGAGCGACCCTAATCCCCATCGATTGGAGATCGGTGATCAAAGGCTCCCAGCGCGCTGTCACTTCACTCCCAGGCTACATGCTGCAATTAACAATACCCCATCAGCATTTCATTAAGACATTAAGGATGCACCGCCACCATCCCCCCAGGGACAAGCATGTGCACACTTGCACGCTCACACAAACAAACACACACACACACATACAGTACACGTGGCACACTAAGCCTCACTGCGAAATCATCTGGTGTGATGCTTGATGCACACATACACAAACAAATATAGACCAATACACACAAAACCAATGTAACAAACATGCACACACACAAGGATTTGTGAAAACCACATGAAATCGAGAGTGAAAACCCCTGTCTGTACCGGTGTTCTCATGGGAACCAAATGAGCAAAGTGTGAAAAAAAAGCGTATATCTCCCCATTCGGCAAACCATGCGATGTGATGACAAGCACGTCTTATGCGGTTGTAGAAAATAGCCCAGTTTCACCAGACTCACTACTTTGTTTGCTTTTGTGAACAGAGTCTGGGTACTCACAATTGGAAAATGTTAATATTGTAATGGTCGAAAACTTTGCGTTAACTTTGAAATCATTATCCAGCCTAACCAATCACATTGATCCGGGATCCCTAACAATACCTACTTCACCTAACCTTTACAAACTGATAATAAACCACATTGGTTGTCAGGAAACAATGTACAGTATTTATCTTTGCTGTGTAAATGTACACATTTTTACGACTGCAATTGTTTTCTCTGTTTGCAGGCAGGTGTTACTACGTAGCACAGCCACTTCCAATCATTCCCTCACACAACCACTCGGTGAGTTGCACAGTTTTGAAAACGAATGTTAAGGGTTGTTTTAGGACATGTTTGAGTATGCCGGTTGGCAGCCACTCTGAGTAGTCAAAGGCGATTCAAAACGAGTCAGAAAAGTCGAGACAGGACCAATCGTCAAAATTTCGGTGTCCACCACTCTAGTTCATCCAAAACAAACCAGAAAAGGGACTCAAAGTGCTAAATACCGGAATTTTCCTTTAAATGAAATATAATAAAAGATCACAAGGGGTGTCCATGTAGCTTTGCTTGGGTCCTAGTAAAGGTGATGAATAATAAGTTGATGTATAAGTAAAGGATGGGGGGGGGGGGGGTATAAAGTTTTATGGTCATGAGTTGGTTTAGATGGTGACAATTATTGACAACTATACCATTACAACTGATAAAACAGATATAACATCACTAAATCAGTGATTTATTACATTGGTGGGAAGTTAATGTAATATTTTTTTAACCTTCCCACCAACGTAATAACTTCCTGCAAACGTAATAATTATTACATTGGTGGGAAATTGGGTTATTATGTTGACAGTAGGCAACAGTTATTACGTTGGTGGGAAATTATTACGTTGGTAGGATTATTACGTTTAAAACGTGCTGTTTTTGTGCCGATTTTTATTACATTGGTGGTTTATTATGTTGGTGGAAAGTTATTACTCTACATTGGTGGGTGTTACAGTGGGGACACTAGACGGCAGGGGCGGAGCCAGACATTGTAAACAATCGGGGCTTAGCCCATTTAATTTTTTTTTAAATAACCCCTTAAATAATGACTTCTAGTGAATTTTGTGTAAAATAATGGACACATTGAGACTTGAATGTTAGTTTCACATTTTTTAACAGATTCAAGGTATCTGACTGGCACTACACTGTGTAAAATTATAGTTTTGGGTCTTTCAAGAGGCAATATCTGTTCATATCTGTTTAGCATGTACTTAGCTAATTAAGCGTTTCTTATGGTTTGTATATTATAGTATTTGTTTATTTTCATTAGGCTATTGTTTGATATGACATTATTGTTTATTATTGCTATTCTCCTTCTTCCTCTTCCCTGATCTCATCTGTGTGACAAATATATAGAATATCTTATACTATAATATACATAATATTATGATATATTTTACAGTATGGCCAGTCATCATGATACAAGGGTATTTTAGAAGGAATGCATTATCATCTTGACATAGGCGTTTCTAAATTATATTAATTTTGTAATTTAGCAAGATTATTCATAGGTTTCATCAGGTCCCTTTACACAGGTGCATAAAATCAAGCACCTAGATTATGAATGCAGACTGCATGGTGCTTGATTAACACACTTATGGAAAGGGCCCTTTCCTCTCAATATATCATTAGTTAGGCAGCCAAAACAACATAACATGACTTTTATATTTATGTGGACTCTTGGATTATAAGATCTGTGGTGGTGGATAGGATATCAACAAGGTTTTAAGGTAGGCTAACAGTTAACATTCTTTTGTGCAACATATGACACTGAAAAGTTGACATGGGCAGATAACTGTTAATGGGTTTTTCTGACATTTCAAAACAGTGTAGCCTAATTTATTACAAGACGAGGATCACTTTGTTTTGAGAGCTGGAATTTCTTATTCTGCAGTAGGCTTAGCTAGCCTATTAGAGTACTGAATTTGCCTTTACCGCCGACGAACGAGGACATTTAACGTTAACGTTAAGCATTTAGTGCTAGGGAGCTAGCCAAGTAGCCTAACGTTAGCCTGTCTAACTGACTGAAAGCTCTTAACGTGAAATCACCAACCTGAAACAACACTATCCGTCAGTTCACTGGGCGATGCTGTTGCTTGAACGGAGCTGGGTGGTCTTTTGAAAAACTTTCTAATATCCAAAACCTTTCAACAACATGTACACAAAGTGTTTTATCACAGACTGTAAAAGTGACAGACTTCTGACAGAGGCTTTTTGGAACCCCGAAGCCATGACGTAGCGTTGTCAAGGCAGCATTTTCACTGGATCTAAACAAATCAATCTAACCATTGAAATCACCATTACATAGCGGATAGCCCAGAGACCTGGCATAGATCGTGTAGCAAGTCAAATTATTTTTCAATATTGGGCTTTGAAAATAAGGGATATATTTCCTCAGTAATAGAGCATTTTGTGACATTTATAGAGAAACCGAGGGGAAGTTATATTGGAAATAAGAATTGCCGGGAATTTAAAACACAAAAAAAAGATTCGGGGCTTTTGAAAAAAGATTCGGGGCTTAAGCCCCCTAAGCCACCCCCTAGCTCCGCCACTGCTAGACGGGCGGGACCAGGCTAGTACAAACCACATATACATTCAAAAAAATATCAGACACAATAAATACAATCTGAAATAAGTTGTGCAAAGGTAAATGACACCAACGGTAAATAATTGTCATGCTAAACATGCTCCATATCTGCATTATTAATGCCTTCTCCTGGATGACTGTGTAAAAGCTTTGTGATCTCAGTGGGACTTGCCATGCTCTGAACATCTATTAAAACAACCTGTCGAACACACAGCAGATAGCTGGCAGTGTGATGAGAGCAGAGCAGATTGGTTTCCTTGGGAGAGATACAGCGCTATCTTACCTGAGGCACTGGTGAAGGTCCTCCCCCAGCTGCACTTTAATCTCCAGCCCCGCAATGGAGGCCAAGACCACCTGTAGATGGAAGAAGGGAAATGTCAGTGGAGTTCATTCTACACCTTTTCTCCTTCTTTCACTTCCCTTCCTTTTTCTCTCTTTCTCTCTCTCTCTCTCTCTCTCTCACACACACACACACACACATACACACACAAACACACGCACACACACACACATGCTTTTTGTGTTCAGAGACCAGGAGCATAAAGAGAGGCATGATTAAAGGAACATGAGCTTGGAATGGCAAACACACAGCTTCCCTCCACATGAAAAGACAGAAAGGGAGAGAGAAAGAGAGAGAGTACATCCGAGCTCCCCCTCCCCTCCCTAGGATGACTTCTTCACCTGCAGCTAGGGACACATAAACCCAAACGCATCCCATCAGCATGCCGTGCACTGGCAGCTACTGGCCCTTGCCATTTCCATCCCATAATTACAGTAGTTTGTTTACTTTTCTGGCCCATTCCACTGAAGTGTGATTTTATTAAACACTGAGCGCTGTTCTGCTGTGAGGCGGTGGGACAGGCTGTGATTCACTCTCCCTGAAGCCTCACAGCAGCCCCATAGCCATGCCCGTGGTTATATGGAGAGAGAGAGAGAGAGAGAGAGAGAGAGAGAGAGAGAGAGAGAGAGAGAGAGAGAGAGAGAGAGAGAGAGAGAGAGAATAATGGGGAAATAACAGTGAGGGAAAGGGAGGCATAGAGAAAGTATTCAAGAAAAGAGAAAAAAAAAACTGTAAAAATGATAAAGACAGAGAGAGTGAAAGAGAAAGAGTTCAAACAAATGACAGAGCAGCTGCAGCCCCCACATTTCCTCTGCAGCGTGGCCCCACAACCACATCAGTCTGAGCACTGCGTCAATTTGAGACACCCTACCAAGGCATCTTCATCTGGACGCGTCTCAGTCTTACACAGCTGTGCCGCCGGGACCAGTGTATTGTTTCCACTTGTGTATGAACTCGGAATAGGGGGGAAGCTGAGTTCAGTGGGAGCATAGAGAACCATAGAGAGCCATAATATGGAAGCTACTGTATAAGCTTAACTCCTGCATTCAGGATTTACTGATCGCTGACAGATATGTAGAAGAGTTACATGGCTTTCCAATCCAAGTCTCATCAGCGGCGGGGTCCACACCCATTCCTCCAATGGTATGTGCTCTTGGCTTCTCCGGGGGAGGGGTCATCGCTACTGTCCTTCTGCTCACACATACCGCACATGTGCCTTTGCCAAACGTGGCGGCGGCAGCCTCTGAGGGGGCGCCATGCTGTGCCACCGCCGTGTGCGCTGGTGGGTGGGAGAGTGCACGGGCGCTTTCATGCCGCTGGTGAATCATGGTGTGCTCCCTGCAATTTGTTATCGTGCGGAGATCCCATTTCCGATTTGTTGATGCAGGAGATAGATTCGCGGGCCGTAACCATATATCACCTGTCACGAGAAACTCGTTTCACCCTTTTTTCTTTTTCCCTCTCAAGAAAGATAGTTTTTTTTAAATAAAAATGCTTTTGCGAGGGTGGTGGTGGGGTGTGTGTGTGTGTGTGGGGGGGGGGTACCATAAAACTTGTACTCACAGAAAACGTTGCTCATAATCAGCGCTTGTTCGGGGGAAATTTTAATCGCTGTTTTTGTTTAGACACGGCAGTGGAAGAAGTGCAACTCTTAAACGTGGCCATTACTCACAACAAATGAACAGTGCTGCTGGCCAGCCATCTCCCCCAGCTGAATCCCACCCTTGCAGCACTCCCGGAGCGTCCTACAGTAGAGGTCTCTCCGAGTCTCACTCTTAAACTTGCTCCACAACTGAGCAGGCACAAAAGCAACAGAGGGTCAAATTAATATAGAATATTCCCCACAATGCATTTTATCATTTTGTTGACACTTTTTTTCTCTCTCTCTCCTCAGCCCCAGCGATCATTATAAATCACCCTGTCTTCATATTGAAGTTGATTGCCTGCGTTCCCCTGGGTCTAAAATATCACAACTAAATGTGTATTTTATCATGAGTGATGAGGCACAGTGGCCTACTAATGAGTGCTTTGTTTGGTTATTTCACCCTGGCTCATCACCCTGGACACTGCTAACCAGACACAACAAGCCAATGGTGTGATGAGATCAGCCTGAAAGGCCTCTCTGTCATCCTGTGCGAGCTCATTATGGTCAGCCCCGACATGTCCCATGTTTTTATTGACTGGATGACTTAATGAGCCAACAACTAGCCTGCAGGCACATGCATGTGTTTTATACCTTATCTGCATGTCTGATTTGAAAAGAATCCTGGTTAGAGAATCTTCTTTATTTAATGTGATAGCAAAGATACTCTTGATGCTAACTTATTGAAGAGCATTATGGAATTTTATATTCTGAGCATGCTTGGCACTTTCTTGAGTTTTGTGAGACTTTGCTGAGTTAACTTCAGGGCATAAAATGCAATAAAAAAATCTGAATTATTTCACTACTATGTAAAGGCTTAGAATTTGTAAAAGTCATGCTGTCTCCACATAATAATGCCTAGCAAATCATTTGAAATGCAAAACTGAAGTGCTGAATGGAGAAAAAGGCATTCAGAGTTATAAGCCATCTCTGAAATGACTGGGTAATGTTGAAAAATGTTAAGTTAATGAAAATGCATGTGCCTTAATGTTTCTGGGATTTCTCATGCAAAAATCGTTTCGGTGAAAAATAGTGCCATTCAATTTAGAAATAAATGGAGATTAATTGTGCTTTTGCAGAAGCAAAGTGAATGAGAGTGTTATGGGTCGGGGAGTAATTGTGGGGAAAAAGTCATTGTTCGTCTCCATTCATGGCCCAGTCCCTCTGTCTTAAAATGCTAGTTTTCATTACACATACTGCTGAGAAGCCAAATGGATTCAGTCATGGTCACCTCATCCTTTTTGAAAGAGGAATCCTTCAAAATCTTTTGCATTTCACTAATAAAAAAACAAAGTCACTCTTAAAAACTAAAATCCATAATTGATTCCACCATGTCTTGCCAGGATAGCAGCTATAGTATTATGAAATTACACAGTGAGCTACCTTTTGGCAAACATCACTTATGCACTAAGCATTAGGTGTTAGGTGTGTACAATTTATATGTGCCTTCCCCATAAGACCACTATGAATTAAACATCTAACAGTGATTAATTAATTTGCCACCACATTACCCAACATGCTTTTTTATGCACTCTGTAGGTACACTTCATTGTCAAAACATGAGCAGAATTCACCACTTTGAGTAAGTACCTGCCAGGGTGTGATTAATATTAGCTTGAAGGTTTGCTCAGGCTTCTGTGATAGACACTTCTGATAATCAAATTTATGCATCAGTCACAAATAGTTGAATCAGGGCAGGGGGTTTAGAAGAGGAATGTGGTGCTGAATGATACCTCAGAGTGAACCGCCTCAGAGTCTGAGCCTGCCTAGCATACTTACAGAAAATCCACCGAATTCTCCCACAAATTCTCTCTCTATCTCTTTCTCTCCGCATCTGTCTTTTCTCTCTCTCCCTCTCTCTCTCTCTCTCTCTCTCTCTCTCTCTCTCTATCTCCACTCTCCCACGGTCCACCTCTATATTCCAGCTCCTCGCTTCCCCTGTGCATCACCCTGTGGTTGAATTAACCCAAACCTGGGGGATCACAGTCCTTCTCTTTGCTCATTAATTCTGACTGCTCGCGTTCCCAACAGGCTGAGAGATTGAGAGATGGAATTGGCAGAATCGTACCTGTGCCTATCTGCCATTTCTGCCAGCTACAGAAGGCATCTGATTAAATTCCATAAATCAATCATTTAGTGTAGCAGACAGTGTTTAAAGCTCGGTAGTCAGATACAGCAAAGAGGCGCAAGACTGTGCAATTTTGAAAAGTAGGATGACAACGATGCACTGCTTGCTATCTTTGGAATGCGAACAGAAGGGTTGGCATGTTTGAGGAAGATCAAATTCCCCCCCCCCCCATCTCCCCAATACCCCCCAGGAACAGACTTTTGATAGTGTCTTTGTCTGCATTTTCTTGTGCCATGCTTTTATCTTCCGCTCCTTAACCATAACAATCAGTTTGAATAATAAGCTACTCCGGTTTAGGTGAGCTACCCAGCGTCAGGTAAGCTTGGGAATTTAAAGGAATAGCAACAAAAATATTGCATGTATATCCAACGTTTAAAGGCCCGAGGAAGTTAAGGAAATTTAAGCTTTGAAATTTAAGCTCTTTTCATTCTTTCAACCTCATTGTGTCCGGAGTGCCACATAACAGGACCTGGAATAAAGCCACTGCCTCGGAGCGTCGGGAAGCATTGTTACCATGGTTTCAAAGAGAGTAAATGTATCCATCCAAAAGAGCATAAAAGAACTGACGGATCGAGTAATGGGCAGCGGACTCGCTGCATCAGATTAAGTGCTTTTTAAAGGCTTTATTGCTTGTGGCGGAGGCAAACAGCAGCCTCATGGCCTGATGGAGCCTGAGTCATCTACCCAACACTGACGATCGAGCTCCCCAGCCGGCAGTCATTTTGGGAGCAGGGCAGTGCATCTTTGACGGTGGTGATGGACTAGAATTTGCAGCGTTCAAGAGAGAGATGGAGGAATAGATTCCGCTCCGTGTTGGAGGATACACGAATGTGATCCTCAAATTTGTTTCTCAGTTCTACGGCCATGCTGCGCACACCAGCCCCCATAGCTGCCAAAAGGGACAGGCTGAAAAAATGCATTTTTTTCTTCTGAGTGATCCAAATTTTTCTCCACTAAATCCCAGACTGAGGATTCACAAATGAGATGCCGCCTCTCCCTCTGCCCTTTATTCTCCTTCCCTCTTTTGGTCCGACTGTCTCTTTTGGTCTTTCTCACTCGCTTTGAACCCTTGGCAGCCAGCCTTGGTGGTCAGAGGTATAGGATGGTGTGTCAGGGCCAACCATAGATTTCCTCCATGCTGACACATTGCAAGAGAGCGTGGGAGAGAGTCCAATGCCATCACTCAATCAATTCTCTTCCAACCCTTATTGCTGAGGTTGGGTGTCTTCAGGGCAGTGAAGTCTAATGGGAAAACAGACCTCTGTTTCTATTTATTCCTTCTGACATCAGAGCATTACTTTTATGAGATTCATTATTGACTCCGGCTTCATTGAAGACGTTAGAATAATACAAATATAGTGCATGATGATCAAGCATGGATTCCTAGGTTAGATTAATTGAATTTAATGAAACCATGAATTTAATACATTTAATTGCAATAAAATCCAACTCAATTGTCCTGGCTGCACGTGCCTGCTTTGTTGTTAATTTCAAATTCAGATTGATTGGATGCAATTTGTAATTGTCATTTGTCAGTGTCATTTCAATCTGTAGAAATAGGGTTAGCTTTGATATCAAAAGCTTGCAGATGTTTAAAATGGAATGACACATTTAAGCAACAGTTGGTCTTGCTTCTGATATTTCACTACATAATATATCCCTCCTGTGTACTGTATAATCACTGATAAAACACTGAAATGTCATAATATAGCGGTGTGTAGATTAAGAGTTAATTTGCATCAACAATGCTGCAACAATGGTTGTCAGGAAGTTAAACTTTATCTACAGGTTCATGCTTATATCCGAGTCAAAGAGCCCAGAGCCAGAGCCATTTAAAACAAGCACACATATATGTTGAGTAAGTGTGAATGTTACACTGCGGTATTTAAAACATGATGACTTCTTTCCCGGTGACACAGCTCTGGCCTCTAGACTACTGGCCCAGTTTAGCACTGTTTCCATGGAAGGCCTACACTGTTTCCATTCTTTCTGTAGCACTCAGCAGTTTTTAAAACACAAGTTAGATATGAGTTAAAAATCAGATCCACTCTACGTAACATGTTCAAGTAATGTGGAAATAACAATGTTGACAATGACAAATTTCAGTTGTTTGTATGGTTAAAAGTATCACAGTTTTATGGTGGCATTGGGTTTCGTTTGTTGTCTATTTCAGTTATTGATATGAATATTTGCATGTCATTATTATGATTGGTTGGCTGAGATGGAATCAAGTAATGAGAATTGGGATTCATTTTGAAATTATATTTTGCCTATCAATCATTTATATAATCTCATAATATAAAGGTCACAATTTATTTGAGCCAATAAATGCACACCCACCCAAAATCTAGATATTGCTCTTGACAGAGAAGCCATAACATTGATGGTATCACCCTTAGTGAAGCTGAAGACAAATCCATCTGAAATAATCCCCTTTTGCCATGTATGTTTTGATGGCTTTGTAAATTGCCTATGCTATCTACTACAGTGCGACAGATACATATGGCCCCAGGATGGTTGGGTGCTGGGCTGAATACTAATTAAAAGCTGTGACTCAATCAATTGAGATACTTTCAGCTTCCAGAAAACGTATTTGGAGCAGTCGGAGCAGTCTGCACATTCCCGGTGTATGCATACGGTCACAGCTCCTTTCTCTCCTCACACGCACACGCAGTCTGTCTTTACAATATGTCTGTTTGACTGCTGATTTGCGTGGTGACAGAATGCTGTTTGGAGATCTCTGATGGATCGCCTGGAAAGCGGTTCCACTCGCCGCTCCAGGGCCTGACTGCTTGACAACACACTTTTTAGCTCCCTCTTAAGAGAGCTGAGAGAGAGAGAGAAAGAGAGATGGAGACGGATGGAAGCCCAATCTTCTTACTCTCCGTGGTTTCTCCATCAAGAGACAAGAGAGCGAGGCACAGAAGAAGATAAAGAAGAAGAACAAGAAGAAGAACAAGAAGAAGAAGGAGGAGGAGGAGGAGGAAGAAGAAGAAGAAGAAGAAGAAGAAGAAGAAGAAGAAGAAGAAGAAGAAGAAGAAGAAGGAGGAGGAGGAGGAGGAGGAGGAAGAAGAAGAAGAAGAAGAAGAAGAAGAAGAAGAAGAAGAAGGAGGAGGAGGAGGAGGAGGAGGAGGAGGAGGAAGAAGAAGAAGAAGAAGGAGGAGGAGGAGGAGGAGGAGGAGGAGGAGGAGGAGGAGGAGGAAGAAGAAGAAGAAGAAGAAGAAGAAGGAGGAGGAGGAGGAGGAGGAGGAGGAAGAAGAAGAAGAAGAAGAAGAAGAAGAAGAAGAAGAAGAAGAAGGAGGAGGAGGAGGAGGAGGAGGAGGAGGAGGAAGAAGAAGAAGAAGAAGGAGGAGGAGGAGGAGGAGGAGGAGGAGGAGGAGGAGCTGAAGAAAAGGAAAAAGAAATGCAAGAAGATCCCTATTCTCTCATGACAAAGAGAGAGGTGCTGAATGGAAGACTCAGAGACAACCTCAAACCTGCAAAAAGACCAGGGTGAGCGGTCACTGAAAGCTCCTGTGCCAGTGAAGAGAAAAAGCCTTATTTCAGCTTTTAGTTATTATTTTTTTTTATTTCAGTACAAAAACACATCTCTCTGTCACAAGGTGCTTCTATGCTACTTTCCAGATGCGCTGTTTTCCATACACACCTCAGTCAATGTAATAAAGGTGCCAGACAATGTACTTTCAGGCATGTTATGTGGCTCTGAAGCAGAAGCAGACTTGCATGTCTCATTCATCCTGTGTATTAGGCAATGGTCCCACCTGCCAGGTTAATTGACAGCTCCAAATGGAGAAGAAAATGGGAATGCCTCTACAAAAGGCACATATGAAGGGCTGTCAAGCTGAACTCGAAACACACAAAAGGCAGACAATAATGCGGTGAGGTGCACTGAAATAGCTGTCACAGTATTTACTAAAACAGCCACCAAAACTGTCACCAAAACAGGCTTGCGCCTTTTTCCTCAGAGGCAGGTTGGCGAAATAGAATAGATTTTACGGACACACACACACACACGACAGTAGGCTTTGAAAAGTCTGATTTCTGCATTTCAGAAATCAGACATGAGAGTTGAGAGTTTTTGGTCTGCTTCACTTCCCTGCAGCCAAATACAGAGCATGCCTCTGGAGTGGATATCTCACATGTCTCTGGTGTGTGTGCATTACACCATCGCTATGCAGCATGCGTGTACATTGATATCATGTGTGTACATCGATCATTTCCACTACTTTGAGAGCTTGGCACAATGCTGAAAAGATATTAGGAGGCCCAGACAAATTTACTTTGTCCTCTCCTTTATGGAACAACCCTTGTTTGTTGTCAGGTGGCCGACCTTTTACTTCCTCCACCTGGGCATCAAAAGGCATTCATACTTAGTGATATTTGCGACAATGGCACGCTGAGCACATTCCAAGGTATTCAAGCTCAGTATGAATTACCAGGCTTTTCCTATTTTCTGTATCTCCAGCTGAGGTCAGCGATGCGGGCGTATGGAGTACCCTGGCATTCTTTAAGTCCTCATCCCCTGTCCACTCATGTTGACCCCAACAATGGCTCTCGAGGCCTGGTCACAAAGCTAAATAGGGCTCTATCTTGCGTCCCAGTGCAATTGACTTTGTATACTCGCGCTTTTGTCTTTCCTTTTTTGCAGTCAGTGCATATTGGAATTTTCCCTCCACAGGTACATGCCTGTAAATTAGGGAATTCGATTGCGCCCACGGGGGCGGTTCAGCGAAAAGACAGGGCGTGTTCGGGCGCAAACGTTCACTGTTGATATTTTGCAGTTTCAGAAAACAATTCCGCCACAGACCAGGAACTCCCTGGTCTAAAGTCTGTGGCGCAAATGCAGATGCTATTTTAAGGGCGCATGCATGACCACAGGCCTGCATGAATGAATGCGTTGCACACCTATCTACAGACACCCCCGTGCACAGACAGAAACATTCAAAGCCTTGATAATATTTGTCCATTTCCCAGTTTTGTTCGTGCATTGGTGACCTAAAAATGTAGTAGCCTATATAGTACAACATCTACATGCAATATCTTTACTACAATAACGCCTAATTATGACCTATTAATTTGAACAACTTTATACAGCCCTCTAAAGGCTAAAGTTACCTTTAGTTTTGTTCCAATTTACCGTTTTGTATGGATTTAAACATCAGCCTAAGCATTATTCCAGCTGCGCTAAGGTTTTAAGCACCATAATTTTGCCTACCTTGTTGTAGCCCATCTGAAATAACTTGAAGTCTTGAAGTCTTGAGTTAGTGAATTAGCTTAAATCAGCTTTTATTGTTAACCAGCAACCATAGATAGTACAAGAAAGCAGCAAGTATGGCTACAATTTCTGTAGTTGCTGCATCCATTTATTACTCTCTCTCCTGCTCAAACAAATGTTGTGCGTGCGTTAAGTTAATAATAACGTGTTTACAAACTCTACTTAACAGAAAATATTGTAAAAAGCCTACTGTCATGCAGTTAATGGGATACTGTGCAGAGTTGAAAGTTAGGTCAACTTGGAAACTGTTTCTCGTTGTTGAGTTTGCTGAGGGTAAGGAGCCCTTGCTTGGCCGCCTGTGCTGCGCAACGAACACTTCGCTCCTCTCATCTATACATCGTAGTTTCTATTTCTGTAAACCATACATAACTTCAAAGAAAAATATTACCACTCGAGGGAAATCAGTGTGGTGTCCATTAAGATGTGAAAATATGGGCATAAATCTAGCGTACACATTTTCACGAATCACGGATGTGTTGATGACATAAATTAGGAAATATTAGAGGACTTAAGGAGACAGGCAGCACAGGAGAGTATGTTAGATTACATTGTACATTGCAAAAATATCACCATGCATTCATAACCTCGTGATTCAGTGAGAGTGATCCCAAAACATCGGAAAGTATGTCTTTGTGACAATTCTGCATTACATTTTGTCAAGAGGAAAAATCAATGGGCTGTATTTTGGGTCACCAGCGCATGGCGTAATACTCGTTATTCACCCGCGGAAAGTTGAATTCGGTATTTTGCACGTTTATTTTTTAAGCATTGCGCCCAGGGGTGTGGCAATTAACAACCTAGGGAGGGGACTCGCGCATTGTCTAAAAATCGCTATCATACACCACCTAAACCTGGTCAGAAGTCAATGGCGAGTTGTTCATATGCTATTTTAAGAGCGCATGTCAACAGTCATATTGGCAGGTGCACGCACCATCCTTCTATCATTCATGAACGCTCACCAGCGCACGTCCATGCAAAGCATTAAATTGCACGATTACAATGGGAAACATAATTAGAATAAAGATATTACGAAATACTGTACATCTCATGATGAGTAGTTATTCACCATCATTTGCAAATTGGTAATGACGGTTAAAAGTGATTAGGGGAGAGGCGAGAGACACGTATGAATCACAGCTGAAGACGCACTGTCACGAGATATAAGCAAGTCCTCTGCAGGATAAATGTTGTTTTATTCAGTCATTTGAGCAACATTAGGGTAAGTGTTGCTTTTTCCAGCCTATGTTTTCGATGGTAACCCATTGTCAGTCAATAGTGAAAGTAACTGCATATAACTGTCTTGTCGTTGACTGACTCCTTGGTGAAGTTAGTTTCACTTTGCCAATGAGTTCAAATAATAGACGAGTGCAAATGCGTGAAGGCTATGCTAGGTTTTAGTAAAGCATGGTTTAAGAATGACTATTCCATACGGTCTCGCAAGCAGCCTCCTTCAAATGCGCCGTTGAATGCCAAAATACCGATGCATTTATTTGACATATTGCCCGTTGCGCCGTTAAAGGGAATGACAGATGTCATTCTCATTGGTTTAAAATGATGTTACGCCCCAAACACACCCATATGACTGATTAAAAGACCTAGGAACACCTTGTTACGCCATGCGCTCCACTTTTGAGAACGAAACCCCTCCCAATGTGAACTGGACATCCTACTAAATTTGAATAGACTTTTGACGAGTGACGATGCACTTTAGAATGTCATGATAGGGCCCAATAGCTAACTGTTCCCAACTGAACAGTGATTATAGCGCTGTGAACGTTCCTGGCTGCGCCTGGCAAATACGCCACTATAATAGCAATCAGCTATGGAACAAGCGCCTGTTGTTAAAGGGAATGTGAGATGACGCTCTGATTGGTTTATTGCACGTTACGCCCAAACCACACCCATGATAAATGTAGCTACTTCAGACCACCCCATTTTAGATTTGCATCGGGCGCAACAGTCAATTATCCCGCCGGTAAAATAGCATCAGCGCCCAAGATCCGCCCACAAAGTCACTTGCGTTTTGCGCAAAGACACTTTCGTTTTAGACGATTAAAATAGAGCCCAGAATCTTCTATTAGTAGGCTCCATGAAATCACTGCTTATTATGTCAATATGGGAAAGGGAGCTGAGATTGATGGGTGTCCAGCCCGACTGGGAAAATGTATGGACTAACCTACCACTGACATCAAAATGTTTAGCACATCAATTAATCCACTATAAGGTAATCCATAGAGCCTATATGCAACACCCTACAGACGTTTTAAAATGAATCTCTCTCAGAGCCCACACTGCACTCTATGCCAAAATTCCACAGGCACCTTTCTTCAAGTGTTTTGGGATTGTCCCACCATAGCTAAATTCTGGAAGTATGTTATTCATATGCTGTCTAAATTCCTTGATACTAATCTTGTACTAGATCCTTGTCTCTGTTTATTGAATGATGATTCTTCACTTGAGCTCCCTTTACGGGAAAAGCATATGGCATTTGCAGGTTTTACTGCTGCCAAAAAATCAATCCTTCAGTTGTGATTTAAACCAGATACAAACCTCACATGCTACTGGACTAATTCTTTGCTTAATATTGCAGTATTAGAAGAGACTACTGCTAGACTGAATAAAGGTAGCTTATCCACAGTAAATGCATGGAAGGGACTCTACCTATCTATTAAAAACACTCCGTGCAATTGAAAATATTGCTTTATTAATATGATGTATTTGCTTACTTTTTGTCTATTGCTTGATCTGCCCTTTTGGTTATTTTATGTATTTTTTAAAAAAATGTCCCTCCTTTTCGTTATTTTAAGTATGTTGCGTTTACTGTTTGTACCATTTTTGCAGAAAATGTGAATAAAAAACTTAATCACAAAAAAAATCATGTGTGTACATGGTCTGACAGCTTAGCTTAACATCATCATAACACCAGCTACTCACAGCTATTGAATGAGATGTACAGGTTTGGTGGGTGGTACAGGCAATACGCACAAGCAGAAGTCACAAGGCTACCTAAATAACACCTATATAGATCTGTCTAGGCATGTCCAGTATAAACAGAACTTATTCTGTGTGCCCTTGGGAGACATGCACAGCAATACAAGCATGCACACACACACACACACACACACACACACATACACACACACGCACGCACACACGTGCACGCACGCACACACACACACACACACGGCTTTTGGGCTGGAGATGTGCTGACCCAGTTCTGAGAGTGAAAGTGGTTCACTTTGTGGTCGTCCATCAGGGGATAGGAGAAGAGTGGAGTCAGACAGGACAGAGAGCAGCACAGAGAGCAGCAGGACGCCTCTCCCATGTTTGTTTGCCCTCCCAGATATGGCCATTCATAGCAGGGAGGCTTCCTGACATCCTCTGCTATCATTGAATGTGTGTGCATGTGAGTGTGTGCGTACTGTACAGTATGTGTAAGTGTGTTTCTGTAAGACAGAGAAAGAAAAAAAGGTGTGAGTGTGTATGTGTATGGAAGTGTGAGAGAGGAATGTGTGTGTGTGTGTGTGTGTGTGTGTGTGTGTGTGTGTGTGTGTGTGTGTGTGTCTGTGTGTGTGTGCGTTTATCTTTGTGACAGAGTGAGTGATGCGGGTGTTTACCTGTGGGGCTTTGAGCCTGTGAACCTTTTATCTATTCGAGTAAAACATCAATATTAGAAAAGTTGATTCATTTTTTTTTTTACCATGTGGCCAGGGACAAATTAGCTTTTTTGACCTGCAACACGACGATCATGGCGAACAGAGCTGAGCTAGTTGTAGAGGGAAAGGATGAAAATACAACTGAAATCTCATCATCAAAACTAATTATTCGGTCCGTTCCTATGAGCCTCATATGTGATTGTGCATCATTAGACAGGCATAAGTAGGTCAATAGATGCACGTATGCAATATAACTTGGAGAAGGAAACTGATAGTTTAATAACATTAACTGTAATATAGACTACATGTGACAACTAGACAGCTGTTTCATCCTGCATTGGGTCTAAGGCAGCGGTTCCCCAAACTTTTTTTCCCACGGACCACCTTTTAGATCCTGACTCGGCTCGCGTACCCCCATCATCCGAAAAGTAACACATTCTATTGACGCATTCCTGGCATCATGTTTAATTAGCCGCCCTACATGATAACAAATAACAAAATCAAAATGTGCAGTCTATGAGCTGTCAAGCTAAGAAAACAGTGTGGAGAGCAACATTAGACTGGTTAGATAGCACCTCACTGCAAACCACGCACTGTGGCTTTGGGCAGTCTGTCTCCCAATCCACGTGAAGCCGAGGCCTTATATGCCTCATCATAGGCTACTTTCGTTTTCTTCGCGCAGTCTTTTCTGTCTCGTCCTTTTTTTTATCCCCCTGCGCTCCACCTCCACCATCATCATTCTGCCCCCATCCCATCAGTACCTGTGTCCTGCTCTGTTTCTCTCGCTTCTCCTCTTCGATCCCTTTAATTGGTCCTTTTGGACAGTGTCCCTGTTTTTAGCCAGTTTTCCATGTTTGCGTAGCCTTCTACATAGCCTATACTTCCACGAAACTAACGGGCCAGATATTCTGGCTGCCCGCAGGAAATCACATGCATTGTGGGTAGCTTATTTTTTTAATGAAAACATAGCCTGCTATAGAGTTAACAAATGATTTCCTTTAATTTCACGTTTCCATATCATTATAACCTGATTCAAAATTATTTATTATTTATGAATTAATTCGATTATTAATTAATTAATCATTTTTAATACCTTTCCAACATTGCCCTTTTCATCTCGCGTACCCCCTAGTGGCAGCTCGCGTACCACAGTTTAGGAATCCCTGGTCTAAGGTATTTATTAAACTGAACTGGGTCATGGCACTGAAGTAATCATGGACTTTGAACACAATATTCTTTCCATCCTTTCCTGGACCTTGGGCTGTCTCGCAAGAGTACAAGCACGTACAGCATGAACGGCATGAACTAAAGCCATTCAGCTTTGCTCAATTGAAACAGGAGCATGAGCACATGTTCTGCTCTGCCACTACTCGTGCCTTAGAACAGGCCGTCTACTTCATGGAAACTATGGTATATAAGGTATGAGCTACACCAGGCGCGTAACGGCTCCTACACACAGTTGCGTTCCGTCAACGCATGCCAGTGGGTGTTCCCGACGGTAGCTATGCAAATGACTTGAAGTATAACCGTAATTTGATTGGTTGGTGCTGTCAGTCGATTGCCTTATCCGGTCGGTGCCGTCTGTCGGTGCAGCAACAGCTGAACTTCTCAACGCGAGCGGCGGGAGAAACGCGACGCAACGGACCCACAATTCAGTTCGGCAACGGATGACGTGACCCCATGTAAAGTGAATGGGATGCGTCTCCAGCAACGCAACGCACGCAGCTGTGTGTAGGAGCCGTAAGTGAAGCGTTCCGTTCGTGACGCGTAAAATCCATTTTAGATGAATGGTCTATTTTTTTCGAACGTATGCCCCACTGTCACGTCTGGTGTAGCTACTTCCATTGATTATAATGGAACCTAATTGTTGCAGCAGACGCAACGCGAACGGAACGCTTCAGTTACGCGCCTGGTGTAGCTCAGCCCTAACCCTAAAAAAAAATGTTATCGCCACGACAGAGAAGAAATGCATGTATTATGCATGCAAGCATGGTGTTTGAGTAGCAGTAATAACCATAGATGTTAGAAGGTCATCCCATTCAGTAGACGAGATAATTTCTTGCCACCATTGCACTAATTGAAGGGTTAACCTCAGACACAGTAGCACTTGAGAATAGCGTGGGCTAGACAGGGCGCTTTCTCTGCTGGAAGGTCATGCCGAGGCTGTCCAATCAGCCCTCGATTAGGCTAGAATAATGTCAAAACACCAGCGAACTTCTATTTGCATCTGCCTAATTTCCCCACTCTATCATGCATTCAGTTGGCATGGACTCTGACAAGAGAGAGGGAGAGAGAGAGAGAGAGAGAGAGAGAGAGAGAGAGAGAGAAAGACGGAGAGAGAGAGAGAAAGAGAGAGAGCAAGATGACAGCTCATTTCCAGTCAGTAAGGCAGCGTGGATGAAACAGACTCGTCCCTTTCAACACACAGCTTTTCATATACACGTGTATGTTTGGGAGGTCTGGCTAGCTGCTGGAGATCATTGACATCATGCCAGCTCAAACTGACCCCAACAAATAAGTGCGGAAGACATCATTCTATTTTTAGAGGTTTTTAGATAAGGAAGGCACTTTGTCATGCCCAAACCAAATTTGACAATGGATCACTCCAATAGGGGGGTGTCATTTGCAGTTGAGGTCAAAACTAATCGAAAGTCATTTTTACTGGGGGCAGTTTTCCATGTGTGTGTGTGAAATACTGCCGATTCAACTAGGTCAAGCCCTGGCCACTCACCCGTATCGCTATGGAGATGCACCAGTGAGCACACTGGACTGAGTGAAATATGAAGACCCCTAGCCCATGCATACAGGCCCCATACCGTGTGTTTAAAAAAAGGTCCATGAGGAGGCCATCAGTAATTATTGGCATAACACTTGCCACACTCTGCGTATTAACAGTGTGACAGCCATTCGCAACCCAGTTGCAGGTCGCTGGTGCTGTTCCCTGCACATACTGTACAAGTCATGAAAGTGTTGTGCTTTGTACTTAAAACATCCACAACATTGACAGATCCAAATACCAATAACTGGAGGTTTTTGTCACTGTGCACTGTTCTAAATGTCATATACCATCTTGCACCATCCACTGCTTGGCTCTCTGTCACAGATATGCAGAGATATGTCTCATATTGCAAAGGCATCCACACATCTCATCTGAAAAATGCACTTTCATTTAACAAAGGCATGATATCCCACCAAGTCCCGCTCAACCTTGGGATGCCTCTGAGATGGGCCTGATTAGAGAGCACTTAGACTGCAGAGTGACACAGGCACACAGGACACAACACTAATTACAGTACCACTGAACTCAAGAGTTAAGTGTCTGCCCCCTCCATCTCACACGCCTAGAGGAATTTTTGGGATCTCACCAGCAGAGGGGGTTGGTGGGGCTCAGACAGAAGAGGCAAATCGGCCTGCTAATGATCCACAGCGGCCCATCTCTCATGCTAATCGTCTGATTATGTTTACAACAAGGACAAACACAGGGGATATATGAGAGATAAATGACAACACTGCACTGGAGAGCTGACTGCCTCCATTCAGAAGGTTATTCACTGCTACCATCCATTCACGCCTCAGTGGAGGCAAGAGGGCGATTGTAGACCACTGCATCTATATATGTGTGTGTGTGTGTGTGTGTGTGTGTGTGTGTGTGTGTGTCTGTAAGAGTGGGGTACAGAAGTAGCATACCACTGAGGTTCTAATCCATTTACATTGTGTGCCTAAAACCATGCAAATCAATCTACCTCAATTTTTCTAATTTTGTTTTCTGTGATTTTGCTGATTTCAGCATGAATTATTCAGGTTATACTGTATATCAAATCCAAAGATTGTCCTGAGTAAGGCAGACATTTACAATAGCAGGTGCAATCTGAATGCCATTGTTATAAAATACTACTAGCCTAGTATAACATTAAAAACATGTCAGCATGGTAGACCTGAAAGAGCTGCACTCACAAACTGTTCAAAGGCATCATCCAAGACTAACATGGAAAGGTATGACGGTAAGGATGATCAGCAGAGTCAAGTAGCAATTAAGCTCTAAGACGCAACTGCAAAGAGACCTTCGAAAACCCTACCCTGTCTGATGGAACGCATGATTCACATATTACCTTAACAAGCAACCTTCAACAAGACTGTCAAGTGTCAGACATGAACCACTCCACCCCATGGGCAGTGAAAACCATCTTCTTTTTCACTATTACACAAAGAGAGCTGACAGCAGAGTCTCAAGGCTTCTCGTGGAGAAGAGACTTGTGGTTCTTGGTGTATAATAAGATTTGAAAGCGCTGATGCACATTAAATGGCTAACATCAGTCACCACCAGCCAGCTCAGCGCAGGGTTTACATGGGACCTGTCAGTGTCTATCAAGGACATGGATATAAGTCAGTGGCTCGCGGCTTTCGAAAATGCATGTCTAAAAACTCAGTGCGGGTATGTGTGCGCGCGGGTTTGCTCCATCTGTTATCATAAGAATACCTGGCAGAGCAGCAAGAAATATGTAAGCACGTACCACTTCTAAGGTCTATTACTCCTGACACTGAAAAAGCCATTGCTGAGATTGATCTGCCTCGACAATGCACTCTATCGCAATGTGGTAACAAGGTAGGGCACTAATCGGTGAAGTGTGAGGTGTTACGCAGCTTTTATTTTCCACATCTATCACTGTCACAGTACTGGACTGCAAGCCATGTCATAGACATTCAGAATACATCTAATGATAACATTATCTGTGTCTTAAGTGTGCGCTGAAGGCCTTAAGTATTTGATCTACTTGTGTTGTTTTTGTCCTTCACAGTTTGTTTTTACAAGAGAGGTTTGTTTTTAAAGATTACAAGGTTACTCTTACTACACTATGTAATGCTTGACCATAGGGATAGGGATCTAATAAGAGCATGTAATCTTTGACATTGACACATTTGATGGTTATTGGAGAATGGGATGAGCAACTAGTTGCACCACATAGTGGTAGGCCTATAAAATATAACTAGTATAAATGTGAAATACTATTATAACAATGTTGTAGTTGTTTATACAACATACTTGTCTCCTCCAGATTCCAGTAAAATTACTTTGTTTTCCTGATATTGAAATAGACGGCATATGGTGCATGACCACTGTAACTAAGCCTGCCTCATTACACTGCTAAAAAGAGAGGCCAGATTTCTTATCATTATGAACTTAAAAGTCAAAACACAAAAACAACTGCAGACAACAACTTTGAAGCGAAGTTCTATTCAGTAATTGTGCTATCAGTGGTCCCTGAACTGACAGATCTTTCATTAACATTCTCTATGTAAAAAAATGGCTTTCTAGTTGTCAGGCTGTGCAGAAGATAATTGTTTTTTATGGATTGAAACTTTAAATGTACTTATCATGAATTGGCACTGCAAAAGGCATGATGAATAATTAGACACAATGTTTAGCATTCCATATCTCGCTAAACCAAGGTCTGATTAAGATTTGATACATTTGAACATAAACCATCTTCATATGTTTGAGTTTTGTGAGACTTTCTAATATTGTAGGATACAAACATAAAGGATACTAACACACTATTTTAGAGCTAGCAGAACAAAGTCAAATGAAATGATGGGGAGATAATGCTGCTGTTAAATCAACCCTATTATCTCTTCATTGCTCTGGTGAAAGGATATCACAAATCAGCTAATGTCATTTCTGATGTATTTTAACCAGTATCATGTACAGAGAGCATGGTGAAAGCATGGGAGAAGCAGAATGGCTTACATGGCAAAAATTTTGAGCAAACACATTAAACATTATTGCACCAAATGAACAATGTTATTACCAACTAGGGACAAGCCTGAGAAGGACAAATACAGAGGGAATGAAAAGGGGGAAATAATAAAGCATTGGAACTCGCTTGATTCCATAAAAAAGAAAAAAAAAGAAACTCAGTGGGTCTATTTCATTACCTCTGTGTCAGTAATGTTTTCTTTTATTTGAGGGGTTTCATTTTACAGCTCACTAGCATCAGCACTTCTTCTCACCCACACCAACTTACAGTTCTCTCCAGCTGCAATACACACCCAGGGATGGCTGTTGAGCTTTGTTTAGCAGGTCAACTGCAGATGACTTTTTTTTTTGTCCATGTGGCATTGGCCACCCCCAACTGCATTTGATTTGCTCTCGACAACATCAAAGAAATTGAAGGGCTGATCTAGTGTTTGTTTGTTTTTTGAGGTGATTGATGAAATGTTATAAAAGTCGATGCCAGTCAACATCAAAGCAGGAAGAGAAGGAAAGAGTCTAGAAAATAATACAAACGCACACACACACACATAAAGTAAATAAAGTTTCACGCAGGGACTCCAATTGTACTAATTAATCCTCCGCCCTTATCCCATCAAATTTTTTTGCAAACCCAAGCAGAACAAAAAAAAAAAGAGGACTGGATTGAGGATTGACAGTCAAGGCTAATTAAGCCCAATGAAGGCAGTGAGAGGTTTTCTTTCAAGCGGCACCTGAGCCCATAGTGACTCTTCCTGAGCCTTCTGCTTGCCCTTTTTCACCAGCTCGACCACCGGAGCTCACAGCCTGGCGCCCAGGACCATCAGCAGAATCTATCATGTGGACAGAATTGCTGAGTGGCTATTACTCCTCCGCAGCCTCCATAAAACCAGGCAATTAAACGCTATTGGCCCATTCCGCTCTGCCTTAAACCTGAAAGCCCTGGTCACTGGCTGAGGATGAAGATGGAAAATTAAGGACTGTGACAGTTAGTGTGAAATTGCATCTGATGAAGAGGACCCTTTTGTCACAGGCCTGAAACACTACTTTATCTCCTCGGGAAATGACGACAGCCACTCTCACTTCTATACTCAAAGCCAGAGGGTCATCGTAAGGTCTATCAAGGTTCCAAAACGTTTGTCTCATATGAGAGTGATTCTACATTCAACCACTTCACCATCTGTTAATGTGTGCTTAAATATTTCCACAACTCCTCTTTAGACTGCAGAACACTAGAGATCACTATGTATAGTGCGATGATTTTTAATCCAAAGTAAGTAATATGGCTGTGGTCTCCATATCCACTTGTCTCAGGTCAGCGCGAGGTGCTGAGCTGCAGCTGGTGATCTCTTATGTATTTATTTATCACGCCCTCGCCGAGTTTGAACATTTCCATTTTATACCTCAGTGGATTTTACAATCACTTCAGAGGCTCCATACATGGCCCGGGAGCCACCTCTAAAGTCTCCTTACAGCCAATTTGCTCCTGATCGAAAGGGTGCCCCAAACAGAGGACACATTAAATATTTATGGAACAATGAAATGAGGTGGGAAGCAGTTGCTTGAAGCAAAGGAAGATAACAAGGCAGCAAGTCTTAATTAGGTGGCTTAATAGCGCCATTGTCCTTTTTTGTTCCACTGTATGCCTTTTTTGTTTACCCAAAATAAACAACTCCAGTCTGCGATCATGCATTTCAACTGAATGAAATTACTGATTTTTAATAACTTTTTTTTTTGCCTCAGTGATATTTACATCACAACATAAACCTGTCAATGTGTCTATCTCTTCTGCCTTGCTTCTACAATATACTACAATGGCTAGTTAGTATTTGTTAACTGATATTTTCATATCTTCGCTAGATAGTGGCACAAGGCATATTTCCCACAGGATGAAAGCAAACGAGCCCTGCTCCACCGTTCTGCTCTGGTCAGCCTGGGAAACATTGCCAACTCTGCAGTCGATTTCTCTCCTGTCAGATTGCAAAAAAGGGCCCATTCATTAAAGCCTGCCTCCTTCGCAGTCACCTAAAAATAACGCCCTCCCCCAATCAAGTCATATGTAGGTACACAGACCGCGGCAGAGCCTAGCATGCCTGCAGCTCTGGCAAGCATGGCGAATGCCACAGCGTCTCATTAGGTGAGCAAATCAGATTATGTTCTACTGTATCTGAGAGACTGTTGGAAGGGACCGGAGCTATAACTCGCCGATGCAGAATTCTGCTGGCAGTAGTATGCTGAACGGGAATCAGAGAGAGGCTCGTAAATAATTCAGTACGGTTTGCCATAAGACCAGGGACCCCAGCCATCAGCAGGTTAATCTGTGTGCACTCTGTGGTACCTGGAGATTTCCACTGTTACTTATCCTGATTAAAGACCTCAGGCTGGTGCACAAGCCATCGCAAACCCCATAACTGGGAATAGTGCAAGTGAAGGCTGACACTGTTTGACTACTGCATAATATGAGTAGAGACACAATCAATATGATGGGAGAAGGGTTTTTCTATTCCCTGTTTGTCCATAGACACACCTCATGGATTGTACATGACTTCTACAGCTCTGTATGTTCTTAAAAAGGTCACTGTCCGGTAGGTTTGTGGGTAAAATATGAGATATATCCAATATCTAGGTCATATAGGTATGTCGATAAAATGTGAGCTGTATCCAATCAGTCCACACAAAATTCATCAATGTTTGTGAGTAATGTATGCAATTGATTTAGATGTTGCAATTTTTAGGGTTTTCAGCTATTTTTATCTCTTCCCTATGAGGCGGTCACAATTTTGGTATAATCCAAGTCTTAAGATCCTAACAGTACAGCAACCATTACACAATTGCTTTTCAAACAGTCAGTGTGTCGATAGAAACGAATGCCAATTTATCAGTCCTAGTGCTCGACCTTCATTCTCTAGGTTGGTCCATTGACCCAGTAGTTTCAGACCGCTGATGCATGCTACCTTTGAATGAAGCCTTCGGTCCTCTAGTCTCTGGTGGCTGACCTCCTCTGCTGCCCACCAGCAGAACCGCATCGATCCCACAGTGTTTGCCTCCTCTGCATATTCTCACTCTTGGCCTTTTAAAAGAATCTGTTTCCAATGGTCATGCCCCTGGCCTCTCTGGCATGGCGTGGTCTCAACCCTGGAGTCCAGCTGAGGCGCACCCTCACACGGCTCCCCCCATCTATCTCACAAGTCACCATTTTAGCATTTAATCGCTGGGACTCCACCCCTCTGCCATTTTCTTTTCCTTCCCACCGCTTGTCTAGGTGCAGTTTGCGGACGGGAGGAAGTTCCTGTGATTAGGCCTGATAAAAACAAACACTTCGCCAATACGGGCTGCCACAGGGAAGGGCACGTAGGCACATTGTTTTCCCTGCGGATCGATGGCCCGGCAGTCTGCGCCCAGGGAGTCTGTTCCGACATATCGGAGTGTCCACCTTCGAGGACCGTGGCATTCAGACACAAAAAGCCCAAACCCAAACCTTTTGTTTAAACACCCCCCCCCCCCCTCAAAAAAAATCAATGAGCTCTCAGAGTGCTCAATGAGTGGCAGCTATTAGAGGTAATTACAAAGGTAACTAGACTGCAGTCTTCCCTTTCTCAAGGCTCGTGAGCAGTTCAACTAGGAAAAAGTAATAGACATGCAAAGGATAATAAGAATGCAACCAGCAAAACAATGGGGAAAATAGGGATCGTTGTTTAATGCTGCTGTTTCAAACTTCATTAGATTGAAATGCATCTTTGACCATGGGTTTTTGACAGCGTTGACTCAGCATTCTGTATTTCAATGGATACTTGGAATGAAATAAAACGGCCTCTTTTAATGGCCTCTGGCTACAGTTACTCCTCTTTGCCATAATTTATCAGACACAGCCGTGATGACACTGGCAAACGTGTCTATTCTATGAATAAATTTTTAATGGTTCATTCCTTTTACTTCCAATACAGTACATCTCTCAAACACTAGTTAAACTATAACATGCAGTTGTGTAGACATTACCACAACAGGGCGTAGAAACAAGCTGTGGACAGATTGACCTGCAAGCTTAAATATGAGAGGTGCTTATTGATTGTGAAATCAAAACTCCCAAGTGCACAGGGGGTCGATGCTGAATCAACACATTCATTTGTTTGTTTACACACAAGGCAGCACAAACACCAGCATCAGCAACAACAACAGCAAGGTTTCATCGCACAAATTACGGACTGAGGTTTCTGGCTGAAGTGATTATGAAACTGCCAGTAGTAGCCTAACTGATTGTGTCACCAATGTGGCCCACCTGCATGTCATGTGAAATATAAGTATAATTATATATACTCTTTTGATCCTGTGAGGGAAATTTGGTCTCTGCATTCTCCAATCTGTGAATTAGTGAAACACACTCAGCACACAGTGAACACACAGTGAGGAGAAGCACACACTAATCCTGACGCATTGAGCTGCCTGCAACAACAGCGGCGCTCGGGGAGCAGTGAGGGGTTAGGTGCCTTGCTCAAGGGCACTTCAGCCGTTCCTACTGGTCGGGGTTCGAACCGGCAACCCTCCGGTTACAAGTCTGAAGCGCTAACCAGTAGGCCACGGCTGCCCCCAGCCTATGTCTGCCAGCCGAGGTTTATCATGGAACTGGAGGAAATGCCGCATGATGCACATGAACTTACTGCACAAACATTTCCAAATACAGGACCACAAAAAAGCATGTGTGCATTAAAGATGTAGCCTGTGAATTGGGTTTTGGTTTGACAAAACAGTTGTTGATATTGTCGCTCAACAGTCAATCAAATCACAGCCTTCCCTTCCACACTCCTGAAGAATGTGTGTTTACTGGCAGAGAGAACATATGATTTGGTCCGAGCAACTATGTTTGTGTTTTTTTGCCAGAACTGTGTACAGACATCAGAGGGTTTTTTTTTACCACAAACATGACAGATGCATGAAGGGCAAATCACTCAATTTGATAAAAAGGTCTATGAGATTAAAGAAAGGGGAATGACCCCAAAATGAGCAGATTCATTGAGAACATCCAATGAGACCAATACATCATCTTACTCAATTACAAAGAGCCACTGTATATTTTTTGCAGCTGTACATGAAAAGATATGTTAGATGAATTGGAAATGGGACGACATGACTGGTTAGTAACGAACAACACAGTGAAATAATCATGGTCGGTTGATTTCCCGTGGCGGTGCAAATCCGTGATCCTGGCATTGCTATGCACAGACATCATCCTGGTGATTAGAGGAATGTGCGTTGGACGGACTTTAGCTATGCAAGGAGGTGATATTTAATTCATTGCACGCAATCTGTCCAATGTCTCCCGCTCCATAATCATGCCTGTGGCAGAAGAACAACCAGGCCTGGTGATTGAATGGCCAAGATTACTCCATGCCAAGACTCACTTTCTAATGCCATGAATAATGATCGCCATAAGTACTGTACAAACTACAGAGATCCCTCCGATGGATATGCCAAAATATAAAATTCAGATTTTTGTGCTTAATCTTTTATTCTTCTTTCTGATTTTGAATCATTACGTTTCAATGCAAGATCTTGAATAAGAAACTGTTCTGTTGCGATCTGGTTATGAATCGATGATATAGATAAAAAGCATAATAAAACACTTCAAGTGTGTGTGTACTGTATGTGTGTGTGTGTGTGGGTGGGTTGTGGTAGGTGCATGGATAGGTAGGTGTGTTTGTACTATGTCAGTGTAAAATGTGCATATTATAAAATGAAACACCATTGACCATACACCATACTCTCCATTTTCCAATTACTTCAAAATGACACGCAAAGCAAGGCATGGAATGTATAAAGCATCTCATTCTAATTTGGCTGGGATGGTGGGGGTTAATCAGCCTCTAATTAAACAATGGAGAGAAGAATATGCAAGAGCACCGGGGCCAATCGATTCTTTAAATTAGTCAACTCCTGAGAACGCTGTTCTACATTCTAGTGCTGTTTTGGTCTACATCATGAGACTTTCAGTCACTGGATTTACGGTACACGGAAAATGCATTATATTCAGAAGTGAAATTGTGGACATGCTGGAGCTGGAGTTACCCACATGATACACTGCTGCATGAAAAGATTGGGAATTGCTGTAAAAATGTCCATTGTATCTATTAAACACTTGCCATTCGCTCATTGTGTACAAGTGGTGTGTACTCATACTCATTTGACAGTGTCAATATCAACAAAGCCTTTGGCACAAGTGTTGTGCTGGAGACACTCCTGATAACCAGGGTTGGAGTCAGGTCAATCCCAATGTCAGGCAAGTTGGGTATTTTTAGCGAATCGATTCGCCTTCTAAATAGTAGCTTTGTCTCAGGGAGCGAGTGTTCTCTGTGCCTGCATCAATGGCAATAGATTCGTAGGCATCAGGATGACTCTCATTATCTCGGCAGGAATGAGTGACTTTGCAGTCACTTTGATGATGGTGTGCCATTCTCTTCTGAGATGCATAGTGGAGGAGTGCGGGAATGAGCAAGGGCCCTGTGCTATTCACATGGGATCAAATAGCATGATAGGGCTTAGGGAATAGCTTCTGCACTTTATGAGGACCCTCACCTTGTCTAGCGTAATTGTAGATGTTTCAATAGTATCTTTCCTCCTTGTGAGACACGTGGCATGTGGGGAGGGAATGTATTGTTTGCTGTTTTATAGGTAAATAAATCTTTTATTCAAGTGGAAAAGTGACCTTGCAGACTGAGCAGGAAGTGAAATATATCACCACACTTACAGGTTTACTGAATATGACCCCTGCAAATGTAATGAATTCTGTGTGTGTGTGTGTGTGTGTGTGTGTGTGGTGTGTGTGTGTGTTTGTGTATGCGTGTGTAGGCCTACGCGTGTGTTTAAATCTGAGAGTGGGAGCGGGATATTTACAGCAAGAGAAAAATATGCAGTGACAAGGTATTATGACCGTAAGAGCCTGTTAAAGTACTCTTGAGAATTGGTATAACAGAGGAGAGATAAGTGCTGTGGCATGTTGCTTTCTGAATAAAGTTGCACCGTCTTTATAGTTGTTCTAAATACATATAAATAGCATTGCAATCATGATCTTGACAACTTTTTAGTCTTTTCCTATTTTCAATTCAAGTTGCAGTCTAGCTATAAACCATAAAAAAATATTTTAGCTGTGACAGAATCATAAACAAAAAATAATTAATATGCAGAAGTATTACAAACTGATCAGATAGAACAATCAAAGAATAATTTGTAATCAGCACATTAACCACAATATAAAAAAAAAAAAAAACATCATGAGAGAATCTGATAAAACAGAACGGAACTGACACAGTTTGTTCCACTAAGAGACTGTTTACAACTGACTGAGGAAATAGAAATAACGGTAACACTTTACTTGACGGGTGAGTTCATAACACATTCATAGCAGCTGTCATAAACTGCATATAAAGCATTCATGACTGTTTCATGAGACATGACTCAACATTCATACCAAACCTTTCATGAATGTGGAAGACAGAACGACAAAAATGTGTCAAAATAAAATCCAACAATTGCAAAGCAGCATTGCCGTTTTTGTTCCAAACCTCTTACCTGATCACGTCACATCTGAGTCAATGGGCTAGTCCAGTGCCAAAAAGACAGAACATGGTCAAGCAAATAATTTTTGTTTCCTAAAAATTTATTTGTTTTATGATACCTTTGCAGATGATTTCTCATCTTTTGCTACTGGGAATGTCCAACCGTTCCAGGTTACACAAATACGGGTCAGCTGAATGTAGGCTAGTTTACCTCCCAGTGTTAAATTCAGTATTCATGAAATATTTACAAAGGCTGGAGAGAAAAACGGCAATGCTGCTTTGCGATTGTTGGACTTTTATTTTGACAAGTTTGACAAGTTCATCGTTCTGTCTTCCACATTAATAAAAGGTTTGGTATGAATGTTGAGTCATGTCTCATGAAACAGTCATGAATGCTTTATGTGCAGTTTATGATAGCTGCTATGAATGTGTTATGAACTCACCCATCAAGTAAAGTGTTACCGAAACTAGATGTACCGCAGAGAGGTACAAAATATGACCGCCGCCCAGTCCAGCACATGTTTTCCACAAAAATAAGTCACGCTGAAAGGCATATATGATTCTAACTGTCTCACTGAATTGCATTATGCACACTCAATTCTCACTGGTATCTGCTAGACAACGAAGTACCAAAACATGATTAGTTCATAGATTTCACATGTAAAATACATTTTATACAACCCCACCCCCATCTTGCCTGTTCATAATTCTGAGAAATTCTTGAATTGTGTGCATGTGTGCGTGTACATGTTTATGTTTATGTTTATATGTGTGGGTGGGTGTGTGTGCGTGCATGTGCATGTGCTTGTGTGTTTGCCTGTTTATGTGCCTGTGTGTGTGCATGTGCATGCATGCGTATATATGTCTACTGTGTGAGTATGTGTCATACGTAGGATTACTGTGAATGTATGTGTGTGCGTGTGTATCTGTTTATGCACATGTGTGCATATGGAATGGGTTTACATGACCCCTGGAGGCAAACATACGCAAAAAATTGGTCATCCTATAGGCCCTACGGTTCTCAAGATATTCACAGAAAACTGTGTCTGCCCTACCCTCCTTTCGGGGGGTCCAGTCCAGCGGGGGGGCTACAGATCAAAACAAAAAACGATGGTTCCATGCTATCCATGTGGGGTTACATGCCCATCAAGTTTTGTGTACCCCGGTCTTACAGTGTCCCGTGAATCCTTGACGGAAATTTGGACATGCAAAAAAAAAAAAAAATAATAAAAAAAAAATATATATATATGACCGCCGCATCGCTGCGCGGCGGTCATAATAACTAATGGCATTGGATAGATAGCCTATGTAAGGCATGAGGAGTGTGACATCATGGGGATTTGTCTGAGTAATGAATTCCTGTTCATCTGTGAACATCCATGAGATGAAAAACCTGCACCACTCTTGTACGTGTATGATAGCATGACCAACCTGTGTTACAACACAGATGTACTGGTAGAAAAATGCTAATTAAAATGCAAATTAAAGCATTACAGTATTTCAACTAGGAATATGTCACAAACTACACACACAAACAACATGCACAAACTACATACACAAACAACATACACAAACAAATTATTCAAATACCTTGAGATAATAATATTCTTATTCCATCATGTTCTTTTCTTTTTCTCCTGTAATAGCTTGTGTATGTACAGTAGCATTGGTTATATAATCCCATTGTTACTAAGTGAGACATTAAATACAGTGTGGCACAACAACATGTAACAAAAGCTCTGTCCCCTTTGTTGTCCCACCTAAAACCACCTGACTCAGGCATATTTCTCTCCCCTCCTTAATATATTTAACTTAATGTAGTATGATAGGCATTTCCCTCATTTGTCTTCAAAGATGCAGTTTTGCAGAAACATCACCCCAACAGCAGAGGGTGGTATAGATAGGTTGAGCTCCCTTCTATTCCCTTTAACTAACCAGCACACTATAATGTAGTTAATCCCCTGTGGTGACAAGTGTCTTTTACTTTATTTTGCAATCTCTTACAAGTGTACATCACTGCCTCTCTCACAAAATGCAAGCAAATGTGTTCCTTGTGTCATCCTTCCGTGCTAAAATACATTCTTTTCTCCTACATAACAACATCTACAGTGTGAAAGTAATTGTGGTGAATAATTACTTAATATTGATCTTAGACTGGCGAACTTCAGGAAAAACTCAGGAATCAAGTTTATTCTATTACAAGCAGTACAAAAAGGTCTATGGTCTATGTAGGCCTAGCCCAGGCCTGAAAGGCCTAGGTTGGCCTGTAGCCAACTCCTCCTCTCCTCAGCTACATCCTTAGTCCAAGTCTAGAAATCTAAATCTAAATCAGTTTAGTTACTTTTAAATGCTTTAAACAAAGAACAAAATGGCGCCAAGAACAATCCCACATGATTGGTTCTCCAGTTGGCATCAGACACACCTACTCACACCCACTTCACACCTATCTGAATAGCATGAGGAGAGATATCATATATATATCAGAAATATCACTTATAGAATGTTCCAAACATTCTCACAATCACATCATTAAAATCCTTGTAATGAGACTATCAGAATGATACCAAACATGAATACATTTACATTTCATGACACATGGATACATTATATCAAGGTAATATCCTTTGTCCTGTGTAACTAACCAGCACATTAGCATTCTATTGGGGGAGGGGAAGGTGTCTTTGTTTAAACCAAGGAAGGTAACATGGCTAACTAAAAGCAGTCTTGAAGTTAAATTATTATCCATTTTAACCATAAATTTATTGCTATCAGGTGCCATATGGCACCCTCAAGAACCTCAAGAAGATTTTACGACACTGTTTTCTTCCAAAACTGGCATTCTTGCTAAAATACACACATAGCTTGACAAGAGCACCATACGTTGAAGCACTTCTCCAAAAACAAAACCACCATATTAAACCTTGCCTATACCCATTGGATTAGATTTAGGTTTTCAACTCAATTAAGTATCTAGTCATTCCCATCTATATGCCAAATGTATTCCCCTGAAATGTATTTACATTCAACACATTTATTACAGCTGCTGTAGGAAAAGAAAACTGTTGGAAAATGAATATCACGCCCGATCTCCTAGGTGATAATTAAAAAATTCTATGGCTGACAGACAGCCCCCAACCTGGGGACACAATTGGCTTAACAGCAGCCTGTTCCTCAGCAGGGGGAGAAGAATAATATGATTATCCTCCCCAAGAATCAATTTAGCTCTCTTTCCTGGGACATGGCTCCCACAAGGAAAGAGCAGCCTGATTGTGCAGAGTCCTTGACATCGGTGGAAAACAAAAGCCGCGAGCATTTTCTGAAGGTCCCTCTTTCATGTCCCCTAGATTTACTAGAGGGGGCATGGGAGAGGCTGCGGTCACAACCTTGCTCCTGTGACATAATGGCACCCTTAAAAACCTGTACTACTACAGCTGTCACTCTCCTGTCCCCTTGATATCACACTGTTTCAGGCTCATGAGAGAGAGAGAGAGAGACAGAGAGAGAGAGAGAGAGAGAGAAACAGCCTTATTAAGAACAACACATCAGTAGGCCACTGGTGGAGGAGGTATGACTGTCAATCTAAACACAGAGGGTTGGGAAGCACAGCGATTTCCCGAGGGAGCCTCCTACATGCTTTTCCAAATCTGGGGCACATGCTGCCACTGAGACCTATAGGATTAAAGCTGCTGTGTCCAGGACTGTTTTGCCAAAAACCAAAAACACCTCTTGAATATTTGATCTATTTAAAAATAAACATACTCAAACAAACAAATAGAATCTGAACTCAAACTTTTGACTGCGTGATTAGAATGACTTCAGGAGTATTCGTTATTCTCCCCTTGCACTCTTTGGTCTGTCTCCTAATTTTAAGCGGCCAGCTTGTTTTTCCATTTGTATTTGTGATGGTTGGGGATTGTGAATTGATGGGTAGGGTGGAGGAATATTGTTGAAAATAAAAATGCTTGTTGCATGAGTGCATTTCCGTGACCACAGACAATTTCCAAAGGATGTAATTTCTATCTGACTTGCAATGTAAACCCCAGGTTTTTCTTATTTATTTTGGCTGACATATCTGGTGGCCTCCCCGAACCTCGTGACATGAAATAAATAGGCTGATAATGAGTGTGTCCAATGCGTATGCACAGCCTGTGGTGCTGGCGGGGTGAGAGTGGAGTGGAGGATACAAAGGGATTAGAGCGGAGAACGAGTGTGCCACGCTTCTAAAATCGCTAATGAAAGGAGATGTGCATCTCTCCATTTCTCACTTCTCACTTCCATTACCTCCCCTTCCTCCTCCTGCTCCTCTTCCTCCTCCTGCCGTTCCTTTCGCACTTACGAGGGCACCCTTCTCTGTGAGCAAGATGAGGCAGCATAGCGATAAGCAGGAAAGCATCACTGATTGCCCAAACCAGCTTGCTATTGTTCAAAAGTATGAAGCTGGTGCTATTCCTCCTCATTACTGAAGAGTCTCCCAGTGCCTCCTCTAATTCCACCTCCATTCCCTCGTTTTCTATTCTTTTCTTTTTTTCTGTTCTTTTTTTTGGTGCTTGTATCTAGCATTACTCATTTTTAATACCGGCACTTTGGCCTAGACCGGGATGACCTGCTGGGGGTTTTTAAAGCCTCTTTGCCAAATGTAAATGCCTTCCTTAATTATAAAAGAAAAAGTTCACTTTTTGTTCTGGTGACAGAATAGTACGCAAACTTTCTCTTCAGACTCATTTGAAACTGAATCCCACACCTAAAGTTGTAGAACTGTGACCATCTGAGGTGCTTTGCAGTACGTTGGCATATCTGAAACAAGTACTCCCATCAATGTACTGTATGTGCTAACTAAGAGAACTACCCATCTCGTAGGTTCCAAAGTATGTAAGTATGTCACACAGACCTTGTGGCATACTGTAGTCAAGAATGAGCATCATCACTCAACTAACACAGACACAACACACAGTTATACCAAATATCATTTGTGAAGTATTACAACATTTCAGTTTTGTCTTCAACTCTGAAGTGAAAGTGAGCAAGTGAGCTCCTCCATCTTGCTGTCCATCTTCATTTCTTATAATGATAGCTTGAAAAATGATCAATAGAATAAATCGTTTTGTCTTTGAATGCAAATGAGAAACCTCTACATCTTTATTTACTTGCATGTACAAATGCTCTCTCAGTAGTAGACTTCCACTCTGCTTTCCAGTATGTCAGCACAATCAAATCATCTATAAAAGTCAACATTGATCTCATAAAACTTCACCATTTGTCTAGTGGGGGAAATTGCTAACATTTACCCTGTGACATTTGAGAAATCAATAACCTCCCTCTTATGTCTCAAAAAGCTGAATAACAAGCTGCACATGTTGTACCACGTGCAGACTCACTCAACGGTAACTCACTGCTTTGAAGGCCTGTATAAAACTTCTCTAGCTTCCAACAAATGTGTCATAGCCTTACACAGACGTAATGGAAGCCATCTTCCGTTGTGTCTTCAGTTGTGTGCTTTGACAGCCTCCCAGTTGTTCTAATTAACATTAATGGGAGAACATGCTAATCGCCCTACCACATTAGAAAAGCATCCTCACAGACATCCGTGACCAGCACTAACAGCTCCCCACCCCTCCTCTCCCAGTCTATCATTACCATCTGAGCTCCGGCATTCAGAGAGGCCGAGACTTTTCATCGCCGCCAGACAAAGAGGCCCAATGTAGCCTAGCCAAGTTTAATAAACATCTCTTATGTGGCCGAGTGTGTTCGCAGCAGTATTGAATAGGCGGCGGCTCCACTGGTTTCATGCACAGAGCCACGGTATTTAGACTTCCTCTGTCTGTAACTGGAGACAGCGCTGGTGTTGTTGGTCACACATAGCCCACTTGTGTAGTGTATGAGAGATACTCTTAGAGATACTGTGTTGGAGTGCATGAACAACCCCCCCCCCCCCCAATCTAATAATGTCTTGGTGATTCCAGTTGGGTTTTTTACAGTGAATATATTCCATCTGATTATTCTAGGTTTAGCCCAGCCAGGACAAGCAGACGCCTCACAATCAAAATGATTTGCCCATGCTTATTCAGTACCATGGACAGCAACTTACAGACCATGCCTATTGAAGCAGACCCTCCTCAAAGTGATTGAATGGATTTTGTTCTATTCCAGGAAAAGGGAAGAGTGCCTTTGTTTGGTTGTATATTGCTGCAATGCAGTGACTGAATATCTTTTGTACAGATATTATTTAATGTGGATGCCTTTCATAGATTCACTCTAAAAATGTAATGATCCACTTGTCCGAGGTGACATAAAATGTGAAATGTGAAATGTGTTTTTACAGGGATATGTTGCTCCATTATGCAAAATATAATTTACTGTGCTAGTTAGTTTCTTTCATAAAGTGCACTGAAAATAACAGCAATGTATTTCAGATAATTACAGATTGCATATTAGTTACAGACTTGCCATGAAATCAGACTTACCTAAGCAATTACACCTTGATATCTGGACAACGGAATCCTGCAAGGAAAAAAAGATAGTTAAAGGCACATTATGCACGATTTTCATCTTTATGAAGCCAATTTGGTGGTAAACAAACTTGTAATAGGCAAATTGTTCATCTAGCATATCTATACAGCATAGATGTAGCAAGTCCGTACGGAGAAAAACAGCCATGCAGAGAGTGCCGCCCCGCCAAAACTCGCGAGAATCTGAAACCTTGTCAGTAGATATAGTCCTTTGGAGATAGTTTTTGCCTGTTGTTAATCCTTCACCTCCACAACAAAAGCATTTGCATTGTGTACACAGGGGATAAGTCGCGAGAAGTTTGCTATTTACAATAGCAGAATAACATATAAATACATTGCTACTCTAGAGGGAGCTCTAAACTTGCCAAAAATACCTAAACCTGCATACCGTAGCATACCTTTAAAATGGAATATAAAATGTTAATGAAATCTACCAAAAGGCTGAATATTCTAAAATGAATACTCTTTCCTTTCGTTTCCAGTATAGCTAAGTTGTTGACAACAGAAGCCCCATTTGTTATATGCTCTACCTAAGGATGAAAAATGTTCAGCCTAAAATGTATAAATAGCATAGCAACAGTTATGGGTGTTCTTTTTGGGCACAGGCCAAAACTACAATGAAGATAAAGTTCATTTGTTTATGGAGTGCAAGCCATCTATCAAAAACTCTTTCTGAATATGTGCAGGACATGGAGGGTTGGAGGTGGGTAGATGTGTGGTGGGATATAATTTTGCTTTTGAGAATTGAGTTTTCCTTCACAAAAAAAAAAATCTCTGTTAATGTGACTTAATAAACCCCCTTGTCATGCAAAGGCATGGTGATTCAGTTGCCCACAAATCATTTCCATTTTTTTCCTAACCCAAACCAGCAAACTTCCTGATGGATCTCTTGGGGTCTCTACTAGGCAAATTGAGAAGCTATTTGTGTTTTAGGTGACGGCAAAAATATCTCTCAACTCATAGTTTCCAGAAATATTTTCCAATTAAACTACATTCATGAGCAAGGGTAACAGTGCCAACCTGGTATTACGCCTTACTTCAGACATTGCTGCAGTGGGTTGATAAACACAGACAAAAAGGTAGACTATAGCAGATTCTTATAAATGCCAAGAAGCCATTTTATGTTGAAGTGACGCCAAGTACACATGTGAATATGATTTTCTTCCAGAAAATGAATAATAATGTGTTGAAGTAAATCCACAAATTAATCTTTCATAACAAACACTTCCTTTTGAAACACATCAAACACACTCATTAACTTCCCATCCAAGATCTACTCTGAAAACAATCTTTTCTGGTTAGAAAATGTTATATTCCACAATGACTTAATTTCTCTGCTAGAGAAAATTCAGCAGCTGAGCTTAATTTAGGATCCATGGACACATTACCACAAAGGAGCCTTTTTTCAATAAAAAGAAAGTTCTAGATGTAAAGTCATTCTCATTCAGTCATGACACTTTAATCTGTACCCAGCTGAGAGGCATCATCTCAGGTCTGTTTTGTGACTCCTTCTTTTTCTTCTAGCCTCCATATGTTCTCATTTCTTATAAAACCCAAAACAACCATCACAATTAAACAAGCCTTAACACCCACTATCCTTGTTTCCATGTGTTTAAAGCCAAATCTCTACACAGTCAATGGTGGACAAATTAACAAACTCCTTGAACCAATAAATCAGCTTTAAATATTGTTGGGCTGGGGGTGGGGTACCTCCTGCTTGCTCAGCACTTGAGCACATGAGGCACTGAGAAAGTCAATACAGTGTGCCTGAACCAGGAACCAAAGCCCACACAGCACACTCGAGCAGCCGACCCAGTGGTCACACAGCTAAGTCATACGTTTGGTCGAGAAGCCCGAAACCGTCCTCTGTAAAAACAATTAAAATTAATTTTGTTGGTATTGATCTGAGATACGGTTTAAAATTAGAGATTGATCTATGGACTGACTGAGATTGATGCTCTTTAGTGTCAGAGGGCATGGGTATTTTGCTCAATACAGAATGTTTTAGAGATAGCTACTTAAGATGAAGGAGATAATAGCTAGAGTCTTATCTGTTTGATTGCTGCCAGACGTAGTGTAAGTATATACCCAACAGAAAAAAAAAAATATATATATATGATCTAAATAAGTATTTAATCAGAGAGGTAGTTTGAGCCTTAAATAAACAAAAGAGAGTCGGACAGAGTGGAAGAGAGCTAAAGAATTTAGGCCAATTTGAATACCCATTGAATGATTTGAAAAACAGGAGATCAATAAATTGTACATTAAAGAGGAAGGCAACCCTGAAGCTAAAGACACGGAGATCTATACATATTGCATTAGTTCTCTTTGATGACAGTTATGGGCTTCAATGGTTAATATCATGTAGTTGGGGGGGGAGGGGTACGAGCTATTGACATGACCTTTAAAACAAGGCTTTCATTACAAATGGACTGACACATATGTGAAGAAATTATCCCTCTTGACATTTCCATTCAGAGAGCTCACCCACGTCTGTCATCGTTCATGAGTTATACCTGAACTATTTTTGTATGTTTTCCCTGAAACACTCATAGGCTCTGTCATACATTCATATGGTTGGTCTGGCCATTTAATAAAATGAGGAAAATCATCATAAATCTGCTTTAATTTTTCAATTTAATTTAATTTAATTTAGCGTTTGCTACATTATATTCACAGCTGGGAAACATATTCCATATTACTAGCATTACCAACATCTATGTTCACCATCTATGTACAGTACCAAAAAGCTTTGATAGTTTTGATATGCTTTTCACCACTGTTTAATTCTATAGCAATGCCATATGCCAGACTGTTGTGGTTGGCCTGAGGTGTGAACTTAGATTCAGGACCTAAATGTGTGACCTGACAAATTCAGGCACCACACAGCCCTTCTCCTGCGCCATTACTCTGGGGGAGAAAGAGTGATAAAATATCACATATCCTGTGCTGTGTCCTGATCATATATACAGCATGCTATTGCAAGGGCAACTAATGACTTTTGCTGCAAAGTTTGAGGCGACGCAGGGCTGTAAATGGCATTCAGAGTGTACTAAAATACTGTCATTTGCTCTGATGAGGTTTTAATGATCCAAAACTGCTTTCTAGCCGATTATCCTCTGACCACCAGCATGCCGTGAGCACCAGACAATAGCTGCCATATCTGAGGTATTAATCCAACAGTATTCCACACAGGGACCTGAGGGGGAGTGGAGGGGAGGAGCCAGTGTCAGCCTGGTGGCACGGTCCCGTTCAGGATGAAGGAGTTGGAAGCAACGCATAGCCATGCCTCGGTCAGCGCTCACCTCTACTTGCACGTTCATGCCTCTCGCTGGGTCTTTGGCCGCACAGATGAGTATTGACTTGGGTGGGGTCCTAACCCATTTGTCTGGTTCACTACCACTGCAATTCGACAGCCGTTTGAATGCACAGGGCTGGGATCTCTTCCGCCATTGATCCCCTCTTTCTTTTGTTTATAGGGAGTTCCCATTTAAAAGGGTGCATTGCCTCACCATATAAGTGAGGAATGCTAGCAATCTGCCCAGATTCATGTGCCATCTTTTGGTGTGGTTTATTGTTGCACAAAGGTCAGTACTTGGTATGCAATCTGTTCTGAGTTTGATACCAATGAGGCTTGTGGGTGAAATTAAATCAAAGGGTTGCCTTCACTGAGAAGCATGCTGGTTGCATAGATTTTAAAAACGTGTGTTTCAATTTCAAAGCACCAAAGAGTACGTTTTTCATTTTGTTTCCTTCTTGTACTTGTGAAGTTTAGCCATGATGATAGCCCATCAAAGTTAACGTGCAAATCAAGCCATTTCATGAAGCAACTAAGAAATGTATATATTTGAGGATAACATTATGTGAAATATATGATATAATATATGTGATATATGATATAAGACTACAATTTAAACCACAGAATCAGAATCTGCTTCCACTGAATTTGCCTGGCTAGTGAGATGATGTAAATGGTCTGTTCTATGAATAAACAATGACCTACATGAACTGGGGAGGGGGAAATGTCACGGTCATATGAAGGTTGTTGTGGAACTGACACATTGAGGCTGCCATTGAACTGGATGAAAGATGTATATTCAACAAACAGCAACAGGAACGTGATCATGGCATGGATGAAAGCATGGCACGGTGGCATCATCCATTCATAAATGAACATGGCTGGAATAAAAAGATCCAATAAACAATAAAGCAGCATTTTTTAAAATCCATATTCCAGTCTATCATGTATAGTAGTGTATTGAAAATTGTTTAAGGGTAAAGCAACATCATGCTGCTTTGCAGTGAAATTTTTTAGTGTCCACACAATCCACAATCCGCTGTAATGAAATGAAAAGCCTTGGACAAAAAAGCAGAGAAGCAATGACATGAAAGCAGCGCTCACAGCAGGCTTTTGCTGCAGAACACAGTAAACCAAACACAGTACGGCTCATTCAATATAATCCATAGGACTCCTCAAACAAAAATAATACAATTCTAAGTATTAAAACTAGGACTGAACTCTTCCGGATGGAGCATCACATTTTCAGTTGCTCTATAAATCTGTAACCAAGACCAATTTTGCTACAAAATATTTATTAAGTGGAATCACTCTTCCAAAAATACTTAATGAGAAGACTTGCATCCTTCATTAATCTCAGTCAATTTAAAAATGTGAAAACATAAACAACCCTCAAAGTCTGATCCATAGCAACTAAGCGCTCCGCAGCGGAGGAATCTCACTTAAGTGAGCTAGTGGGAAGTTTGATGTAGTGTTGCTAGGGAGAGCAAAGAAATGATTTATTGTGAAGCCATAAACTGGATTTGGGTGTGTGTGTGTGTGTGTGTGGGGGGGGGGGGGGGGGGGGTATTGTAGGAGGAGGGAATGGAAGAGTGCTTTATAGTGCAGTATTGTGGTCGCAGTCCCTCCCATTATGGAAGTACAATAGCCGAGTGGTGTGCACAGCTGATTAGGAATGGACCAAGGGTAAAAAGAGCATGAGAGAATTTAATAAATCCTGTGTTCCTTGGGCAAAACTGGCACATTTTGCTTAACCTGAATGGCATCCCTCTGAAGCCGGGGGGAGAGAGAAAGGAAGAAAGAGAAGAGAAACTACTGTGGCAAATCCACCTCTGTTGCATAATCCGCAGGTACTCCATCATAGGACAGACACGTATCAGGTTCTCTCTTTTGAAATTCAGGACAAAGTCTCTCAGCACATTCCTTTGACAGCTCATATCTCAGTAGGAGGAGTTGGGTAAAAACGGTGTTCCAGCCCTTTTGCAGATGAAAGGCATCAGCAGGAGAGGAATAAACAAGAGTCTAAAATGGATTTTTCAAATAAGGTTGAGGACACCATGCTAGAAACTCAAGTGCACCACAACCAGGTAGTGCTATGGTTAGACAGCTGATATCATGACAACATAAAAACATGGCCTTCCAACATCTGTGAGGACAAACAAATGTACCATATACCAAGTACAAAAAATATTGTATAGGAGCAGAGTATTAAATCATTTTACTTTAGAGGCAGACACGGTTGTTTATGTAATTACACTAGTTTTCCAGACACAACAACAAATTTAATGATGAAAATGAGGGTTCTTGTTACATGGCCAAATGAGTCCTGCAGCTCTACAGACGTGTGGTGCAGCGGCCGTCTGAGCTCAGTATTTACACCACGGACTCCTTTGTCATCCTTGGTCGCCACTGACCTTGTGCTGTTCCGCGCCTGTGAGCACTGTCTTTATTTCCGAGCAGGAGAAAGGGCTCTGCACTCTCCAGTCGCACCCGTAACCTTGGTCTACATTAATGTGTCCCCCAACTGGACAGGCACCCACTATCCCATTCTCTTCTCTGAATTAACGCTTTCACTGAGTTTAGCATCATACTACTCTTCCAACATGAACACATCCAGCACATACGGGTGGCTAGTCTTTGAAAAGGGAGACTTAGTGGGACTTCAGCTTCTGCCTCAGCTTACACATACTGTACATTTTGAGCCACAAAGTTGTTGCACATTGCAAGACCGTTGAATGGGAATATCCTTGAGGTGACTATAAAGGGACCGTGAAAGACCAAACACAAGGTTACTTAATGTGGCTCTGATACCATACAGCAACTCTATACAGTATATACTGTTTGTCTTATATTTCTCCCAACTTCTTTCTCCCAAATGCTTGATCTAGTTGTGGCATGCTGTGGTCCACATGGTCAGTCATCTTTGCTGTGTTGTGCATCTTCTCCTCTGCCCCTCAGCTAACACCCCCTCTTCCCTCAAACACACACACACACACACACACACACACACACATGGGCGAGACTCGGCCTAATAGCATCGAGGCGTTAGCTCATTTAAACTGGAGTGATGGCTTCTCCTCTGCCAGCAAAACACAAGTGACAGTGCAAAGAACTCCGACTTCTTCCTGCCCCTGTGAAATATGCACACGGGGTAAAATATGTTCATTCGGGCAGAGTGACCTCCACCACGACGCCCGACAATGCCTAGAAAAACAGGCTAATCAGCATATAAATTACCATGTTATGAAGAATATATTAAAAACCTGAGTCCATTATATTAATTGGCCCGCTTTTATGAGGCACAGAAACAGGCTGTGAAGAATGATATGCTACAGCATGAATAAAGCTGCCGACTAATACACCACATATCAGAACAACTGGTCCCTTTTTGTTTATGGCTCATAATTAATCACTGGTACTGTACGTTGGTGTAGGAGCTTAATAGGGTAAGTGCAGCCAAAATGTCACGAATACGGGATCTTATTCAACCAAGGTTCAACCTCTGCAAGCTTTTTCAATTAAATACAAAACCAGCCAGGGGCGTCTGGAAGATTATGTTAGAAATGATATGAAAGTGATATTTCTTTTTGTCATCTCTTTTTTTGTTTGTGACTTTAGGGAGTGGTGTGATGTAGCCCTGTCACAAGCTGGCTTTGTGGGACTCAGGAGTGAATTATAATACTTCATTAACATTAATCTCGTCGGATCACTAATATGCCCTTGCTTGCCTGTATCACAGACACGTAGGTGAAAAAAATCCACTTTTAGCAGCCATCATTTGTGGGCAGGATTTAACCTCATTAACCTTGAAAGAATTTACCTGGCTGGATTCTGTCACTTCAAAGCAGCAGCAAGAAGATGATGGTGGCACTTGGGAGCCACGTGCTATGGAATAATGCTGTTGTCATTTACATAGAGACTGGCTGTAAACAATGATGCAAAGATGCATACTGTAGTGTAACAGTTATAGCTGTACCACCAGACACCATTAGGCACTCACTTGGAAGGCTTAAACAGATTTACAATCACTGTTTCGCAACAATAGCCGCTGACTAACTGTGCACCAATGTGAATACTGGATGCATGTTTTCAAGCACACGGACTTGACAAATAAACACTATGCTGTGTGTGTAGGTGCTTTTATTTATTATGGTGCAGGAAGATGGCCATCATAAACAGCTCTCACAAACAGTTTTAAAAAAAATAGCCACCAGTTATATGGACTGAGCATGCAAAAACTCCCTTGGTAAAGTCATCTTTAATGCCACACAAACAGAAAAAAAACTCTCTCTCTCTCTTGAAAGCCTCCCACGCAATTAACAAAGCAAATTTCACACTTCTTTGTGCCATTAATCATTCTGCAGCCCCCCCCCCCCAACACACCTCAACAACATAACAACATCAACTCCCACAACGTCTGCTCAGAAGGGCTTTTTTAACACTTAATCACATACTCATAAAAAATGCTTTCTGTTATGCCACATCAACATAGCTGAAAACCATGGCTCTCCCTTCTCTGTCTCTCTGTCTCTCTCTCTCTCCAAGCAAAGTAAAAAGCAAAGCTTTTAGGAGAGGCCTCTGCCTGAATGCCGCTTTTGTTGCGTTATTTGTGGAGACGCCAAAGGGATTCGAAAGGCCTCCAAGTGACCCTGCCTCGAGTTCATGAAAGTGTGGACACAGATGAAAGCCAGGCACAACACCTGGACAGACAGGGACAGGGGTGTTCGGACACTGTCATAGTTAAAAGGGATGGAGGGGTGCAGTGTAGGATTAGGAGGCAGGAGAGGGGCTGGCAGCAGATGTGGGAGCTGAAAGCAGTCCCCAAAGAGAGTCCTGGTGTCTCAGGTGGCGAGCCAGCAAGGCAGGGTCATTTCAGCCAGCCAGCTGCAGCCAGTGCAAACCCTCGACTGCTCCCCCCAAACCCACAGAGATGAGAGGGAGCTCACATACCCGAGCCAGCCCAGCCCACATCCCAAAGGAAGGCAGCCCTTGCCCTGGGGTTCCGGGAAGATGGACGCACTTGGAAGGAGATGTGAGGGCCTTGCAGGGGGAAAAATAATGGCAGGAGGCTTCTCCATGACGGTGCAAAAGTTTCAGCTGCTTGGCATCCAGCGCTTGCCAGCAGTCAGGAAGGGAGAAAGAAAGTGACAGGCGAGAATTAGGATTCAGTGGCAGGAGCCGTGACTTGGCTCATTTTATAGGCTAGCAATGTTTTATTATATCTGAAATGGCATAGGACTGCACTGTGTACCATGCATGAGAGGGTTGTTTATTTATTCAATTAAACTGGGTACATTTAGAGTAGTTGCCTTGTGCAGTCAGTCAGATACCAAAAGTTAGGACATAATGAATAAAATTAACTTGGCCAAATCCACAATAGTTGGAAATTAGTTGTGGACAATTAGAAAATGGTTTTCTAAAAATGTTTAACTTTTTTAAAATCATCCTTTAATCATCCTTTAATTTACAGAAGCAGCTGAAAATATAACTCTTCTGACATTTCAAATTCTTTAAAAGATGAAGCAACATCGTCAGCTCTGGCAGAGACACACTGCAGCATTGTGATCATTTTCTTCCAGGACAGAGACACACACACAAGCCGAAGACAGAGTAACCGGGGTTGCAAGATTGACCTGTTGAACACCGCATTTCTCTAAGGGAGCTGACATCAGCCACTGAACAACTATTAAGCCACACTGGAATAAACCAGGCAGGGAGCATCCTTCATTTCTATGGCTGGACCTTAGTCACGGCAAACGGCCACAAAATGATCCTCTCATATGATTCCAAATGAGGGCTAACAATGGAGCAACAAAGACATTTTTTCCTTCTTGAGACTGCAACCCAACCGTGAGAAAGAGACTTGTGTCAAACAGGTCAAATATATATGACCGTATAATTGAATAACTGAAGGTCGACAGCATGCTGACACTAGATAGCCCGACTCAGGTGAGTCCTTCGTCCACCCGGCATTAGGTGTAGGAACAGGTGGGAAGCTTCAGGCTCTGCTGCCGCACTGTACCATCATTGTTGCACAGCCAGCAGGGAGACGGACTGGGCACTCAATTAGTCCCACTGGCCTGGAGGCCCAGGGACGGAGCCAGCTGGACAGGCCGCTTGGCACTGCTGCCGCCATTACATGATTTGGCTGCACGTCGCATTCATTCTCATTCAGGTTATAACACAGTCGGATTCGCACCGCTACTCTGGAGGTTCGGGGTGAGAGTGTTGGGGAATCTTGTCTATTACGTAGCAGCTTTCGGCAGCAGCAGTAGCAGCTACAGACGTTGGCAGTTTGCATGGGAAAACTGCGCGCGGGGAGGTAAGTGGCGTAAGTTGGCTGTTGTGCTCCCGCTGCCGCTGGCTGGCGTTGTGTTAAGTGCGCGGAGCAGGGCTTAATTTGCAGGGTTGGAGTGGCAGCCCAACGTGAGCAGTGGACCTGAGAGGCCCTCTCCACCTACACCACCCTTCATCTCAGCCTGGCGCCAGTCGCCATGGCAACGGCATTGACTGGGGCACAGGGTTGGGGGGTGGGAGGAAAGCAGGGTCATTTAGGAGGGGGAGTCTGTGTGGGGAGGAGGGGGAGTCTGTAACAGAGTTAAAACATTGCAGGCAAAAAAAGTAAGAGAAAAAAGGACTACTTATACAGGTCATGACATCCCTGGTTGGCTTTGTCACGGAGGGCTGCAGCTCTTGAGCCATGCCCGGTATTCTGCCCAGCCCTCTGACTAATGACAACTGAAATTTATGCAAGGCGGTAATTTCAGTTTTGTCCATTTCCATTTCCCCAATGAAAATTAAATCCCATCAAACATTGCCTCTCCTCTGTTCGCATTGGGTCAATAAGATGGCAATTTCAAACATGCTAAAATGGGCCTTTTTAGTGTGACATTAATTCTTATGGCATTCCGAGGAAGATAAAGCCATAAAGTCCAATTATTGTAGCCACTGTTGTAATATCTATATCAAGTTATGGGGGAAATAAGTAATATGGTGGAGATATTGCACTAAATTCCTCATTTATTGCAATGACCTTGCAACATCTAAATCCAATTTACCACGACTAATTACAACAAAAATAGTGTGCAGAAACATGAATAGCCTGTAGTCTAAATGAGGCAACATTATTTAATTTTCTGGTACATATAAACCATCTGTCCAACCATTACCAGCTGATTATGTAAAAGTAAGATTGCAAAAACTGTATAACACTCTTACATGCTATGACATATCATATTGCATGATATGACTTATGACATGCAGAATCATATTGCAACTTTTGTTTCAAAGTTCTTTTTAAGTTTCTATGACAGAGATGCCAAGTAATGAGCACAATTCTTACAGTAATAACAGCTATAAGGGCACTTTACCTCTACATCAGCCAAATAACTGGCATTAATTATATCTTAAGTCAAAGAGTTGCCTACAGAAAACTCCCTGTGTATGTTTGTGACTTTTGGACCATCATTATTATGCACTAAAATCTTCTTTCACAAACCACTGGTCTTAGCAATTCAATAGTGTCAGTGGAAAGCAAGCAACAAAGAAACTCTTATTCCTCTTTCTTGTCAACATATCCTTTAAAAGTATTCAAGGTTTGTTCCAGGGCTCGGCCATGATAGATCACAAATATTGATTTGTTTCATCTATGTCAGGGACATCCATGGTCAGGACAAACATTTTTTTGAAGATTTGAAGAAAAAAGAAAGAGCTGGAATTGACCTTGATGCATTTCATGTTTCATTTTATTTTATGAAAACCCACAGGGGAATTATTGATCTCTAAATCATCAGCTCTTGCCATGATAATACCCTGGAGATAGCAACCAATAGGACAATCTGCCTGCTTCTTGTTCCTCAAAAGCTCTTTCTTCCCCCTCCTGGCACATACTGTAATTGACAGAAATGGCCCAGTGAACAAGGGGGTTGTTGTTTGTTTCATTTTTTTCTTCTCCGTTTCTTTTTTTTATTTTTTATATAAGGTTGGCACCAAACACATAGGGCAATGGCCCGAAAAAATGTGGAAATGCTCAAACAACAAGTGGGAAGAGACTCAAAAGTGACAAGGTCCAGGCCTTCAAAGAGGAGTATCAGATTCTACTATGCCAGGTGAAAATTCTCCTGTTCCTGGCACAAGATCATATCAATGCCTCGACAACTGATTTGGGGTTTTGGTTATTTTTGGCAGTTGATATTGTTTCAGCAGGTCAAGCCAGAGATAGTTGCCTGACTCACTTTGACAGGCAGATGCTTTAGAAAATGGGATGCGAATCACTGATATGCAAATAGAGGATTTATTCTTTTTCATAGTCAACATTTAGGATGAGGATGTCTGCTAGAGTATTCATGACAGAATGTCATCAGTGACAAAGATTACAGTCTTTTCTTTAACCACCAAGAGTGAGTAAAAGACTGTTGTATATCTCAAAAGGAGAACCAATGCTGAAGCTATAGACTAATGTGAAAACGCTGAAAATATTTGTTTTACAAAGTCCACAATTATATCCTCAATTATGTAGATATATGTGATGCCAAATATTTTAGTTAAGTCTGCAATTCTAATAACTTAACAGTAAAGTACTAACATAATTTAATTAAAAACAAATCAGTCCAACAGTGTTTCATTGAAACAATGGAAAGGCAATTATTATATCCAAGAAGGCACAGAGAACAGATGACTTAGGATCACAGCTAGGAACAAAGACATCATGCTATTTTAAAGTAGTGTCATCCATAACTGACAGTTATGGTCTTTGAGGGCATTCCTATTTTTATGCCAGTTTATATCTGTGTTGAGCAATGTCATGATTAATTGACAGTGATAGTTTGCTATGGGTCCCTCTGAGAATGCAGTACATTGCTTTGACTTTTGCTCAGCATTTTCCATAGTGTCTGTGTAGAGGGTGGGGTGGGAGGGGATTGACACTGTAAATGTTTCACACACACACACACACACACACACACACACACACACACACACACACACACAGAAACACACCACACAAACAAAACTGTGGCTGGAATAGGAGGCTGTGTGATAATTCCAATGCACGTGGAGATCAATAATTTCCATAAAACAAAGACTTGTGCTTCTGTCTGGTCTAACCAGAGCACAGAGGGGAATTACAGACACATTTGCCCAAGGTTGACCTTTTGATGTGCCTTTTGAATGAACGCTTGAAAAGGTGCCATGTCTCTGAGTCACCTCTCCATTCATGCGAAGGCCAGGGAGGGGGGTGGAGGGTTAGGGAGGTGCAACCATCGGGTTGACAATAACTATGCATGTGATCCTACATGCCATAGTCACAGTGCAATTCCAGCCAATTTCAAGCATGAGTGCCCTGGTAAGATTCATGCTTTCCCCTTTTTAAATATTCCCGGAAAACATTTATCTAATCCTTTTCATGGCTCCTTGCCTTTGAATATCTTGAAACATTTTCTCAGCCAGAGAAAAATGGCTGACTATGTGTAACGTTGCTACTTTGGTTAGTTTAGGGCCAGTGTGAGCTATCCCTATCTTTGGCCCAACTAGGACCAATGACCTGACGAAAAAACTGTTTCTGCTATCGAGCTGATAGCTTCAGTTCTGCCTTAAAATCCACCCAAAAGATGCTGCCTCATCCTGCCCATTTCACGAGACAGTGGAAAGTTGTAGTTGAAGTATAATGGAGGCACTTATGACCTATGAATATAATGGAAACCGAAGTGGCTGTCTGATTTTCGATTGGAATAACAGAATAACAGTTATAAACAGACAGATTGCTAAAATTGTTATGAACTGGAATATGAGTTCATTTAGCCAGCAATCCAGCAATGTTTTGAATTGAAATATGTTGAGATCTGATTGACGAGTGTGGATCATGACATGCACCTGTCTATAGTCATGTTTGCCAGTGTCATGTTTGCAGCGTATTGAGCAAAGCTGTGACCAACTCCAATGATTCTTGGCTATTTATCATCGCATTATGCCAACAACCATATTGTTTTAGCACTGAACTCTACCTTACTCTGCTAATCCTGCCTTTCAACTTGATGGGGGGTTTGATCCGAGAGTGAAAACACGGGAGAGTCAGGCTAGAGCTCAATATTTTAATTTAGGATGCTGGAGTGAGGTGATTTTTTTTTTTTTTTTTTTTTAAATGAATTATAAACTCTGCTGTTTTGTCCAAGTAAATGGTACTTGCGAGCACGCTTATTGGTTTTGGTATTAAACTTTTTAATGTTCTCACTTCACTGCCTCACTCTGTCAACCCCAATTTAAATAATCAAAGGATGATTGTGTTAAAGTCAAACTATGCCATTCCCTAAGAATGGCACCAGTCAGTTCCATAGCTGCTTCCTGTCTTATCATTGCTAACACATTTACAGACAGCATTCTGCCCTTCAGCATGATGATGAAAGGCATCTTTCAAAAATAAAATAATTTGTCTTCATTCAGATATCATCATCCAATATTTAATAAGATCATGCACTTTAAAAAAAAGTATTTTCTTTACCGCACAAGAAATAAAAATGATCTGAATAAATGAGATCTCATCTGTTTGTGACATTGCATAGAAACCTATGCCTCAGGACTAAATTATGGCTAGCATAATTATGTTGTTTTATGGGTTAAAGGAAAACAAAACCCTTATTGTTTGGTGTCCGGGATTATACAGTGTGGGTCCCCCTGATTTTAGCTTTCTTTGGAATTTTGGTTAAAGGACTTAATCTTACATTTTTTTTTTTTTTTTTTTTTTTTTTTAAACTTGAACTAGCTGAGAGCTTGGAATATTCCACTGAGTGGGGTCAGAGCTTGGGTTGGCCGCAAACAAGGTAAGCTGATGTCCTCTCTTTCAACATTCTAACATTAGCTTCATACACACACTTTCACGTCCTCGCACACTCAGGTTACCCAGAATCCCTAGACATGAGTACAATATATATTCATAGCATTTCTGTGATTGCTTAAGAATAGGCCAAACTGTACACGACAAGGCCTAATTAAGATAGATAGTGAGTACACAATTTTCTGTTCTTGTAGTAGTTGGGATTTGTAACTGTATAATATTGGAAAGCACAAAGGCATTTTATCCATGTGCTTTTTGAAGCACAATGTCATGGTGCATCCATGAGTTTATTCACCACATCCTGAAAGGTCACTGTATTTCCCAGGCCAAAACCTGTCTCACTACAGTACACACAGTCAATACGCAGTGAGGTCAGGCGAATATCAAGGAAATACAACTTTATCTGTCTCTCTAGTGTACCTGACAGAATAAATCATTCATGCAATCTATATTCAAGAATCTGAACTACAGTAATCCATATCGCCACATTTCTTGGAGTACACTATTTCCTATTAATAAGAACCATATTCTTTTTAAAGTCGTTCATGAATGGAACTTTTGACATTTTTGCAAAATTGGCAACTAAAGGCTTTTTGCACATGCTCGGTGCTCCCAGCCCCACACACACACACACACACACACACACACTGCAGGATGAAGAATAGCTCACTTGTGAGCTTGAGAAAAAAGGCGGACAGACCCACATAATGAGAAATATTAATTCAGATCAGGGATATTGTGCCTGGCTGACAAGAGAAGAGCTTTTTCACAGGCAGAGAGAAATGCTGCCTACACCCAATGAGTCAGTAAACACAAACGATGTGTATTACTTGTACTTGGTGCCTTATTATCCCTCTATTTAGCCAGATTCAGCTAAACAGCACAGGCTGTATTTCATGGATAAGAAATGTATAGCATGATATGTAAAACTAAATGGCCTACTGGATAAAGTGACTTAGCACTGATGGGTTAACTCCAGTCAAACGCAATCACAGACGACTACCTGCTGTTATGGGTTGACTTCATTCCTTCTAACATTAGAGGCAGTGGGCAAGCACCCTATTGATTTCCATGTGCCCATCCATGCATGAAAATAAACCAGAACAGTGTCCAGGACAACTGTTGCAACAAGGCAGAATGTGTGATGACTGCCACCACGCAGGAGAAAAAAACGCCACTCTACTACACTCTCTTCAGAATGTGTTCTCAAGTCAAAGGCAATTTCTGGGTAAATAAGAGTGGCCTTCAAGTGCCACCAGCTATTCAAATATTACGAGAGTCAACACTGGTATGGGAGCTTCTGCCTCAGCTGGGGATCAGTGATGTGCACCTGTTCCCTTCAGGATAACAACTTTGATTCACAGCAAGGCAATCAAATTGAAATGCGGTGGACGGACACTTGGTCATGAGTCCCATAACGAGCATGAAAAAGCAGGAACAGGTGAAGCTGAGGAGACTTTCTTTCTTCCCAACTACAAAAGCGGAGTGGTGAAATATTGGCAGCCAAACGCAACTATGTGGGAGTCTTCCTCCATCTGCCCGCACAGATGGGTAGAAGGAGAGGCTGAAAAAAAAAACATGAAGCAGACACACAACTACAAACACTGGGTCAGGGAGAAATAATAAGACATAAAATAATAAGGAAAAATGTGTTTGCCAAATGCCTTCAAAGCAAATGAAAGCCTCCATGACGTGCCTCGTTTCAGGAAACTGAGGTATACCCTTTCGATCCCAGCCATCAATTCACAGGATGGGAAACGGGAAAGAGGTTTCAACAATATTGTGGAATATCAATGTGTCCAACCGCAGCCTAACTGGAATTGACTGCATGTTCATTTCACAAATTGCAATTATCTGATTGGCCTACTGCTTCGGGGCGTCCAGGAAGCAGCGATGGAGAGATGGATGATGGGCACCCAGGACTTGAGGTTAGACGGCTGGGGTTTTCTCAGCGGGGGGAATCAATGATGTTTGTTTAATTATTGGGCAAATTTAATCAGCGCCACTGTAATTACTACCACTGACCCGTAGTCATTGGAAAATCTTCGCATCAGTATTCTTAAGTCTGAAATAATAAATACTTGTTGTTCACCAGACAACACTTACACAAGATAGAGCTCACTGCTGTACTGTTCTGTCAAACTAAGGGCATTTGCTCACAGGACTGCCATTTTTTGTCCTTTAACAGTATGGATTTGAGAGCCTGTGATTGGCCCCGGCAAAAGTCACTGAGCATCTCACTACTGGAGGACGTGTTAAAGGGTGGATTACCGACCATAATTGAAATAAGAGTTATCAAAGGGATTTGCTTAATATAGTCGAGAGGTATGTCTGTACATACAGATATGGCAGGCTGGTGCGCATACTCCTGTTTAAACGGGATAACGGACATTTCTACGGACAAGTCAAATTTGCGTGTGGGAAGGGTATTATGTGAGCGATAGTAGGTTTTCTGATTGTGGACAGATGGAATGATCACTGGAGCAAAAAATGATCGTGCCACTTAATCACTCGCCAATTAAAGCCTACTTTGCTTACAACACACCTAATTGATTGAAATAACTGGCCTTTTTAAGGCACCATGGTTGTTGTGCTGTTCTGCGCCACATATACCAAGTAAGAGGGACTTTGTAAACAGGTTGCTCCAGGGTGGGTGTCTCCTCCTGTTAAAACAACAGCAGTGCCAGGCAAGCCACTGGGGCTCGGCAAATGAACTTAACACCTCGGCTTCTCTCCGAGGCTCCGCGTGGATCAAAGGTCTTCGGCAAACATGTCAGTATTCTCAAGCCTGGCATTTAAGTCTGACCCATGCAGGGAGAGAGCCTGCAGACAGACCCTTTGAGCAGCTCCCATGGGTGGACCCGAGCATAAAAAAAGAAGTGTCTCCAACCTGTATAGTAATAAGAAAAGCCTTTTTCATGTCAGCACTGAAACAGTGAGAGCTCGCTAGCGTTAACTCGTGATAAGCCATTCGTGTGCCCTGCTCGGTTTGTTTTACACAGCCATGGAGATGAACGGCAAATGGAAGCAAAAGCATGGCTGTGTTTGCGCTGATGGCCTTTAAGGTAAATGGCAAGAACGCAGGTAGACCTCCTGGGCCTGTGATTTGAATATCATCTCTCATTTGCATCAGAGCAGGTGAGCACAGGGCCGGTTCTCTACCACAGCCACACAGAGTAAAAAGACAGATTCACAAAATGGAAGACGAAATTTTAATGATCTCACAGAGGTAATAAGTATGGAAATGTACTCTGTCTCCCTGGAAGTTCACAACGCTAACTTGATTTTATACTCTCTCTCTCTTGCTCGCTCTGTGAGCATGTGAGAATGTGCGTGTGGAGTGTTTGCATGTCTGTGCGTGGGATGCATCCACGGTTAGTCATGACCCGCTCTCTGACTTTGAGCTGACTGTGATTGATTGACACCCATTCATTGAGTCTGCATCAGATGAGGTGTCCCACTGCCCTTTCAGCTAATCCGGCCTGTCACTCCCTGTGCCATTACAGAAGTCGTCCTTCGTCTCTCACACCAGTCGCTGTTCTCTGTCTCAATTGCTCCTCACTTAGCACAGCCAATAAGAAACTGTGTCAAACCTGACAGGACTTAACACATACTACCTTCTGGACTCTGACCTCATACACAGACAGACAAACAGGCAGATGCCCTCCCCCACCAACATGCAATCAAACACACACGTGCACACACACACGCGCGCAAACGCACACACACACACACACACACACACACACACACACACACACACACACACACACACACACACACACTTGGTGGTTGTTCTCTTGACAAATAGTCCTCATTCCCTATTTTCAATACTATGTGTAATTCTCCTAATAATAGACACTGTGATGCTGCCCTGGGCAGAAAAAAAATGTGTTTACTCGCTCTCCTTAATTAACATATTCATTACAGTCCCATTAATGGGGACTGTCATGCTGAAGTTCAGTGCTAGTGCTACGTTGCTTTAACCGGGTCTAAGCAGGACGTTCTCCACAGCTGTGTGAGCCCTGCAGCACAGAGGAGCTCTGCAGCTCCCCCCACCGGTGCTAATGGACCTCCCTCAGAGCCGGCACAAGGAGGTTCTTAATGGTCAAGCCATAGGCGGATGGGGTTCTGAGTGTATTAACAGGGTTCAAGCAATTCTCAAAGCCCCCCCCCTCTCTCTCTCTCTCTCTCTCTCTCTCTCTCTCGATTTCAGCTCTCTCTCTCTCTCTCTCTCTCTCTCTCTCTCTCTCTCTCGATTTCAGTTGGAGAACACCATTTAACACAAGGCCTCCCTAACATTTATCAAATAGATTGCACACTTGACAGTGTATGTACCATGGGTACATATGAGTAGTATGAACAATTGAAGGCCATATCTAGAATTTAGACTGGTCTTCATAGCGTACAATAAAATGGCATTGATCCCCTTTGCTTTCCATAACACTGACTATTTCCAGTATATATACTTATATACACATTCACTAATTAATTAATAAACAAACACATAAGTGAGAAAATGCTATATGTAGAAAATCCTTGTGGACCCAATAATGAAGACGCATAACATATGCAGGGCTAAATGACATTTATCACCTGAGTCTCCGTCACAAGCATCCCAACCTTTGGTTTTCCGCTGGCTTCTGCCAGGTCGGAATGCAAATGGGATCCATTCTTAATTACCTCTGCGCGGCGATAGGGAGTAATGGGGGAAACCTTTGCTAACACAATAACTGCTGGGCACTATGGAGAAACTAATCCCCAGCACTGAAACATTATGTAAATTATGAATTACCGCATAGACTAACACAATCACGTTGTTTGGCTACCCAATCGGCACTCTGGTAAATATTAATTATTCACACGGATAGAGAGTGGGGGAAAAAAGACAGTGTGAGAGATCCTGGCCATTCAAGAGGGCAATGAATCCACTCACATTAAAATGGTGTCCCTCCTGGTTGGACTTTCTTCCACTGCACTAATGATTTGTGAATGGTGAAACTGTACCATTACCTGTAGGACGGTTACGAGCCAGTAGGGCACTAGATTTCTTTTTTTACTCTTTTTTTAGAATTTTAGCACTGAAAACCGTTCCCTAAAAATTAACATAAAATAGATAAACATGTTTATTTAGGTGATGTTTGCTCTCGCTTTGCTCAAGGCAGAGGCATTAACATTTTCTGTCCATAAGGCGCATTATTGATTCACATTTGCATAAACGGGCCTGTGTTAGTTTAACAGGTTTTTGCATTCGCCCATGCCTTAATGGATAGGCCTGCTCTGTTGGAGCGATGCTGAGAATGTTATCTAAATTTTCAGACTCAGGGAAAACCTTTGAACGCTTGCCCAAGACTAATGACACAGGCACAAGAGGGAGGAAGTGAAATGAGTGACTAAGAAGTACAGTCGACATACACAGAGCTTATGCCATACCCCAGGATCTCCCTCTCCACCAACATGAGCAGGCCAGAATGGCATTCGGAAAAATGAGCTCTCATCACATAGGTACGAAAGATTTATATATCCCCCAGTAAATCACTGATAAAGACCACCCCCCACCACCACCAACACAAGATTTTTTAATATCATGCCAATATCCAACTCTCTGCCCATGGCCAATATGTTGAGGTGACTTTGACAAATTAGACACTTAAGAAATATGACAATAACCTTCAGAATGCTGCACTGCAGACAGAGAGAGAGAGAGAGAGAGAGAGAGAGAGAGAGAGAGAGAGAGAGGGCAGAGATGCATACAGTATCAGCATTTACTCCAACATTTCTCCATTCTTCAGAAGGAGCAGTTGACACGTTTGAAATAAACACATTATTTCCGTGGAGATGCACAACGGCTTCAGCCTTATCTGGCATGTCCGGCCTCTCAAACACGCCGTGCAGGAGAAAAGTTTCCCCAGCGTGCCGGACAATAACAAACAGAATTTGATTCCGTCCAAGTCAATCTTAAATCTCCACATAAAGAGCCTGGAGGCTGCTTCAGGTTCTTGCCCACACTAGGTTTAAAGGGGGATTTGTTATAACTGGACAAACTTTAGAGCAACATCAGTTGAGCCTTAAAGCCTATTCCCTTACTTGCACTGCTTTAATCTTTGAGAGGGCATGCATTGCACCTAAGAACTTCCATTTACATGTCAAATGCAGTGAAAAACAAACAATCCACATTTTTGATTGTCTGATGATCAATTTGACTATTTCTACACTTCGGCTGCTTTTCTAAGGCAAATGGTTCATAACCATTTTATGTAAGAATATAACTATTGAAAAATACATAAACTTAATAAAAGTGCATCTTAGTTCACTTGGAATATCTGGTGGAATCTACTGTGTGTTAGCATAAACTTTTTTCTATCAGCAGAAAAAATATTAGCAACTTTTCAAAGGATAAACAATAACCTGGGGAACAGACAAATATTTGGAGTCAACACAAAAATACTGTTGCTTGTGCAAGACATGAACAGAACAAAGAGTTGTTCATTCAAACTCTTATACTTCAGTATACTGACATAATAAGTCCATATCCTCATGATACAAAGAATCCTAGCCCGTATTGGAAAAGCGTAACAAAATTCTACTGAATTCAAGTCTTTTGCTATCTAATTTGTAAATGCCACACAATCAATTAAAGCAAACATGCAATCAACAAACCAGCAGTCATTTGATAGTAGTCCTACTAGGTCTCCTCAGAGAAACAGGGCAATGTTTCCACTGATGAGGAGATCCCTGGCCAATGCATATCTTGACCCCCGCACATGACCCCCACCCCCCCTTGACATTTACCCACAGGGGCTTGACCCATGTCTGCCCACAGAAGGGAGCACCTAGCATTAAAATACATGCACAACTTACCTAGTCTAAGAAGCCAGGCAGAGGATGCTTTGGTTTGTCTTCCTCCGACTCTTCTCTCTCTCTCTCTCTTTCTCTCTCTCTAGCCGTCTCGCTGTGTGTCTTATCTCTTAGTCGGTGATCCTAAGAGAGCTTCTCCCTGTGCCTGCTTCTTCTGCTGGGAGGATATCGATCTGTCAGCCAATTGTTCAGCGGCTCTGTTGTTCCCACCGTTTAGTCGGGGGGCTCCTCTCTCAGTGCCGGTCGCGGCTGCAATGGGGAAGCAGGGCAACGTGTGCACCTTGCTCCTGCTCTCTCCTCCTCTCTCAGTCTCTCTCTCTCTCACTCCCTCCCTCTCTCTCTCTCTCTCTCTCTCCCGGCTCTCTCACTCGTTCAGACACACACTGTACATCTGTGACTGTGCCTCTCTCCCACTTTCTCCCCCCCTCCCTCCTTCTCCCTCTCTCTCTCTTTCTCTCTCACACTCTCCCCCTCCTCCTCCTCTTGCTCTCCCTGTCAATTGCTTTCTCACATGCACACAAGCTCGTTTTCTCTCCCGACAGCTCCCCTATTATATGTTCTTGCTTCTGCCTTGTTCTCCCTCCCTTCTTCCCCTGCTGACTCTCTCTCTCTCTCTCTCTCTTTCTCTCTCTCCCTCCCTCCCTCTCTCTCCCCCCATTTCATTGTATTGATCTGTTCGAGCTCTGCTCGTGCAGCCCCTAGTGGGTGTTTCCAAAAGGAGCCTGAAGATAGTCCAAGCAGCAGCACCCTGGCTCAGCTTGGGTTTTGAGAAAGTGTCAGTGAGGCATGGCTTCTCTCTTTCTCTTCCTGTCTTTTCTCCCCTTCCCATGGCATCTCTCTTTCTCTCTCGCCCGCCCGCCCGCCCTCCCTCCCTCTCTTCTCTGTCTTCTTTCACTCACACAAAGTGCAGTCTGTGCTGTCAGCTGGGTGGTAGGACCCCTGCCTTGGTGTGATATACTGAAACTGAGATGTATTGCACCCGGTGAAGCACTGAACGTTTATACTAAAGCTTCCGATAGCAGTATGTTAAAATGAAAAAACAAAAAATAGGACATCATCAGAAATTTAAATTAGGACGTCAAGTCCAGTGTTTTAGTGCTATCGCCTAACTGCATCTTGAGCTTATGCAAAGACCAGAGTAAATATTTAAGGCTAAATGACTGGGCACAGTTTTTCTTGGGGGGGGGGGGGGGTTTCCATACAGACGGTGTATGCACTGTGAACATTGTAGGGTGAGTGGGTACAGCTCATCAGGAAAGCATTACTTGGGTGACCAATAAATGCTCTAATGTTTCACAAGTGTAATTTGCTGTCAAATGTTTGTGGTCATACTGTATGCCCCCCTAAATTCCCTACACTCAAATGTCCCCCTCATCACCAAGTTGTAAAATTAAAGGAATTTGCATAAATTGGTGTTACTAAGTAGCAAAGAATTTATACAAATACATGTTTCATGTCACAAAATAAATAGAAAATGTACTGTATGCCAGATAGGCTACTACAGACACCATATTCTGTTCTGTCTTCAAGATACCATAAATGTAACATGTGGTAGGCTATTACCACTAAGCATTAAGTAACTTTGGCTATCGGGTAGGATCACTAAGCCCCTCCCACCACACGTAGGCTCATAGATGGAGAAGCCAGCAAGCGATGTGAATTATTGAGTAGGCCTAGGTGTACAAATGATGAAAAATGTCTGATTGTGAAAAGTTGCAGATTCCTCAGTTTATGTTCTTAAGTCAAGTAATTCAAGATGTTGAAGGGTTTAGCCGATAGATGAGCTAATGTTAGGCTGACTGGCGAAGAGCGTATAAGCTCGAAACGTTACACACTGGTGAAAGTCAATAAAAATTCCTGATGGGAGCAAGTGTGCGAACAATCCACCTTTTTTCCTTTTGATAGCCTAGCACTTTTTGTCCAGCACCTGCCTTGGATGTGCGCACCAACAAACTACTTTTCATCAGGCTGACTGGCTTTGACAGCTAGCACGTTACTTTTCTTATTCTAAGTCCAGTGCTGTGATTGCAAACAACGACTGCCAAACCACAACAAATGCCCGACTGTGAATGTGTAACTTACTTCCATGGCAACAAGTTCTGAAGATATAGGGTCCTATTTAGTCCACATTGGGAGTCGTTTTGTTATAAAACATTATCAAACGTCGGGCAGATGGCGCAACAAGGCGTTCCTATGTTTCTTAATCAGTCATGGGTGTGTTTTGGGTGTAACATCATTTAAACCAATGAGAATGACATCTGTCATTCCCTTTAACAGCAACCAGCAACTTCAAACAGCGCATGGGTATTTTGATAGTCAATCTGCTTGCACCCGAGACCATATGGAACAGGTATTCCACTAAACCATGCTAGACCTAGCAGAGTATAGCCCACACATCTGCACTCGTCTATTATTTGAACTCATTGGCAAAGTGAATCTAACTTCACCGTGGTGTCATAGTCAATGACAAAACAGTTATACACAGTTAATTACTTCACTATTGCTGACCAGGGGCAGTGCCAGGGGCCGCTAGGGGGTGCTACAGGGATTAGCACCCCCAAGAAAATAATGGTTTATATTTCATTTAAAAATATTTAACCACACCAAGACACTTGTAATTTTCTGTAAAGAGCATGAATACACTGGAGATGCACCTGTGTTCTTTTCCCAGAGCATGCTTTCTCATGTTCTGCAGTGTTAGGTCCTCCTCGACGAGATTGTTGGTCCGTGGATAATTTGCAGCACAATGGAATGGTATTGTGGAACCGCGGACTGAAAGAAAAAGAAAATAAACATTTTCCAGTTTAGGAAATATTTCTCAATTTAGTGTCATCAAATAGGCAACATATTAGAGCGTAGTGGTGTGAGCGCTCATTCAATGTGTGTGCGCGTCTGCTCAAGTTAAACTGAACCACTGGAGATAATGTGGATAGAAGCAACAAACAACGTTATTTAAAACAACGAACAAAGTGGATTCTTGGTGTCCATGAAAACAGCATAGAAACGGTCTAATCTGTTGGATAGTGTGAAGCAGTGAAGTGATAGCCTATTGCAGGTAGGCCTAGAGGCAATGTTCAAACCCCCGGACTGTCAATATCATCCACACCACCTCTCAGAGAACACTTCCATTCCTGACAGTAGGCCGTCGCACAGTAATGCATCCAGCCTCCCTTGGAGTGACACTGTGTTTCACATCACAATGCTATGAATTGTTGATAGTTCCATTGGGTAATGTCTGCATAAATGACGACTTACAGAAAGGGTGCGAGCGAGCCTTCATGCACTTCACAATTTCACAGTGGAACAGTCCTAAACCCTCATAAGGTTAGCGGGAACGCACATCAAAGTATGTGGCAGAATCCCAATCTCTCCCCCCTAAATCCTAATCCGTTAACCCTCTAACCCTAATCTGAGCACTCACACAACTTACATCTACACAACTGACATCAGTCGTAAATTATCACGTTTGCGAGGGTGTAAGGGTTCAAAAAGCTAATAATGGACAATGGGACAGCACCTTCAAACTAGCATTAAATTGACAACACAAAACACGTCAAACACATTTCCGTTTCTGTTTTATGGCAGTTGTTTGCCGAAGTTTTTTCAAGCTTCCAGCCTCCCTTTGGATAACCCCGTATTTCACGTCACAATGCTATGAATTGTAGATAATTCCCTTTAGTAAAGTGTTCAAATTTTTTTTTGTAGGGTGGTAGGGGAAGAGTCCCAAATTCGCATGCCGGCTTGGGGAAAGGGCTCAGAAAGGGTGCGAGCGAGCCCTCAAGCACTTCACAATTTTGTAGTGGGAAGTTTTGTAATGTAGCCCTAAGGCTTCACGAAGTTTGCGGGAATGCACATCAAAGTGTGTGAGTGCATAAGGGGAGACATTGGGATTGAGCCTGTGAGTCTGTGAAAGGGGAAACATTGAGATTTAACAAAGGTGTTGCCACTCTAGCTCTAGTTCACTTCTTTACTGTCTGTGGTGTGTGGTTCAGAGTGTGTGTCGCTAGTTGCTATTTTGAAGGGGAAAAAAGTCGCTGGGAAGGTCTGAAAAGTCACAAAATCTGTGTTAAAATCGCATGGTGATGAATTGACGTCATCAGTTAGATTGAGTACATCGACACATCGTCCCAGCCTTACTCCAGAAACATGACAGAAATGATGCAGCGTCATTGCAAGATATTTTTGTGTATTGTTTTGCATTTTGCTACCAAATTGTGCACTCATTTTACTAAATCGTGCTCTCATTTTTACTAGATTCTGTGCTCTCATTTTACTAGATTGTGTGCTCAATTTAGTAATTTGTGCGCTTGTTTTACTAAACAGTGGGCTCATTTGCTAAATTGTGTGCTCATTTTACTAAAGTGTGTTCTCATTTTAATGTTTGTAAAATGAGTGCATGATTAAGGCTACTAAAATGAGTGCACTGTTTAGCAAAATGAGTGCACTATTTAAAATGAGTCCATGATTTAGTGATGTAGTAAAACAAGCGCACAATATACTAAATTGTGCTGACAATCGAGTAAAATGATAGCACAATTTAGTCAAACGAGTGCACAATTTAGTAAAATGAGCACACAACTTAAAAAAACTAGTGCACATTCTCTGGATATACACTGTATATTATACAGAAACTCCTACACCTCCTGGGCTCAGTACTTTCGTTCTAAAAGTCTCGAGATAAAGCAAACTTCAGCATTCTAAAAATAAATTAATTGACTGCAAGGCATATTGTGTGAAAGCAACATGAATTCTGTTAATCAGTCCACAATAGAAGGATGTCTGCTACTAATTGTTTGTATAGGCTACTTTTGGAAATGTTAAGATTGGACAAGTAGCCTACTATATTGCAAAACAAAAGTAACACATTGGATAAAGTAGCAGCCATTTGCATATTATGCCCTCCAGATTATTCAGTTATAATGTAGCCTAGGCTACCTAGCCTACCTTATTTGTGATTTAGATAATTCATGATCATTTATCAGTTCACACGTGGGAACTTAATTCACATCCAGTGAATGCATAGGCCAGGCATATAACATTATAAAACATGTATAAAATATGTACGATAACACAAGCAGCACATTTCAGCTAATTTAATTCTCAACTGTGGCCTGTTTTAATCACGACAAATTGTGTGCCATTTTTACTTACAAGGTCAACACCAACAAAACAATGCCCATGCTGAACGGTGAAGCGCTAGAAGAGGTGGATGATCACCTACCTTGGCAGCATCATGACAGTCAACTGGGTGGAACTGACCCAGACGTGAGAGCGAGGATTGGCAAGGCTAGGGCAGCATTTCTCCAACTGAAGAATATCTGGAGTGCAAGAGACCTGTCCATCAAAACAAAGATCAGTGTCTTCAACACCAATGTCAAGTCAGTTCTGCTGTATGGCTCCGAAACATGGAGAACCACCGTTTCCACCACGATGAAGATCCAGACTTGTATCAATACCTGTCTGCGGCGCATTCTCCAGATCCGTTGGCCTGATACAATCAGCAACGAGGAACTCTGGCAACGCACAAACCAACGACCAGCTGACGAAGAAACGAAGGCGTCAGAAGGGGATGGAGGGACATGGGTGGATTATCCTAAAGTGACTACAGGTCGGGAAATTTCGGACGCCTTCTTCTTTTGCTGTTTTTTCTGCTTTCCTGCATTAGCATGTTTGCTAGGCCTAGCTCATACCACTCCATTTCTTAAAAGCATGACACACTCTATTACCAGTAGCCTATCCTTTGCACTAAACAAAGAAGACCACAATAATGCATTTGGATATTACAGATGAAACATAGCCTATATTTAAAAGTATATTAAAATTTGAGGTTGTGATGTTTTTCTTTATCCTAAATAATGAGCCTAGTACAAGTCAAACTAGAAGAGCGGTACAAAATATGACCGCCGCCCAATCCAGCACATTTTTTCCACAAAAATAAGTCATGTTTGTCAAATTATGTTCATTTCCTACTTTGTTCCTTTTTTGTGTTTTTAATTGAGTGTGTGCAAAGTGTGTGGTTGTTTTTGTGTACAGTATTTGTGTGCTTCTGTGTGTGTTTATTGTTTATTGTTTATTGTGTGCCTTCGTGTCAGTTTGTGTCTGTAAGTATGTTTGTATGTGTGGGTGCTTGTGTGTGAGGGTGTATTTGTGCATTTGTAAATGTAAATTATATGTATACATCCATCTGAGTGATGCACAACAGCCAATATGTGCCAGAATGTTCACCACACACTAGTTTCAGGTGGAGAGTGAAGGAGTGAATGAACCAATTACACACTGGGAGGATGATTACAAGGCCAAATTAAATGGACCAGGCAGGTTGGGAATTTAGCCAGCAAATCAGGGAACCACCTACTCTTTGCAAGTGCCATGGGATCTTTAACATCCATGGTGACTCAGGACCTCAATTTAACATTCATGCAAAAGAAAACATCTCCTGCAGTACATTGTCCCTCTCACTGCAATAGGGCATTGGGATTGATATTTGTTTGGTGGCTTTTGGCCACAGGGAAGAGTGCCACCTACTGGCCAGCCACCAACACCACTTCCAGCAGGAACCTACTCTTCCAAGGAGGTTTCTTATCCAAGTACTAACTAAGTCAGTAATTCAGCAAAGTCAGGGTATCTGCTGGTCTGGCTGCTGGCTAAAAACAAAAAGTGAAAGGCATATATGATTCTAACTGTCTCACTGAATTGCATTATGCACACTCAATTCTCATTGGTATCTGCTAGACAACAAGTACCAAAACATGATTAGTTCATAGATTTCACAAGTACATTTTATACAACCCCACCCCCATCTTGCCTGTTCATAATTCTGAGAAATTCTTGAGTTGTGTGCATGTGTGCGTGTACGTGTTTATGTTTATGTGTGTGTATGTGTTTATGTATGTGTGTGTGTGTGTGTGTGTGCATGCATGTGCTTGTGTGCGTGCCTGTGTGTGTGCATGTGCATGCATGCATACATATGTCTACTGTGTGTGCATGTGCCATACGTATGATTACTGTGAATGTATGTGTGTGCATGTGTATCTGTTTATGCACATGTGTGCATATGGAATGGGTTAACATGGCCTTATTGAGGCAAATATACACAAAAATTGGTCATCCTAGGCCCTACAGTTCTCAAGATATTCACAGAAAACTCTGTTGGTGTACAGTCCCTAAATTTACACATAAATTAATTTATTGTATAGCCCCCCATGAACAAAAGTCCACGAAACTTGGCATGCATTCAGAGGGTGTCATAATGATCACTTTCAATTTTGTGCAGTTTTGATCATGTCAGCCAGAGATATTATGATTACAACACCTAATTTCTTGCTTTTTCATTTTTACCTAGGTGGCGCTATACATGAAATGAGTGGTTATAGGATGGGTTGACATGGCCCCTTAAGACCAACATACATTACATTACATTTGGCTGACGCATTTTTAACCAACCAAAGCGACTAACAACATGGTAAACAGTTTAAGTTTTAGAGCAATTCTCAACAATATTAGGACAATTTAAAAAACATAAGAATAAGTACAGTAAGAATAAGTGCATCAGTGAGTGCTGTTTTTAACAGTTACGTGTCCGTTTAAGACGGCTGGTGAGTGCTAGGATCAGCAAGACTTGTTGTAAGTGTTGCTATGAGAGGAGATGTTCTCTAAAGAGCTGGGTCTTCAGGTGTTTTTTGAAAATGGAGAGGGATGTCCCTGCCCTTGTAGGAACTGGCAGTGTGTTCCACCAACGAGGAACAACAGATGAGAAAAGTTTGGATTGGCCTGAGCGTACCGGAGGTAGAGCTAGACGTCGTTCGTCTGAGGAGCGCAGCGGTCTGGAGGTAGCGTATGTCTGTATGAAGGCATTCAAGTAGGTGGGAGCAGAACCGGAGACTACTTTGTAGGCAAGCGTTAGAGCCTTGAATTTGATGCGGGCCGCCATAGGTAGCCAATGTAGCTGGATGAGTAGCGGGGTAACATGTGCCCTCTTGGGTTGGTTGTAGACCAGGCGCGCCGCCGCGTTCTGGATCATCTGAAGTGGTTTCACTGCGCAGGCTGGGAGACCTGTCAGGAGGGCGTTGCAGTAGTCGAGTCGTGAGATGACTATTGCCTGAACCAGAAGTTGGGTGGCATCTTGAGTTAAGTAAGTCCTGATTTTCCGTATATTGTAGAGTGCGAAACGGCATGACCGGGCGACTGAGGCAACATGATCTGAGAAGTTTAGTTGGTTGTCGAGAACAACTCCTAGATTTCTTGCAGTCCTGGTAGGTGAAACAGACAGGGAGTCAAATTTGATGTTGATGTCGTGGTGTATGGTAGGTTTAGCTGGGAGGACCAGCAGTTCAGTCTTTGAGAGGTTCAGCTGGAGGTGGTGTGCCTTCATCCATGTAGCTATGTCTGAGAGGCAATCCGAGATCCGTGCTGAAACCAAGGGGTCATCAGGTGGAAAGGACAGATAGAGCTGTGTGTCGTCTGCATAGCAGTGGTATGAGAAGCCATGCGAACGGATAATCTGTCCCAAGGAGGTGGTGTAGATAGCAAAGAGAAGGGGGCCCAGTACTGAGCCCTGGGGGACCCCTGTGGTGAGATGGTGAGGTGCAGATAGCTGACCAAGCCATGATACGTTAAACGAGCGTCCTGTGAGGTAGGATTCAAACCAGGAGAGAGCAGAACCGGAGATTCCCATGTTAGCGAGTATAGAGAGAAGGATGCGGTGATTAACCGTGTCAAAGGCAGCCGATAAGTCAAGCAGAATGAGTACTGATGACCGAGCGGTCGCCCTGGCTTCTTTTAAGGCTTCTGTTACAGACAGCAGAGCCGTTTCGGTAGAGTGGCCGCTTTTGAACCCAGACTGATTTGGATCCAGAAGGTTGTTCTGTGAAAGGAAGTCAGAGACCTGTTTGGAGACTGCTCGTTCAATGCCTTTGGATAGGAAAGGCAGGAGTGAGACAGGGCGGTAGTTCTCGACTTGAGCAGGGTTGAGAGAAGCTTTCTTAAGTAACGGTGTTACCCGGGCCATTTTGAACGCTGTTGGAAATGTGCCGGAGGTTAGCGAGGCATTGATCACGTGTGTGATAGCTGGTGCGATGGTCGGGCTGATGGACTGAAGTAGGCTCGTAGGTATAGGGTCCAGCGAGCATGTGGTAGGACGGCTGCATGTCAGGAGTCATACAAAAAAAGGTGGTCCTCCTAGGCCCTACGGTTCTCGAGATATTCACAGAAAACTGTGTCCGGCCACCTACAGGCCAGTTGGTGTACAGTATCATAAATTCATTTATTGTATGGCACCCCATGAACGGAATTCCACAAAACTTGGCGTGCATTCAGAGGGTGTCATAATGATCCTACACTTCCAATTTTGTGCAGTTTTGACCATGTCAGGTCACAGATACCTGCGATTACAACACCTCATTTTTACTTTTTCATTTTTAACTAGGTGGCGCTATACATGAAATGAGTGGTTATGGAATGGGTTGACATGGCCCCTTAAAGGGGTGGTTCAGGATTTTGGACATAGGACCTCATTTCCAAGTAAGCAAGTGTGATATTTATCAGTGGAGACCGTTTTCAACACGTTTCATCCAGTCCTTCTAATAGCAGAGTTCGCAGGTGCTAGGCTAGCGCAAGTCAACGGTATGTGCTAGCCTGCCACTAAAAACAGTCTTACCCACTCCAAAGTACACCCGAGGCAAATAAATTATAACGCCAGACTATCGATGTAAATGTCTGTATTGATAGTGTTATTTCTAACGTTATTCTATCCTTGCATTTCAACGATCGCATTACATTTTGAGGGACTAGTTTCTTAGCAGCGACGGAATTATACTTGCTCCGGTTAGTAGTACTGCGCCGAAAAGTAAACAGTAAAGCGCACTCCAATGGGGATAGCTAGCCTTGGTAATATCAGTTCGCGGCTGAGTTGCAAAATGACTACTAACAACTTCAGGGACCAAAGTATAACTATTGCAACGCGATGCAAGGGTAGTTGTATTTCTTACACTATTCTATCAACACAGACATTTACATCGATTGTCTGGAATTTGCCTCAGGTGTACTTTGGAGTGGATAAGACTGTCTTTAGTGGCAGGCTAGCACATACCGTTGACTTGCGCTAGCCTAGCACCTGCGAACTCTGCAATTAGAAGGACTGGATGAAACGTGTTGAAAACGGTCTCCACTGATAAATATCACACTTGCTTACTTGGAAATGAGGTCTTATGTCCAAAATCCTGAACCACCCCTTTAAGATCAACATACAAAAAAAAGGTGGTCCACCCCACCCTCCTTTCGGGGGGTTCAGTCCAGCAGGGGGGGCTACAGATCACATGCCCACCAAGTTCCGTGCACCCCGGTCTTTCAGTGTCCCAGGAATCCTTGATGGAAAATTGCTCATGCAAAAAAAATAAAAAATCTGACTAAACCTATATGACCGCCACTTCGCTGCGCGGCGGTCATGATAATCTAAGCCTATGATTAAATACAGTGCATTGATACATTCATTCAATAGGGTAACTGATCAAGGATCTTGTTTAAAATTCTGACCTTCCTCAAGCCTAGGCTACAAATGTAGACCCCTTCATGCCTATAGGCCACACCTGCACTTCACTCCTAGTACAAGACAACAAATACTACCAGGCTTAGGCTATTGAGATTAACTTGAAATTTGAGTTAGTTTAATGAAATCTGAAAGTTCTTTGCAGCTTGATGCTCATATCATATCAACACAACCAGTGCATTGCATTAGCACATTTTATCACATCACACATATTGTCTATGAAAAACATACATACCTTAACTTTAATCCTCATATCCCGCCGGCGGGACGGTTAGATAGATAGATAGATAGATAGATAGATACTTTAGCATACAGACATCACACACACATTCACAACAGCAGAAAAAAGTAATTAAAAGTATGTAATATAAAAAACACAACTAAGCAATAAGGACAGTAGAAGATAAAGAATATACTAAATAAACTAAAATACAAATTATACTAAATAACACTTAATCTAAATCAATTCTAAAAACAGTATCCACATAGTGGCTGATTAATCAATCAAGAGGCTTGCAATGACTGAGGCAGGGACTGAGCCTGTGATTCTCTGTGCATAGTAAGGTAAGGTAAGGTGCTCTGTGTGAGTGAGTGTCATGGTGATGGTGCAAATGAGTAAGTCCAACAGTGCAACAGTGCAGGCCCGGGGTGGGTAATCGGGAGAATTCCCGGTGCGCCGCTTCACTTTTGGGCCGGTCGAGGAAAAAAAATATTGACATTTGTCACGTTAGTCTATCTTCTCTTAAAGTAGGCTATACACGTTCCGCATTCTGTGCATGACACCGTTGCCTCTGTATGGGTTGTAGCCTACCATGTGAGGGAGTTCTCCCCTCCCAAAAAGAGTTGGTTGGGTCCATATCGCCCGTCTTTTCCAAAAAGTTTTCTCAGATAGCCTACCAGGCCGGCCCTACAGTAGCCAGAAGCGTCAGGAAGGATGGATGTAGAAAGAGGCCAGGAGGGATAAAACGGCCAGGTAGAATACTGCTAAATGTGCCAAGCTTCCAGATTACAGACAAAAGTGGCAACTGGTAAAGAGAGATAGCCTAGGCAATGATTAGCCTATTGACAATAATTATTGGGCTAATATTGGACGTTTGTAGCGTTGTCAAGCTATTCGCAAGCAACATATTAAATTACTTTAAAATTAGCCTTTTGTATCCGATTCATAGACTTTGCAGTATGCAAATATTGATAACAAAACTGAAGCATGATATGTGTAGGCCTATGCAATAAAAATTGTAGCCTCTGAGCAGCAGATCAACCAGTCGACCACTGAAAATGATGAGCCCGAAATTAGTGATGAGGAGGCCATGACTACAGGGACAAGTAGAGAGGATAATTTATAGTTATTTAATGTAAGAAAGAGCAATTATGCTACATGATAAACATATATGCCTTGTTTGCTCAGAAGAGGGTGTAGTAAAGGAGTAGGCTAAATCACCAAACAACATTATAGCCTACTCATGCAAAAACATAGCCTAAACATTAGTTCAATATGCCTCTGTGGGAAGTGTGGGATAGGCTACATTTCAAAGGCTTTCTTTCTTTCTTTCTTTCTTTCTTTCTTTCTTTTTTCGTTCTTTCTGTTTTTGTTAACTTGTGGAATAGTGGAATATTTTTTGTTAACTTCTCAGTTGAAGTGAATTATAACCTTTACACATTTGAACCATGGTACTAATAAAAACTACAGGATAAAAGCTGAAATGTTGCTTCATTTATCCAATTTCCACCACTATGGAAAACATGGGCCGGTCTTGGGCCTAAAACTCCTGGGCTGAAAAGTGGCCCCACTCCGGCCCTGCAACAGTGCAAGAATAAAGTCAATATATATCTATATATATAACTATATTAAGAAAAGGTATAAGTGTGGCCACAGTTCGACTGTGGCATGGGGGGAGGCAGAAAGACAGTGGTAAAAAATGGCTAGTGGACAGACAGTATCCAAACATGGAGGGGGTGAAGAGGCAAACAGACTATGCGGAGAAGTCTATCTCTCCTCTTCCCTTAAGTGAAGCATTGAACTGTTCAATGGCCCTGGGGACAAATGACTTCCTCAGTCTGTCTGTTGTGCAAGGCAGTGAGCAAAGTCTCCAGCTGATCAGGCTCTTCTGCTTTACAATAGTGCTGTTGAGTGGATGACACTCCAAGATGTTGATCAGTTTGTTCAGGGTCCTTTTTTCAGATATTGTAGTGATGCACTCCAGTTCAGCTCCCACTACAGAGCCAGCTTTCCTTACCAGCCTGTCAAGTCGCCCCGCATCCTTCTTCTTTGTGCTTCCTCCCCAGCATACCACTGCATAGTAGAGGACGCTGGCAACAACAGACTGGTAGAACATCCTGAGGAGCTTGCTGCACACATTGAAGGACCGCAGCCTCCTCAGGAAGTACAGCCTGCTCTGCCCTTTCTTGTAAAGTGTGTCGGTGTTGGCTGACCAGTCCAGTTTATTGTCCAGGTGGAGACCCAGATACTTGTAGGTGCTTACCACCTCCACATTGACCCCATCAATGGAGACTGGTAACAGAGTGGGCTTAGACCTGCGGAAATCCACCACCATCTCCTTGGTCTTTGAAGTGTTGAGTTGAAGATGATTGAGTTGGCACCCTCTCCCTCCCCCACCTCTCCCCAACATTCTAAATCAATTGCATGCACCATATTGCTATGTAGCATAGTAATTTTATACACCATTTCAAAGCTTTGGCTCTTGGGAATCCAAAAATGACATTTTTTTTCATGTACAATCTGTATAGTGCTTTACATTTTCAGATTAATTTTATTATGTCTCAATTAAATTTGATCCAAAATGCCCCCCTCCTCCGCTTTTGGTGCTACCCTGACTTCTGGCTGCAGTGTAGCTGCAGCACCATAAGTAGATGCAACATATTGGGTACTGAAATATTCACAAGAATCCATAGAAATTGAATCTTCATGTTGTATTATCCAATATTAGTTGTACAGATGTATAGTTGATCTTATACACACTCATTGAACTAACAAAGTAAATGCAAAAATAGAGACTTTTTTGTAATTATTCCATATTTTGTGTAGTCAGTCTATATCAGAACACCTGACATACAATCTAAATAGTCCACAAGAAACCACAAAGTGTTACCTTTCATTTGAGACCAGGATTATGCTTCTACACAAAGGGGTTCATATGCAGTAAGCATTTGAGTGTCAGTATGCATTTTGGATAACAAAAAGTCCTATGGGGAGTTTCCATAGACATTTTACAAAACGCATGAGCATACCTTGGCAAATAATGGTCTAAAGCACTTATATTTTTATTCTATATTGATCTACTTTTGCACACAGCCTCACAAGACCTTGTGCTAGGGCTCAGTTGTGTTTCTAAGGGATATCAAGTGACCCAGAGGGCTGAAATGTGGTCAGTTCAGAGATGCTTGTAATCCGGCAGAAAGAAAAAACTATATTCAAGCCTCTGTAACTCTGTGTGAGTACATCACACAGTTATTTTGACTGTTTCCTACGAAAAGTACAGGTTCTCAGCTTCAGGTCAAATATTTGATGGTAGGCCCCAAAAGAGGTGGGAACAATGCCCTTGTAAATAGGCACAGTGTAATTTCAGGCAAAAACTTGACATTTCTATTGAGATCTATGTGGTTTAAATGAATGGTGATAAAAAGAAGCAGATACATGAAAATACTGTAGCTTAAAAGCTGAAACCATTAACATATCTCCATATAACAAATATGCCAACTGTGCAACATAGTTAAGACTTTCTGTTTCTAGTTAGGACAAATGTTCAGTGTTTTTTCCCATTCTGCTTATCAATGCTTCTCAGGCTGAACTGAGAGAGGATAGGTGTTTAAAGCAACAAGTGGACATATTCAGAGTATTTCATATTTCTATAAAGGCTTGAACTCAACTCAGTAAATACATGATGGATACAGTATTAAGTGACAATTAAATCCTCCACAGATAATTGGCTCTCTGGGTCTCATGACTGCTGGCTTTGCATTTGAAGAGGATAATGGCTCAGCTGGAATTATACACTTCAGTAACACAATCGCAGTTTTATTCAGGCATCGGTTCTACCATCTCATTCAAGTCCTCTGTGAAACAAATGGTTACTGTATGAATTGATCAAAGCAAGGCATGTCTTTGTCATGCTCAAATGTAAACATTGTATTTCCCTCCTTCTATGAAACGGAACCCTGAGGGTTATATTTGCTGTGGCATGTGGCCTTTCATATCAACTTCTGAGTCCAATTAATACATTATTTGAATTCACAATAACAACAACAGCCACACTCGGCCCTTCAGGAAAAGCTGAGGTCCAGTGGAATTGTTGGAATCAAAACAAATTTTCATAACACTTTCTCTGAACCCAGTGTCCCTAAAGCATTAGCAAATTCACAAAGGGTTTTGTAGCATTAATGAAGCCTCACAATTTGTTTGTAATAAGTTTGTATCACTATGTAATCATGACTACTCTCATAATACACCATTGTGATGTTATCCACATCAAGGCTTGAATTAAACACTTGCAAGAACGAAATCGGTTCTAGATATGCAATGTGAGTAAATAAATGATGATTTTCATCATTAAGTAAAATCTTGGGATACCTTAAGTTTCATAATTTCTTCATTACATCTAAGCCTTTCCCATTGTTCCTGTGAGTTTTGATACTCTGGGTATTTCACCATTCATATGCAATTCAACATTTGCCTTGGCTTAGACAGTCCATCTTGATTATTTGTTTTACCACTCATTATGAAGCTCAGATGCCTTCAGACAAAGTAAAAGAGGTGTGTATGTGTGTGTGTGTAAATTATTTACCAGGCCCTTTGACCGGCGCACGTCAGTGAGCTGAGCTGGATTGTGAGCTGAGGATCAGTAACACATTGAAGGCGAGGCTTCTGGAGAGAATGGTTTAACATTTGACGATGGCTTCTAACAAAGGCAGATGTTTGGGTAACACTGTACCTCAACCTGGCTTCATAAGACCTCCATAGCCATATCAGAAACATGTCATGGCAGATGCCATATAAAGCCATCATGACACTTGATGCCCAGTGATTTGATAGTGTCATGTTACCATCATCAGTAAGTGTCATGATAGCACTCAGATGTATCACAGTTTATAACACATGCTACCAGAGCTAAACCTGTGGGGTAGCTAGAGGGCATTCAGCTCCTGCATCTCTGAGGTTGAACCTATTGAGCTCCCTTACCTCTAGTGTGCTCCCCTCTATAGGGCAATTTTATAGTAATGGTTGTACCCTACAAAACAGTGTACACGTGGGCCATGCATTGAAATAATTCATGAATATGTATGTGTGCTGATTTATTTCTCATTGAACTCCCTTAGCTAATGTTATATCCAAAGTTGTCATAGCATCATGCATGACAAATACCCATCATGATAATATGGCAGTTTTACTTCACTGGACGATGAAAATCATAACTAGGCTACTATAGACTATGCTTGTGTACAACATCTGCTGTGACAAGATTATGATGTTTGTTATAACAGGATTTTCAGTGTAGAGTTTTCAGTTAATGTGGGCAGCATGTCCACAAGCAAACAAATTGAATGTGCCATTGACAGCTAGCCCTCTCAATTAGTCTTCACTCAGATTGAAGTGTCATTTTTTTTTTTGCTGTCACAAAGACATCGACTGGCTGTCTGCAGTGAGGTTCTTCCAGATTCATAACAGGGATAGTTAACGGTTTCACTTGTGCAAAAGCATTTGTTATATCAGGTAGAATTGATGAAACTGTAAACCCAAGCAATACTTTTATTGTTCTAACTGAATTTCCATCAAGTTTCAGCATTTCTGAACAGTGCAGACTGTTTCATTCTGTATTTTCATTATGCTTTAACACGTAAATGACAAGATATCAGACAGAGACAGATTCTATTGTCAATTTTGACATGCTGACTAGTGGAAGAGAACAATCACGATGAACTCTTTTTGTCTTGTTGTTTCCCACAAGTCAGGCAATGTCAGCAATCCAACTATAAGTCACAGCTTCAATGCATTGGTAAATGTGACAAAAGCAGTGGAAAGGCAGTTACAGGGACCATGACAGACAATAAGGTCACAGCCTGGGTCTCGTTTCTAGAAAGCGTCGTTTGCCAACATGCGTCGCAACCTTGGTAGTTCGCTCCATCGTTCTTGGATTTGGTGTTTCTAAGGGTAGTTCGAACTCTCAATCACAAACAAGGACGCAAAGTTTGGTCATTTGAACTACTGCCCCTGGGCAGTCACACTTGTGTCATTCCTTGGTAGTTCCAGTTGGTGTCCTGAGCGTCTAACCAAAAATCACAACTGCCTAACCAAAAATTGCGAAGTGGATGTTTATCTCGTGACTCAATGATTTATCTATCCTTTATCTTAATTTGATTAAGAGACTGACTCCCCTGCTTGGCTCATTCTTGCTATTTATGTATATTTATATTTATAATAATGTTAATTCGCCTTGCTTTTTGTTAGGCTAGTGTTTTAATCTTCAGACTCAGCATAGTGATAAATGGTGTAGTGGCTAAAGCAGGTGACTTGTTATCCCAGCGTTGTAGGTTGTAGGTAATTTTCTTATGATGTGAGATTTGCTTCTCGCTACCTGCCAGGGGCGGAGCCAGAGGGGTGGCTCGGTGTGGCACAGGCCACCCTTGAAATTCGATTGGCCACCCCAGGTGCCACCCCAAAATCCTAGTCTACGGTTGGCGATTTTTATCGCAAATTAATTTAGCGCAAATTAATTTAGTCTCTTACGCAGTGGAGAAAGTGACAGCACACGGCAAGAAAGAAAGTGCGTCCAAATTCACCCATTCTTCTCTGTTGAACTACCTTACTCGCAAAGTAGTCTAATCATCACACAGACATCACATGTATCACATCACATGAAAGAGCTTTTTCTCAGCTTTTAAACGATGTTAGCCACTAGTTGCTGTGGTAAACGGTTCCCGAGAACTAAAGCAGGTGACTTGTTGGCTAAAGCAGGTGACTTGTTATCCCAGCGTTATAGGTTCGATTTTCTTATGATGTGAGATTGTCCTCTTGCTTCTCGCTACCTGCAGGTGAACTAGTGTGACACATAGATTCAATTGTTTTTGACTGATGTCTATTGGTCTCTCGATGTAGAGTAGGCTAACTATATACATAAATATGTATATAGTTAGCCTACTCTACATCAACCTATTGTTATGTCCCGTAGGCCTACTCGATCAGAGGTGAAAAGAAGAGATAGGATGCGAACTCCGGCCGAGCGCGCAGTGCACTGACGCGCTGCCGTTAAGCCACGAGACAATTAAAAACATATGCGATACCCAGACATTCGTCCAGGCTATATATTTTTTCCAACATAGATATTTAACACAAATAATGACACATATTGGTCGGCTTCAGTAAAATGTTTTATATACTTGCAATAGGTTTAGGTTTTTGCAGATGACGATGACAATGCCAGCATTAATCACTCGGTTTAAATTAGAAAAATGACAACATAGGCCATGGCAGAGAATTTCTAGGGGGTGGGGTATTACACGTTGCCACTGTTTCCACCAATGATATGTATCGCTGCATCATCAACAACGTTGTTCGAACTACAGTGTTCGAACGTCGGAGGTAGCGAATTGCGACACAGGTACGATGCTTTCGGGAAACAGGTGTAACAATGTCGTTGTTTGGTCACAAGTTGCGTTGTACCACGGTGGTTGAGCAACGTCGTTGCTAACTTTTCTAGAAATGACCCCCAGACCAGCTATGGCAGTGTTCCCCTCCAGGCCCTCTTTAAACTGTTGACTGTGTGAGTGCATCCTTCATAAAACATGCAAAATAATTCCTAGTCAATTATGACAAGGCGATTATAATGCAAATCACCTTCTGGTTGCATGCCCTTTCAATTAAGTTATGACAGTAGAAGGAAAATCCTCATTCCTTTAAGGCCAAGGGTCAGCTGATGCTATGGGACTGCCAATTTGTTGCTTACTAAACCTGAATTTTGCATTATTTTGTTATTGTATAGGTGCATTCTTGTTGACGTTATGAAAAAAGTGGTTCCCTTATATACACTAGAAATCTCTTGATAATCATACTGCACTTTGCTCACCATCCCAATGCTGTTGACATCTTTAGTGGTTTTCTTTGTCAGATGCAAAAAAATAAAAAACTTGAGAAATACTTGACACAAGTTTTTGTATTTAATGGTTATAGCATTTGTCGAATGCATGCAGTTATAACTGAATAGGTAATTCATAAGGATATGGGGTTCTCTATGAAATGGCTTTTGACAATGTTGCAATCAATAAAAGATGTTAGATGACAAAAAAAGGCTGTGTTCAGCAACCCGAAATTGGAACGCAATGAAATTATCACTGCAATGTCTCTCAGCTGTGGCTTTGATATCAGCTCCACTCTACTTTCTATCCCTGTCTGTGTCTCACCCGGAGCGCTGCTCACAAGATTTAAGTGCCCTCTCATCTTTACACTCCTCCAATATCCTGGGTCCTGGGGAGAGAAAAATAACAACAAAAAAAACATAAAAGAAATAAATAAGTACAAGCTCCACTCTACAGTGGAATGGGCTTGAGGCTGCCCAAGAGTGCATTCTCCCCTATAGATGGGAGATGGCCTGATAGAGAGTCTGTGGTGACACAGGCATCCAGCTGGTGCATGTGTTAGGTAATGGCATCCTGTGACTTCAGAGTCACACATGAAAGGCGCACACATACACACACACACACATGCACACAGAGAGACGCCCGTGATCATGAACCTGCCATGTGGACCTACTGTATGAGTATTCGTGTGCTTACCTGTTTGTGCATGTTTGCAAACATCTACAGCTTTTCACTCGCACATGGCCTTTGTCTTTGCATTTTATTTTTTGTTTGTTTTTTTCATCCACTGACATTCAATTTCACGTATAGAGCGCCAAAACATTTCACATGTCTCATGGCACTTTACAGAGTGTTAAACATTCAGAGAGGGCCCATGAGTAACAGGGGCGAGGAAAAACTCTGTAGAATTGGAGATATAGGAAGAAACCGCTATAGCAGATCCATGACTTAACCACATGGATCTCAATACAAATTTCAAGTTTTTGCCTGAAATTGCACTGTGCCTATTTACAAGGGCATTGTTCCCAACTCTTTTGGGGCCTACCATCAAATGTTGGACCTCTATAGAAAGCTGAGAACCTGTAGTTTTCGTAGGAAACAGTCAAAATAACTGTGTGATGTACTCACACAGAGTTACAGAGGCTAGAATATAGTTTTAGCATCTCTGAACTGACCACATTTCAGCCCTCTAGGTCACTTGATATCCCTTAGGGCCCGTCCCAATACCTCCCCTACCCCTAGACTTTTGCCCTAACCCTCGTTTTTGCGCGTGCATGTGTAGGGCTAGGGTGTTCCATTACTTTAGGGAGCAAGGGGAAGTGCTATTTTCCCCTTAAAATCAACCCTCAAAATATAGCCAGGACCGATGCAGGCTTAAAACGAAGTGGGAGATGAAATTACCCAGGATACCGTGCGAGCTTACCCAGCCGAACACATTTTTCATATATTTTCGCAAATAAGCATATTAAAATTTCGAACTTTGTTGGAATATGTTAGTTTGATGCACATCTGATGGACTGTTGAGTTTTGAACACTAATGTTAGAAAATATATCACGAAGCTATCTGACGATGTTCATGATATCAGCTGAGTGCTTTGAGAGAGTCTGCCCGTAGATAAACCAGCACAGCCCACACTATGATGACCGCTGGAACGGGCATGTTCCTGAATGAAAATAGTAGCAGGCTACTACCGGTAGACACGTCGGCGCTGCGCGTGACATAGGTGAGTACGTTCGCTACGCTACTTTGCATATAGTGGTGTCCCAATTCATAGGGAAAGATCTTCACCTCCACTTCCCTTGTCGAGGGGGCTTTAATGTTGAGTGCAATCAAAACCAAGTGAAAGTTTTAAGGGGGGAGAAATGGGACGGACCCCTAGAAACACAACTGAGCCCTAGCACCAGGTCTTGTGAAGCTATGTGCCATTATTTGCCAAGGTATGCGCATGTGTTTTGTAAAATGCCTATGGAAACTCCCCATAGTTCTACCAGAAAGACTCAGTAGACAGAATAGAATCAGTTAACAATTTAATTAGTAAAGGAACGGCTTGGATGCAAGCATAATAGAGTCCTGAATAGGTAACAATCTTTGGCGTAGGCCCCGTCTCGGATCCGTCCAGCGATGAGCGGATCTCGTCTCCTGCTGATGGATGAAGGCAGGGGCGGGGAGCCTACCCTCCACGACGAGACGGGGACCAACTGGTGGCGGTGGCTGAAGGAAGATGATGTGGTAGGCAGACCGTGCCCGATGGACGTGGACTGCTGGCAGAGGTGGCTGGAGGGGAGGTGGAGGGGACGTCAAAGTCAGCGTACTGAGAAGCAGAAGCAGTGTTAGGTGGTACATATTTAAAGAGCCCACTGAATTCCTATAGGCTAGCGCTGATTGAATGAGTGAATGATCAGATTGCAGGGCTTTCCCGAAAGTAGGCAAAGCTAAGATTGGCTCCGTGTACGCATGGGAGGAGTAAGCTACACTACGAGTCTTCCTAGTAGAACTTTCGCTGAAGCTATCATGACTTTTGGTTATACAAAATGCATACTGACAATCAAATGCTTACTGCACATGAACCCCTTTGTGTAGAAGCATAATCCTGGTCTCAAATGAAAGGTAACACTTTGAGGTTTCTTGTGGACTATTTAGATTGTATGTCAGGTGTTCTGATATAGACTGACTACACAAAATATGGAATAATTACAAAAAAGTCTCTATTTTTGCATTTACTTTGTTGGTTCAATGAGTATGTATAAGATAGACTATACATCTCTACAACTAATATTGGATAATACAACATGAAGATTTCTATGGATTCTTGTGAATATTTCAGTACCCAATATGTTGCATCTACTTATTGTGCTGCACCTACACTGCAGCCAAAGGTCAGGGTAGCACCAAAAGCGGAGGGGGGGGGGGGGGGGGGGGGCATTTTGGATCAAATTTAATTGAGACATAATAAGATTAATCTGAGAATGTAAAGCACTATACAGATTGTACATGAAAAAGTTGTCATTTTTGGATTCCCAAGAGTCAATGCTTTCAAATGGTGTATAACATTACTGTGCTACATTGCAATATGGTGCATACAATTGATTTAGAATGTTGGGGAGAGGTGGGGGAGGGGGGTAACCGTCCCGCCCGCGGGACACTGAACACTATTTAAGGGCCTGAACCTTACAGAGCAATGTCTGTATACATGATAAATGGTTAGTTAGAATAGAAGAAGTAGAGAATAGAACATGGTGTTTAAAGCCACCTGAGGTATATTTTACAAAGATGTAGGATGGTTACATATCCAGTATGATAATGCATGAATCCTATTTAGTGCCAGAAAGTTCAAATAGTCCAGGGAATGAATTGTCCATGGCAAGTAGTGGGTCGCTAGGCTGCGCGGGCCAGGAATCCGGGCAAGGGGACAGCAACAGGCAATGACAGGGCAGTCATAGGGATGGGACTTCAGGTCAGGTGAGATGAGGGAAAATACAAGGATGGTTGATGACTGGTAATGGTTTACCTCAAAAGTTAGGTAAGGGGGAAGGAAGAGAGATATACAGTGGGTTAGTATCACTATAAGTCATAATGGTTAGTATTAATAAATATCAATGGTACTATATATAGTGGTATACTATAAATTAAGCAATAACATTTCAGACAGACCATTAGCATGTCAATAATCATATGTATCAAAACATTTCTACATTGAAGGTGAATGGTATGCTAACAATACAAACAGGTAGCTAACTACTAACAGCAATACACAGTTTAAACGGTGGTAGTTTAGTGTAATACACACAGCTGGTATTGGCTTGTTAACAACCCAACATTATTCAAATATACCACATTATTTTACCTCTCACCTTAACCTTCTAACTTTGATATAGCAGGGATGTTGAACTAATACACCGATACATAATCTCATTTTCACCTATTCATAATCATATGAGCCAGTAAATCTTTCATATCCCTCATTGGTGTGCTGAGGGTATAATAGTCCTAAGGGCAGAAAGTATGGGATTTATCTACACCGAGACGCTCTCCTCCTGTGGTCTTCTGATCATGACCACCTCCTTCAGATCATAGCCCTTAGCAAGTATACTGCATAAACGCATACTACATACACATACTATCTCCAAGGGCATCTCCAAGGGCATCAATGCAGTAATGGACCTGTACATCCTGTTATTTTTGAATCAACAAACCTGTTCAAAAGCCTGCTGTGACTTTAATTCTCACTCGGATTGCAGAGTCTGCTGTGCACCTCCTCACTTATGAGAAGATAATTATAATCTTCTGCCGGAATTAAAAATTCATGTTATATAAATCCTCATCCTCAGGCCAGACGTTTTTCATTGTTGCCAACCAATTTTCCCTCCATTGTCTTTAGATCTTCTGAAGAAAGCACCCCCATCTCATCGAGTTACTTTCAGGCTTACAATAATGCCACATCTCTGTTTGTAAGAGGCATGGAATAATAGGATATGCATATTTCTCCTCATGCACTCTAAATATAAGCTTTTTTTCACTGCAGTTCTGTTTCTCTCGCTGGCCGTTCAGTTCCTGGCAAAACCTCTCTAGCTGCTATGTCCTCTCTCAAGCAGTCTGATAGTACGGTGCCTAGATGAGTTGGATGATGGCCATGTTCATTTGACATGTGTGAAAATCCCTTGGCAGTTCTTTTCTCTCTCTCTCCAAGTAGAATAACCACTGTTGCCTAATTGAATTTCAAGTGACCTAAAAAGTACATTTGAAATTAAAGTAATAAAATAGTTTAATACAATTAATAGTATTTTTATAGTCACACTAGTCACACATTTTTGCTTCAGCTCTTTTGCTGTTTTGTTTTACTAACTTTTTTTCCAAAAGCTTCTGTCATATTTTCTATAAAAAGTGATGGGGGTCTCACTCAGAGACTTAACTCTCTGAAACATCAATAAAATGTGTTGACCCTTAACAAACATAACTGACAAAACATTATTTGATTAAATTCTTATCCAGCACTTGATGCTTACAGATGTGTCCAAATGTTCTCGATAAACAACGGTATCTCTCTCTGGTCTACAGTATCTACATGCTGTATTGAAGCCACTTCATTTCATGTTTTTCCTCATAAAAAGGCCACTTGTAATGCAGTGGGCAGTCCGTAGCTGGCAGCATCTCCTGCTGGGATGCTTGACGAAAGTGTTGCCTGCTGGCGATGGCCATTAATATTTACCAGCTGATTTGGGGGCCAGCAGTGCAGTGCCCCTGAGTCGAGGTTGCTTACAACTCACCAAAGCACCAAGGTCCCAGATTCATGTTTTTTTGCCAGACTTAGGGAGTAAAAATGGAAAAATTGTTCTTGAGAGCAAAAGTCAGAGTAACTCTGCTCATGGACTGAAGACCACCAACTGCTCCAGCCCGACACCATCCTGATAGAGATAAGGGGAGCTAATCAGAAAGGGCCCTCAGCACAGCTTTGCAATGTATTACGAAATGCTTATAGTTACATGCCAAAATGATCATGCTTTCCCCCAAAAATATTTTATAATACTTCACTTTAGTAATAGTTTATTTCAGTGCAATGTGTCAAGTACGTGAGCATTTTATGACAACTGATAGCCTAAGAATGAATATGAATAAAAATAAATCCAAGTCTTATAGCGATATGGCTATGCAAAGGAATGGTGTGTTCACTGACTACAGTCCATGCTGTTTTCTGTGTGACTGATAATTAGTTGACTGACAAAATTCTAAAAACATCAGATCATCATTAGTTGATCATCATTTGCTGTCAGCATGGGGTCTTGAGCCAGCCCTCACTAGCCAGCCAGCCAACATGCACTGAGTTATTCCACGATTCGCCTATGCAGTGATAATCTAAACCGATTTCAGCTGCTCTGCACATCTCCTTTCTTCAGGGCTTGAATAGTATGGGTCTGAAGTGTACCAGTACATACTTGAAATGCTGAACACCCTGCCAAGCAATCACTTTGAGTGGGTGAAACTGGATAAAGGGAGGAAAAAACGAGAAGGGGTTGGACGGCAGAGGCTGTGGACGGAGCGGAAGGGAGACTGGTGAAATAATTGGATTTTGTTTTGTCACAAAAATAAGAGATGCCTCATCTGCTTCCTCAGCCACAGAGCAGAGCAGGTATCGAGTTCAGCCGTCTTCTCCAGCTCCTGTGGGGATTCCTATTTAGGCTTCTAATATAAAAGATGGAGGGAGGCAAAACCTCATTTAGCGCACGTGGCCGGTGGTATGTTTGATGCAGCAAGACGAAAGACATTTCAAAGCACACAAACACAGACACACACACATTCATACACACATCAGTAGAGAGAGGGAGAGAAAAAGATAAACAGAGATGGAGGAATAATCATTCAACTAAGGGAAAAAAGTAGTTGATCAAAAACAAAGTGATGTACTTACTATATCCATTTCTCTATTTGTACAGTCAGTTGAAGACAACCTCTTCAGTTATCACCATTATGCACTGCAGTCATGGAAATTATTGCAATTTTCAAAGATGTTGATATATAAGATTTTTGAAGGTTGCAACCCAATGCCAAAATAAAAATGCTTCATAAAACTTTTGATGACAAAATTTGACACATAAAGTAGATGTCTCCTCAGAAAGCACCTAGTTTATATGGAAGGAAAACGTTACAAATGCCTTCTCACAAAAAACATATCAAAAGCTCTCTTACTCTATATTTTCCTAACCAAGAAATACAGTACATTTGTGATTTGCTTTCATTGTGATTCATTTTCACTGAAAAAATAAAATGTTCAGCTTCAAAATTCCCAGTTAGAAAAGCCAAAGTTTATTCAACCTGCCACATATAACATAGGTATACCTGGCATTCTGTTCCATCCATGCCAGTGCCAAGTTAGATACGCAGTAAGGTTTACAAATATAACAAAGACTTAAAAATAACTTAACATAGCAATAGGCTGCTAATCAAAGCTGATTTGTTCTATCAATGCTGGCCTGTTATAAGTCTTAATTTGACACTGTAATGTGCAAAGGTTTTGCAATGTTTCCATGTAGGGGAGACCGGGGTTGGTTGTCACAATTTTTACTCATGCATGAATTGCTCATCTTCAAAAACTCTTTCAGCAGTAATTCCTACATGAAATCAAAGCTTGGGGTCTTGGCTTTAAATGTGTATAATTTTTACTTTTAGAATGTATTGTAACAGGGAGCAATTAACCATCAAAGACACTCTGACACAATGTGACAATCAACCCCATCACGGGGTTGGTTGTCACAGGGTATGGGGTTGGTTGTCCCTATAGAGTTTCAATGGGATTTCAATGATAAAATGGGATCTTAAAAAATGATGTGTAACTTTTTAGTTTTTTAAGCTAGAAACGGCAAATAAGTTTTAATATGAATACCACCCCTATGATAGTTGTCATCAATGCCCCTTATGTTTAAACAATGGGATTAAAGGAGGTGATCAGTTACTTGAATTGTCTTTGGAGGACCTGGCCTCGAAGAAGATAGAGTCTGCTAAAGAGGGAGATCTCTTTTGGTTAGTTTTACCTGGTGGTCCAGCACACCGCATCCATCATCACCCCTCAGACCAGAGGAGTCTCCACATCCTTCCAGCTGACCAGAAGTGCCTCTGTATCGTTCTGCTGAGTTGAGTGGTCTCTGCAATGTTCTGGTGACCAGAGAGGTCACAATAGTCTCTCTCACAAACGTCTGCGTTATTACCGACACAATATAATGAATAATATATTTTTCAAAACAATAAAAAAAAAGTGTCATTAAAAATTGATTGTTGTGTTGTTATATCAGTTACATATGAGAATAAGTATGTCTCCCCCCACTCTCTACATTGTTGTAGACAGTCCTACTGTATGTTCTTTCAAGCATATGAAATACGCAACACTCAAAGTAATAACTTAAATTCTTGGGATACGATTCTGACACCAGTGTTGGTGTCAGAGGGCTTCCAAAGGTCAAATTGGCAATCATTTGTTCATCCAAGACAATTCATCCAAGAGTCAGGATGATGACAGCTATGGATGTCATGTCCCCATTCAGTTTGTCTTTCAAAAATGTGATAAACTATCTCAATTTATAAAATTTCATTGATGTGGTCTCATGTTCTTTGTCCAATAAAACTGAGGAAATGATAGCTTCAGCGAAAGTTCTACTAGGAAGACTCGTAGTGTAGCTTACTCCTCCCATGCTTACACGGAGCCAATCTTAGCTTTGCCTACTTTCGGGAAAGCCCTGCAATCTGATCATTCACTCATTCAATCAGCGCTAGCCTATAGGAATTCAGTGGGCTCTTTTAAATATGTACCACCTAACACTGCTTCTGCTTCTCAGTATGCTGACTTTGACGTCCTAGCTCAGGCTTCCGCGTGGACCTGGGCTCGCTGCATTTTTACATTCGCCCCTTCTGCCCTCAGTGGCGTTACTTGTTACAACCGCGCTCGTTCGCTGCGCTGTTCAGACCTGTGCGTCCTTCAGTCAGGGCCACTGCATGTCGCTTCATAGCTAATCTCTGCATATCGGAGCCAGTCACGCTCACGCTGTTGCAGCCTTCACTTCACGGCTACTGCCGGGTCGCCGTCCTCGCGCAACTCTGTTGCAGGCCCATGTCGTTTTCGGCAACGATTTCTCAAGCTTCAGCGTCTGGTTGGTAAGGTTATCGTGCTCTCTCTTCCCAAGCTCCTCGAGCTGGGCTACACTCTACCAACAGTCATGCAACCTGCTTGCCAACGATATTCGGACTTGTCTGACACGGTTTAACTTTCACTTAAGCCTCCTTACAATAATTCCTGCTGATTTTATAATCCCTGCGATTTGTGCTGTTAATTGCTAGCCTGCACCACGCTGCCGTTGAATCCAACCCTGTACTAAGACCTGTTTAATTGATGTTCTACACTCACTGTGGTTATCTCGATGTCTACCTTGGTTGAGCGTCGTCAAACCAGTTGTGTTTTTGTGTAGCCGTTTGCCTCGCGGCTCGTTGGGCTGCGTAGGCTTTAGACTAGGCTACTCGTCTGCTGGACCTTCGGTTCAGGTATCACTCCTTGTGCAAGGCTGCGGGAAGCCAGTTCATCGTTGCATTTGTTTAATCATCTGGGATTGCGTCCCATACGTTCTGGTAGGAAGTCTACACGGCCTTCCTCGGGTGATTCTCTGCATGCACTTGCCGTTGCTCAAACTACTCTCAGCTACCGCTGATCTGTCATGTCCTGGGTATGCCGTGACGTCCCCGATGTTCTCGGCTATCTGGGTTCTCAATTTTGGGGGGGTCTTACACCAAAGCTCGAACCAAAATGACGGCACGCCGGCCCATGGTCATCAATTGCCAGTATGTCACACAAGCTATTATCTAGGCAATAATAGGTGTTTTCTTTTCAATGCCCGTATTATGTCAGTGTTCATGAGCTGACACCACAGTGATGGGCTCATGCCCACATGGTGTTGGTTGAGCTTTTAATTAAGAAGCTGTGTCATTTGTGTATGTAACATATCCTTCTAGCGTCTTTTGTATGTTTAAAATGTCTTTTCTGATTCCGTATCGTGTATTGGGTTCCTAGGAATTCTATGGCAGGCCTCACTTTGCTCACTGCCCACCAGTGGGTCGCTTCAGCACTCCATATATTGGTGTTAATGGTTACCGGCTGTTCATGATTATGTCGGCAATTTTACATTTCGCTAGTTGTGGTTTAAGTGGTGGCCTATGCTGGAATTTCGTTGATCACGACTACCAACGTAGCCGTTGGCTGGTTGTATTACCGATGACGATGCTACATGTCACCTGTCTAACCACTCCTTCCTTCTCGCAGGTCAAACGGAGCGGTCCATCATCACTGGCAGACTCAAGTCTCCTTCAGACCAACGCCGCGGCCTTCATGCACTCTCTTTAGACACAACGGGTCTCTGCGTGTCCATGTGATTTCAGCCCATCTAGTCACGCCATCAGTCACATTGATTGCTGACTCGAATTGCCGTTTTAGCAGGATCCTCTGCAAATGTGTATTCTAATTTCCATTCTCCTATTTTGCCTTGGCTGTTTTGTTTATGGCAGATATGCTCACCCAAAGTGATCGCGCCAGGGAGGACGTGCAAGTTCCTTTTACATTCTCCTCCCAATCTTTAATTTGCTAACCCCTGCAGGTGCATCATGCCTCCCCTCTTCCGTTGAGGGGATGCAGTTCGTCAATGGAGAAGCAGTTCCACATATCACACTAACATCTACTTTCTTACAGGGATGGCAGTGCCGGTTCACGGAATCACGCAATCGTGTGGATCATGTTTCCAGTTCATACTGGAGGGGGGGTCATTCCTCCGTCTTCACAAATCTCCCGAAGGCCAGCGCTTTCGAGGATATCTCCTCTTGTAGCACGGCTTAAAACTAGCCTTCTTAATCCCAGCACTTATTTCCTGTCTAGAACTGACTCTTGACTGTGTAAAACCGGCACTCACTGATGCACTTTTCGTTATTGTGCTCTACCTTCTAAATTGTTTTTAATTTCACTTGCATTGTGGGAGGATTGTTTTAGCTTTAACCTGTTTGCCGTCACGTGGTCTAGGTTGCCCTAGACGCTGGTTTCCCAGCTCACTGTCCAGGTTGCCTTGGACGCCGGTTGCCTGGCTCATGACGCTCGTCTAGGTTGCCCTAGAGGCTGGTTGCCCAGTTTGGTCCAGGTGGCCCTGGATGCCGGTTGCCCGGCCGTCATGTCTGTCTAGGTTGCCCTGGACGCTGGTTGCCCAGCTCATAGTTCAGGATAACGCTATACGGTCAATGTTAACTGCCTGATTCCGGACTTCGACGCAATTGGATGACACTACGTCTGTCATCTGTTTAGATCGCCTCTGGCCCGCTATATCAGCTACACAGATATATTGGTTCCCCGCGATGCAAGGGGCAAAAGTTACGTGCATCATACTCCTTGCCAGACTCGAGTATCTCCCTGAGCAAACGCTTCTGTGAGAACTCTGGATTCCCAGGGTACATTGTCAGTCGCTTTGATTATAAATGTCCCGGCCACATGGAATGTCCCATGAATGCACACCCCTCCACTCACTCAGGGGCCAGTGCTTGGCGCATGACTAATATAATTTCTGCATCCAGTTGGGTGATATGTATTGCTTATTCTCTCCTCATTGCTACTTTTACTCATTGTCTCTCCAGCAGCCAGTTCTAAACTGTACTATCCTGCCACAGTGGTGCAGCTGGTATAGCAAGCTCGTGTTAAGTCATTCTCAGAGCTCCTCTGCACTCTGAGATGCGTAAGCACCATGGTGGTACCCCAGTTACATATGTTTCTTCCTCCTGTCACATACAGGCATGGATTGTCCTGAGAAGTCCTTTGTCTACGTCGCAAGGTCATGCTTCCCTCGCATTACTGATGCTGCTCATCTTATTTTGGGGGGCTTTCCAAGAGCAGGTGCTAAGGTGTAGCTCACACGCATCCATCTTGGCCTTGGGTCTGCAGCTCAATGCATTCATCTCACTCTAGCCGCTGCAGGTGAGCTATCGAACCAGAACACACATCTGGCTTCACAAGCACTAGTCTTCTACAAAACTAGTCATAATGCTCATCTATGCTAAATATTAAACCACATGACTTCGATGCGAATATACTCAAGCTCCCATATCAACTAACTCATTGCTCCGGCCCCAAGCATTTGCAACCACAAGCTCTATTCCCCTGCATTGATCCTGAGTACTGTACATCATGTTTAACCTTTTAACCCTAACCATGTTTTGCTTCCCTGGTCCCCGTTCACTACCTTAAACTATGGCTCACACTTTACCTGATTTTCAGCAGCCATCTAGCTAACGTGCTGCTTAAATGTAACCTCTCTCCAAAGAGGTTCACTTCTCAATCATTCCGCATCGGCGCAGCCGAAACTGCCGGCCAAAAAGGGCTATCCACGTCATCCATCAGGATGCATCAAACTAACTCCTCTTGACATTTTCGATGCTCAGAAGTTGCTCTCCCATGTTAACTCGGGTACCTCATTTTACCTTCACAAATCCTGGTGGCGGTGGTTAAATTCTGGCATTCGCCTTGCACTAATCGCTGAAACATATTGGGGCCCAGCATGCCGGTAGCTTGTGGTGATTTAGTCTCAGCCATGGGCATGTTGCCCTTTTCACTGGTTGCCCAGCTCGTTCGACGCTTATTGTTCAGGTCACTTCTCGCCGGTCGCCCGGCTCGTGATGCATGTCTAGGTTGCCCTAGACACTGCTTGCCCAGTTTGGTCCAGGTTGCCCTGGATGCCGGTCACCCGGCCATCACATCGGTCTAGGTTGTCCTAGACGCTGGTTGACCAGCTCATGGTTCAGGTCGCACCGTACGCCGGTTGCCCGGCTCGTGACGCTCGTCTAGGTTGCCCTAGACGCTGGTTGCCCAGTTCGGTCCAGGTTGCCCTGGATGCCGGTCGCCCGGCCGTCACGTTGGTCTAGGTTGCCCTAGACGCTGGTTACCCAGCTCGCATAAGCACTAAAGTCCAGGTTGCTCTGGATGCCGGTGGCCTGGCTCGTCACGATGTACTAGCTTGCTAGTCACTGGGCGCCCAGATCGTGAAGTGCTTATGGTCCAGGTTGCCCTGGACGCCGGTTGCCCGGCCGCCGCATTGGTCTAGGTTGCCCTAGACGCTGGTTGCCCAGCTCGTCAAGCTTCTAAATCCCACTAAAGCGAAAGCATGCTGCGGGCCCCACTACAACCCTAGGTTTATGGTTAACACCTTGCTACCTTAAAATTCTGTCGGCGTCCTGGCACAACGTCATCACCCCGGCCCAGTCATGCCGTTTAATTCATCTTGTATGTATACTAATGTCTCTGCTCCTCTCAGAACCAGATTACTGAGTCACCGCCCTGGCGGTCATCACTCATCCTTTTGGGGGTAGGCTCCCCACCCCTGCCTTCATCCATCGGCAGGAGACGAGATCCGCTCATCGCTGGACGGATCCGAGACGGGGCCTACGCCAAAGATTGTTACCTATTCAGGACTCGTTCAATCACGCTTGTATCCAAGCCGTTCCATTACTCATTAAATTGTTAACTGATTCTATTCTGTCTACTGAGTCTTTCTGGTAGAAATGATAGCTTCAGCGAAAGTTCTACTAGGAAGACTCGTAGTGTAGCTTACTCCTCCCATGCTTACACGGAGCCAATCTTAGCTTTGCCTACTTTCGGGAAAGCCCTGCAATCTGATCATTCACTCATTCAATCAGCGCTAGCCTATAGGAATTCAGTGGGCTCTTTTAAATATGTACCACCTAACACTGCTTCTGCTTCTCAGTACGCTGACTTTGACGTCCCCTCCACCTCCCCTCCAGCCACCTCTGCCAGCAGTCCACGTCCATCGGGCACGGTCTGCTTACCACATCATCTTCCTTCAGCCACCGCCACCAGTTGGTCCCCGTCTCGTCGTGGGGGGTAGGCTCCCCGCCCCTGCCTTCATCCATCGGCAGGAGACGAGATCCGCTCATCGCTGGACGGATCCGAGACGGGGCCTACGCCAAAGACTGTTACCTATTCAGGACTCGTTCAATCACGCTTGTATCCAAGCTGTTCCATTACTCATTAAATTGTTAACTGATTCTATTCTGTCTACTGAGTCTTTCTGGTAGAACTTATTTTTCAATCTGGTACTTTATGATACCCCTTATTTAAACCTTTGTCTGGGTGCGATTTTACAAAGGACAATCCGATTAACTTTGTGGTTGAGGCGAACTTTGGTTTTCAAATAAGTTAACACTGTACATATGCTACTAGGAGAGGGTCTCTGCAGACAAACTGATGTGTTTTACCTTTGTAAGTGTAAAGAAAGGGTATACAAATTACTGTTGGTCCAGTCAGTGCATTACTTTGCAGAATTATTATTGTCCTCTCTGTAATTGTTTATACATAGCATCACATAAATACAGTACTTTGACAGTGTGGAGGCAGAATAATGTGGTACAGTGTACCAATTTGTTATCCACTCTCTATCTCCATGTTCCTTTGCTGCTGGATCACAGGGAATAAAAGAGGTTTCCTCTGCTCTTCAGGGTGAATTAGACATCACAAACTATCAATGAGACATGTGTGCATAAATACACATTGTCCTCTTCTCAGACATGTTCCCATTATGGAAAGCAATAGAAGGATTGTGGGTCTGTTTTTGTTTAAATAATGGAGGACCTAGTTAGCCTTGAGCAGCTCTGCTTTGAACAGGATTATTGTCAGCAAACCCTCTTTAGAGGAGGGCATGGTCTGCCAGCTTCCTGGCAGGCTAATCGGGGATCTATTGTGAGCATTGTAGGTAATGGCAAGGAGGAAGGGCTTTATTTTAGAATCTAGTTTCAACATTATGGCCACTATCAAAGAGGTTAGCAGGGATGCCACATTTGGATGTGTTTTATCTGCAGAGTGGATATATGGATACAGCCATGCAGGGGCGTCACTAGACCTTATTCACTGGGGCACGTGCCTTAGTAAAAATCTCCAGTGCCCCAGTAAAATTCTAGCGCTGCTCTCGCTGGAAATGGCATTCATGAGCGCATCTCTGTGCCTGCTTTAGTCATGACTCGAGCCTGCCACTTACCAGACAATAAAAAAACAAGGGAAAAAAAGAAAGGGGCCATAATAGCCAATCGGGAAATAGCACCTCTGTAGCTGAGTAAGATTGAACGCAACAACCAATGAAAATCGTTTACATGATTCTTTGAGTGTTGTTGTACACACACACATACAGTGGAAACTGCTGGAGCTCGTCAGAGGCAGGCAACTGCTTGGAGCCCCGAGCCAGTCTCAGCGCGTTTGCCGGTAGGTCAAGCGAGAATTTCGTCCATAGAGATTGAATGATGTATTTTGCGTGCTCCTGGCCTGTTGTACAAACAGTACATCTGTAGGCCCTATGCTATGGCCTTATAAACAGCGGATCTGTGTTCAAAAGAGTTTAAAGAATTCGCACATATTTAGGCTACTGTGGTAAACGTCAATCGAGGGTGCAGTGATGACTGATCACATTTAGCCTACTCAATGAAGTTATAGTAGGCTAATGTTAATTGGCAGAAAGATTGAACATGGTTTGCTACATCTATACAACAGTAAACTTCAGCTAGCTAGCAACAGTTACAACTAGTTAAGCAAGGAGATGGTTAACGTTATGTTTGTATTAGGGCTGTCATCCATAACATGTTAATCGCGATACAGTAAGGACCAAGAATACTCGTTCATTTTTTAGAACCCGATTGATGCAAAGTGCGTCAAAAAACACACCCTTTCTTCTTTGTTACATTGCTCTGGAACTGTTAATCGCGAGATGATAGAGATAATAGCGAGTTGAAACCTCTATTGCGTGACAGAGCAGAAGTGGGGCTTTCCAACGAGACTACGCACTTGTCTGTACGATCAAGTATGAAAATAAAAAAACAAATAATACAATTAAATCAAATTGCATCATATTTACAGTCTATACTTCTCTGCGTTCACCTGCGCACCCATTACTCTCGTTTGAATTACTCGCGAACCCGTGATCGCATATGGCAAGCATATCAGATGAAAGAGGAGACACAGGGCTATCCATTGGTACCATGTCGATCCTTCTGGCTTATAAAAATAGACGAAGTGACTGCAAAATAATAATGTCATGTACACAAACCAACCCATTACTCTCGTTTGAATTACTCGTGGACCCGTGATCGGATAGATAGCCTATGCCACGCATGTCAGATGAAAGAGGAGACACATAGCTATCATTTGCTACCAAGTACATCCTTCTGGGTTATAAAACAGACGAAGTGACAGCAAAATAATAACTTCATATAGCTGGACTTACCCCACGTTTTTGTCTGTTTTTGTGGCAAAGCATGTTTATAATCTGGTTTTGAGATCAGCAAATTCCTGCATGGCATCCAATTCAAGGCTCACATTGCATCCCAATTTGTTCAACAAAGAAACCCATTTTTTGCCTCTACTTTGTTCATGGCAATGCAGTAAAAAGTTGTTGTAGAGAATCATTATGAGTGCCTACACCATAGGCACACACAGGCTAACAGGCAAACTCGGGTCAAGTCAGGTCAGATCAGTTCGTGTCATAGATATGGAGCGCAGAAAGGTCATTTTTCATCACTAAAAAAAAATGCCATTTATTTCTGTAAGGCACACCACATATGTCTGTAAATTGCTCAGCCCCAGAGAATCCCTCCACCATGGCAATATTCAGGACAGTCTGCTCTACACACACATGTAAGGCAAGTCGAGCTGCCAGCTTGCAGTGGTGAGATACACGTCAAAATATACACATTTTTATAATACGCTTTTTGTATTTTTATTATTTAACATAATAACCTAATGGTGGTATAACATAATGGTGATAACACTTATTGGTAGGGCCCACTTGGAATTTTTGCTTGGAGCCCCCACAGACTCTAGAATCGCCTCTGGAGCTTGTCACATCACTTTGATCACAGAGTAAGTCGTCCCCTGTTTTAATGTTACAACAAATTCATAACTTTGTTTGACAGAAAAAATTACATGTTGATCGCTGTTAGAGAATGTTGCCCACATAATTAGCCTCTGTTTTTCAATGCTTAGTGTCATTGTAGCCTAAATTTAGCAACAGTTTACCAGCTTCTGCTCTCTCCCTCACACACGCACTCACACCATGCGTAGGCTGCATGCACACATGCGGACAATTAATAATGATTTATACGTATATGTAGAGAGAATTCTGTAAAAGTAGCCTATACTGTTTGTGAAGCTGTCCTAAACATGGCCTTCTGATAAACTACTCAGAGATGGACATCAGAAAATTCTTTCTGAACAGAGGCAGAGGGAGAGGAACAGAGAGATGAGGAGGACGAGGGAGGTATGATAATTGCCCACATTAACATTAACATTTATGCTGGTAATAGCCAGTGCTGTGATTTGATCAATGGTTTAATGGCAAACTTAAATAAGTTTGCTGCATTTGCTAATTATCACCAAAAGTCAGTATGAAGGCTTTAGTAGGATATTTAAGCTACAAATAACTTCAGTATTGCCAGGATGATAAGACCCTTGCCTGGGAGGGAAGTACACTATATCTCAATTTTGACTAATAAATAAGCTTCCCTTGTGTTAGTAGGAAAGCCTATTAAATTCATGTAATGAGTGTAATGGTATTTACCTTATGACCACTAGTTGGCGATGTTTGGTTACTATTAAGCTTAAGCTTTATCTAGAAGGAGCAGAACAAGTGTAACGATATAACCATGCAAGGATGTAAATAAAGACACCAACTGAGAAATAACAAAAGTCATTTTATTAAGAACCCATAACATTACATGGTACCAGGAATGGAAGCAATAAAGCCACCAGGGACTCTAAAATTTACCGGCAACCTCGACGTCAAATGGAGGACGTTTGAACAGCAGTTTGAGCTGTACCTTGCAGCTATCGGTGTGTTGGAGACGGCTAACAAGAGGAAAGTAGCACTGTTACTAACTGTTGCAGGGACCGAAGCAATAGAGGTGTATAACACGTTCACTTTTGACCCTGCAGAAGACAAGAACAAGCTAGATGCAGTTATCAAAAAGTTTGATGAACATTGTCTTGCTAAAAAGAACGAGACCTACGAGAGGTATGTTTTCAGATCACGAATGCAACGTGAAGGAGAGGTGTTCGACAGCTTCCTCACGGACCTCAAGCTAAAAGCTAGCACCTGTAATTTCAATACATTGACTGACTCATTGATTCGTGATCAAATTGTGTTCGGGGTCTGTGACAGGAAAGTCAGGGAAAAGCTGTTGGGTGAGGCGGACCTGAATCTAGAGAAGGCAGTGAAAATATGCCAGGCGAGGGAGCTAGTTAAGCAGCACGCTGAAACTTTTGATGTTGCTGACAAAGGACTAGCCCAGCAGCCCGCTCAAATGCATGGTGACGTAGACGCAATTTCTTTCAAAGGAAAGTGGCGCGGGAAGGACAGCAGAGACACAAGGAACAAAGAGAGAGCAGAGAAGAGCAGAGACAAAGAATTCAGAGACAAGGAATTTACCTGCAAACGTTGTGGAGGCCAGCACAAGCCAGACAGTGCCCAGCATTCGGAAAAACCTGCTCCAGGTGTCATGGACAAAATCACTATGCTAGAATGTGTCTTTCAAGGGAGAAGGAACGCAAAGTTCATGTAGTGAATGAAACAGATGAGGACAGTGATTCACAGAGTGATCCAGAGTTTGTGTACAGAGTTACTGAGGGGAGCAGTGAAATAAAGGAGACGGGCCAGCCAGTCAATGCAGATGAGACTGTGCGGCCAGTCAATGCAGTGCAGACAGATAAATGGGTGGCACCTCTGTTAGTTAATGGGGCAGTGGTGTTGTTCAGACTAGACACAGGGGCAAAAGCCAACCTGATCAGTGTAAAGGACATTAAAGCACTTAAAGAGAAGCCAAACATACAGAAACGCACTGTCCCACTGAAAACATATAATGGACAGCAAATTGAAACCAAGGGGGTGTGCCGGCTTAAAATGCATGTGAATGGCAAGACACAAAACCTCATGTTCGTAGTGGTTCCTGATGACCACGAATCGTTGCTCGGAGACAGAGCATGTGAGGAACTGGAGCTGGTCAAGAGAGTCTACCAGCTCAACAGTGAAAAGGTGTCAGACACTAATACAGAAAATGACTCTGTAAATGAGGTTTCCAGAAATGTTCAAGGGCCATGGAACGCTGCCTTTCACATACAAGATCCAACTTAAAAGTGATGCCAAGCCAGTTATACATGCACCGCGGAGAGTACCAGCACCGCTCAGAGGCAGTCTAAAAAAAGAGCTGGACAGAATGATGGATCTGGGAGTAATTCGGCCCATCGAGAAGCCGACAGACTGGGTGAACTCCATCACATGCGTAAAAAAACCCAATGGTGAGTTAAGAGTGTGCCTAGACCCCAAAGATCTCAATGACAACATTAAACGAGAGCATTACCAGATACCAAAAAGGGAAGAGATCACAAGTGAAATGGCAGGGGCGAGATATTTTAGCAAACTAGATGCATCTCATGGTTTCTGGCAACTGAAACTGGACTCTGAGAGTAGCAAGTACTGCACATTCAACACACCTTTTGGCAGATACAGATTTCTTAGATTACCATTTGGAATAAAATCGGCCCACCGAAATTTTTCATAGAGCGATGGAAGCAATCATAGAGGGGCTAGAGGGCACCCGTGTGTACCTCGATGATATAATAATATGGGGCTCAACACTAGCAGTACATAATGAAAGGCTGCTGAAGCTCCTGAAAAGGATTGAGTTGAGTGGTCTGAAACTGAACGAAAGAAAATGTCAGTTCGGGGTCACAGAGATCACTTTCTTAGGTGACAAGCTGTCCGGAGAAGGAGTAGAGCCGGACCACTCCAAAGTACAGGCTATTCTTGACATGCCTGCTCCTATTGACAAGAAGGGGGTACTGCGAGCTATGGGAATGGTGAACTTTTTAGGGAAGTTTATTCCAAATCTATCTGCAAAAACAGTGGCAATCAGAGGTCTGCTGCAAAAAGACAGAGGGTTTGAGTGGACTGACAGACACAACAAAGAATGGGAAACGCTCAAAGAGACACTTACCAGAGAACCAGTGCTTACCTTCTTTGATCCCTCTCGTAAAACAAAAGTCTCCACAGATGCATCTAAAGACGGATTGGGCGCAGTGCTGCTCCAGGCTGACAACGACGGCCACTGGAGACCAGTGGCGTATGCATCAACATCAATGACGGAGACGGAAACGAGGTATGCCCAAATTGAGAAAGAGACTCTAGGGTTAGTGTTTGGATGTGAGAAGTTTCATGGATACATATATGGGCTGCCTACTTTCACATCAGAAACAGATCACCAACCACTCATCTCTATCTACAAAAAGAACCTGAATGACATGTCTCCCAGGATTCAACGTATGATGATGAGGTTACAAAGATATGATATGGATCTAATCTACACACCAGGAAAATACATAGTCCTCGAGCACCTGCACCACCCCAAGCAGCTGCACAATCAAGAAAGGCACAAACAAAATCGTCAAAAGAGCTTGAAAGGCATGTAAACTTAATTGTCTCTTCTCTTCCAGTGTCAGACATGGTGCTCAAGAAGATTGCACAAGAAACTGAACAAGATGAGACACTGCAGGCAGTGGCAGAAAAACTAAAAAAAGGGTGGACAAAAGGCACACTCCCACAATACTATTCCATCAGGGCAGAACTGAGTGTGGCAAACGGCCTACTGCTGAGACAAAATCGGATCATCATCCCATCATCTATGCAGAAAGATATCCTCAACAGAATCCATGAGGGGCACCTTGGCATAGAAAAATGCAGAGCAAGAGCACGGGAAGCGGTCTACTGGCCAGGTATAAACAGAGACATCGAGACCCTGATTAGTAAGTGTGATACATGCCAAAGACACAGATACAAGCAAGCCAAAGAGTCAATGCTGATCCCAGAAATGCCGACTGAGCCATGGCAAAAAGTTGGGACAGATCTCTTTCATGTAAATGGACAACACTTCCTCTTAGTGATTGATTATCACTCAAACTATCCTGAAATAGCACAACTGAACAGCACATCTGCCAGTGCTGTTATAACTCGCATGAAAAGCATATTTGCCAGACATGGCATTCCCCAGGTAGTCCAAAGTGACAATGGCCCGCAGTACAGCAGCCAAGAGTTTAAAATGTTTGCAGTGGAGTACGGGTTCCAACACACTACATCGAGCCCTCTCTATCCAAAGGCGAATGGTAAGGCAGAGAAAGGAGTGGAAATCGTAAAAAGACTTCTAAAAAAGGCGGCAGAGACAAAATCAGACCCTTACCTTGCACTGTTGACCTATCGGTCTTCTCCTCTGGGATGTGGAGCATCACCCTCGGAGCTCCTCATGCACCGAAAACTGCGCAACACACTTCCACACATGCCAAGAAAGAAGAAAAATAGAGTACTCACACAAAAGCACATGCAGCTGAAGTGGGCACAGAAGAAGCACCATGACAAGACGGCCAGGAGTCTCAAACCTCTCTCAGAACACGACGTGGTCAGAATCGAAGAGCCCCACACATGGAACCGAAAAGCAGTGGTGCTAAAAGAGGTGGGGCCGAGGTCGTACACAGTCAGAACGGAGGATGGACAGGTATTCCGGAGGAACCGCAAATGCCTGCTCAGGACTCAAGAGACATTTCAAAAGCAGTCACACGCAGAAGTGACAAACCCTCCTGACGCACACCAGGTTGTGCAGCCCACAGAGCATCAGACACCAACATCAGAGACAGGGACACCTGTCTGCCGTAAGTCTAGCAGAGCTAGAAGATCAAGAGTGATGATGGACTTGTGAGAGTATTTGTGGTTTACATATCTGAGTGTTGCTTAACCTGAAAATGGTCTTAGAGTAAAGGTTATTGTAACATTGTAAAAAGAAAACAAACAACCTACCGTTACTTACCTTGGTTTCCTGAAATAAGAGGATATCCTGTGTATAGCTACTGTTGCATATCTGTTACTTATCTTATTACCTACCGTTCATTACCACCGTTACCTGAAAGAGAAATAGTGCAGTTAAGTTACACAGTACAGTCAATTAAGGTTACTTTCTAAAACCTGTTATCTGAAAGAAGGGATTAATTGTTTACCTTGTTTACCTTTAAGAAAAGCTTCAGGTGTGGTAGCCCTTACTGTGTTTAATGGGTTTAGGTGTGGCTTCCAAGTCTAGTCTTGATATGGCCTTGGGCCTATTATTATTTTTTTTTTTTTTTATTAACCTCAGAGAAAGGAGGATGTAATGGTATTTACCTTATGACCACTAGTTGGCGATGTTTGGTTACTATTAAGCTTAAGCTTTATCTAGAAGGAGCAGAACAAGTGTAACGATATAACCATGCAAGGATGTAAATAAAGACACCAACTGAGAAATAACAAAAGTCATTTTATTAAGAACCCATAACATTACAATGAGTATAGGCCTACTTCTGCCTATGTGTCTGGATGTTGCTGGATAGTGGCTGCTACAACAATTGAGGGAGAGAGTGCTGGAGGAGGAGGAGGAGGAGAAGAAGGTCGAAGAGAGGGGAGAAAGAGCACAGGCTGGCCATTTATTTCATATTGCGCGCACATTTTTTTTGTATGTATTGGGAGTTGGGGGCCTGTGCCCCAGCAAAGCTCTAGGTCTAGAATCGCCCCTGCAGCCATGGCCATTGCATGCTAAGCACAGAGCTTTACAGTCCCCTGTCCTGGGAGGAGAGTTTATGGCGCCTGCCCCTGCGGTTTGTCCCCCAGGTTTGATATACTAACCGCTCCTGTTCAGCTGAAGCTTATATGCTGCATGCCCTGTTTACAGAATGAGACGCTACAGGCCATTCCAGTCTCAATGCAATTTAAGTCTGTGCTCATTAGCTTGATCCCTAACCCTCCTTTCACTGAATGCTGTGCTTTTCAGACCAGCATGAGCAGCACAGTGAATATTTAAGGGATGGCAGTTACAAGCACATGTTTGGTAGTCATAAATATCATTTCAGGAACTAGGCTATCCACTGTGTATGCAGGCCCAAAAATACCAATTTCAGGGATACCTGTACTATGAGAACTTAAAATTGTCTCCAAAAATAGCCTGGCAAAGTGTGCTTCTGAAGGAACTAAAGAATATAAGAAGCTTGTTTACAGGCAGGTAAACATGTAGGTAAAGACAGCATATCATATAAAAAGCATATCTGGGAAGGTACTGTAGCGAGCAGCCGCACTGTAAATACTTGTAAAGCCACATCATTGTTATAACAAATCAGGACTTTCCTTATCCTAAGAGTTTGGTTCCAAAACGCTATATCTCCGTTTTTAAAAACATTAAAAAGTCAGGCTATTTAATTATGTATTTCAGGTAATATCAATCAAATGGCAGTTGTGTTGTTTTGAATGAGTAAGTAATTAGTAAGTTCCAAGTAATTTCAGTAGAATTGTCATTGGGTATTATTTCATTTATCTTTACTCAATCAAAACAACACAACTGCAATTTGACTGATATTTCCTGAAATACACCATTAAATAGTCTTAAATAGACTTATTAATGGAGATATAGCGTTTTGGAACCAAACTCTTCATATCAGAATGCCTTTTTTGAAGAGTAACAGGAAGTCAGTGAGAGAGAGAGAGAGAGGGAGAGAGAGAGAGGGTGGGAAATGATCAGGGAACCCATCATTGGCTTTGTGTCTTGCTGTTTAGTGCAATTTGTGTACAGAGGTTAGAAAACAGACCAAATGACAAAGAGCATCGGCATGCTGTGCCCTTAATTCCAGTATGTCTATCAGGTGCAAGGCACCTTATAAGCCTCAGACAAAACCCACACTTGTCCTTGTTCTTCCTGGGCACATCTTTACATCAAACAGCTGCTCGTCTCTTACTGGTAGCAATCACAGATTCAACCTGTACTGAATCTGGCAATGGATTTTATCATTTATTATAACACAATTTTGCAAGTTGTTTTTTTTTTACATGTCTTGACTGCTGGGGCAAACAGCATTTGTACTCTATTGACAGTGGAGTCAAAATGTAGGTCTCTCCACCAATCCTTTATTCAGCTCCATTTTGCATACAGTATTAAATCTGCAACACGCACAAAGGACAAAGAGCAATGATATGCAACATTTACATCTCCCATAGGACCCAAAGAGACAGAAAGGGAGGTTTTGATTTATTATACAATGATATATTCTCTTTGCTGCTGAGCCTTACCTGCACACACACGCACACACACATACACACACGCACACACACACACACACACACACACACACTCACACACAACCACACAAAGGTGAGGCAATGGAGGTAACTTTACGATGTCATAACTTAACACTGCACTATCTTCCCTGGTTTTCCTCAACAGTAAACCATACGCCATAGGATGCATAGATCCACTGGGTATCACATAGCCATCAAAGCAGATATTAAGGGTATTAAATAATCAACTAAGTATCCAACATCCGGTGATTAGAGCTGTGAATAAGCACCTCTTTGATCACAATGTTGAACTTTCAGTTGAGGGAAGTGAGAGGGCTTTGGTGCAGTAATCTCATTTGAAATACTAATGGGTGAGAGAAAAGCTTTTTTTTTTATCAGTGATTGGTTCTTCACTGGTTATCTCCCCAGAGTTTCAAGAGGATTTGCATGTCATTTTCTGAAGAGAAGGAAAAAAACTCCATGGTTTGCCATTCAGATGATAAGACAGAAGTGGATGGGTTGAATCTGGACATAGCTCACAGCCAGTACATGATATGCTCATGTAAACATAATGTGTGTAGATTGCACACAGCACCTGAAAGATTGTCCTGTGCCGTTTGTATTATTGGTCATATAAAAAATCAAATGCAAAACTAGTATTTAATTAGAGAAAGCGAGAATCTGAACACTAGTGTTGTGTTTTTGCATATTTGTTTCTTCCTAATATTTCAAAGTGTTGGATGTTTGGATGCTGCTGTTTTATTAATGGCCGCTGAGACTGTTTCATCGTGTGTTTGTGAATAAAGAAAATGTGTCCTCTGAGGTAAATCTTGCCAGCTCCTACTGTGTGGATGGCATGGGTAATGACACACTGTGGAGCCAGACATCAGCTTTCATCACTCACACCAGAGAGATCAGGGATGAGAGAGACATTTCTTTTCTAATCAAGGACAGAATGGCTTAGATGGCACCCCTCCATGCGGTGACAGAGGTTTCATTTTTCTTTTCTCTTCAATTTCTCTGCCTCTTCTACTTCTTTGTCTTTGTCTTCTTCTTCTAAGGAACATCTTCAGTGTTCAGAAAGACTTTGTAAGTAGCCTACAAAAAGTGTCCCTGTCCCTGATATGACAATAATCAAAGACCACATATAGCATTAATGTTAATATCTGTGTGTTTCTGGAAGACACTGGCTTTCAGCCAATCACATATTTAAACAATTGATAGATAGATAGATAGATACTTTATTGATACCCAAGGGGAAATTCAAGGAACAAATCCAATTTTCAAGAAAAAATACAACAAATTCAAAGAAATTCAATAACAAATGGGGACTTGTAATCGACAGCACCAAAAAAGAAAAAGCCCACATGTGGCACCTGACATAACTCACATGGAGCCTGTGTGGCATGTGTATCCTAGATGTGGTTCTCAACTGATGAGCCGATCGATAATGGCAACAGACAGGAAGGAGACAAAAGCAAGGGGTCAGCGAGGGCCGCAGCAGGAGCTGGGCAGTGCCGATGTGACACATTTAATTTCAATCATGCCAATGGGAATTAATTAATTTGTCCACTGAGACTCTAGGGCAGGAGTGATCCTGTTTCACCCCCCCCCCTCCCTCTCTCTCTCTCTCTCTCTCTCTCTCTCCCTCTCCCTCCCTCTTTCTAGTTTTGCTTTTGGCATCCCCTTTAGGATGTGGCATTGCCCTCTGGTGGCTAAATGACATAGTTGCGGCACGCCTATTCAAATGTAATTGGCTCATGCTTGGTTGGTTGACCATGGACTTTCACTGTTGTGACAGAGAGCTGAGCATTGTTCATCAAATATGAAATGGTAAAAAGTGCATGATTGAGATCCTTTCTTAAAAACATGTAAGTTTTAAACAGCTCTGATGGCACATTCCATAAATGTATTGATCAAATCTAGACAGTCTCTCTGAATCTCCCGGAGAGCATTCAAGGTTTTTTTTTTTTTCTTTTATTGTGAAAAACATTCGATTCATCTCATTGGGCCACACAGTCACAAGGTCAGTTGTTGTCCTACTTTCCTCGGTTCTTTCGGAGGCACAGTAGTGGGGGTGGATTGGGCTATGTTTTCGTGATCAGTGTTTTGACAAGTGAAAATCTAATTAGAGACACATGCTGCAGGATGGCACGAACAGGCCCGCCCATGGGCACTGTGCAGTGGCCGTCAATAGTGCACCCTTCGTCAGCAGCCCCAAGGTCAGCAATCGCCACATGCCGCGCCACTCTGCCATGCTGCCATCTTCAAAAGGTGAGTCCAATGAAACAGCCGCCATTTGTGCAATGAGCACCCATTCCCTCTGCAGCCATTTTGATTAATAATTATGCTGACTTACTTTGGTGCTAATAGCCTAATACAATAAGTGAGAACTGGATACAGATGTGAGACAAACTTCGTAATGCAATGGAAGATGAAAACATTTCATACGTCCATCCATGCCAGCATTTTTCTCTAAACAGGGTCACCAGGTTCATCGGAATTTAAATAGTGTGTGCCAGGCTGGAAAACAGCCGTGAGCAGAGATGAAAATTAAACCTACCGTGAGATGCTGCACTGGCTGGAGCACAGATGCAGCCACTCAGCTGGGAGCCCCAGCGCATCACACCTGGCCTTTGAAACATCATCACATACACACACACACACACACACACACACACACACACACACACACACACACACACACACACACACACACACACACACACACCTCAAAGCTCACGGGTGGGGAGAAAAAAACTCTTTGGCATTCACAGCACTTTGGAGTGTGTTTTTGTACCTCTAAAATTGAAAGCTGTTTCATTTCTTTTCACAGTGAAACCAGTGCAAATCCAACATAAACCTCCACCCCTGGAAACTCTGGAAAATAAAATACGTAATGCAGTGTTTCAAAATCTGTTTGGGGCATATTTTTTTTTCTCGGTTGCCTTATTCATAGTGATCATAGCGCAGCTGGCAACGATTAGTCTTAGTTGGTCTTAAGTCATGACTTGCAGGGAAGAAAAGGAAACAGTGAGCAGAAAACAATTCCCCCGACTGCCATGCCGGCCCTGGCTCTCCTGGAAGACCGCACACCTGCACTGAAAGGAGCCACTGGAAAGCACAAAGCTACGGTTTGGTCATTATCTCAGCAGCTTGCCCAAGTGAGAAAACAAGGACAACACCTTGTGTCTGAATTAGCGGAGCTGGTAACTGGGGTGAAATGAGTTGATGGGATTTTTTTCACTTGCTTTTTTGTCAGGGATTGACATATCATGCATAGTTAATCACCGTACCTAATTACCTAGTTAGTGCACTTCACCTGATGATTCAGTGTCTGATTCCATAATTGCAGCTACTCAAGGCACAATTTCTTAAAGCATATCACATTATATTTTACAATCAGCCAGCATACTGCCGCAATTGACTCATTCGTATTTGAAACCACTGAGACATGGAATATAAAATCTTCTGTTACAAAGTACCGCAGTGGGTGCATCTGCAGTACGCATACTCCACCGACATGGGCAGAGATTGCATCTCTTGGTGTGTTGGTGTTGGTGTACCGTTTTCAAACGCACCTCTGTTCTCTCTCTCTCTTTCTCTCCAGTGACGCCATCAGAACTCTCTGCACTGGCTGTCAAAACAAATGCCAGCTCTCCAGCAAAAGAAATGGAGAAGAGCTTTTGAAAGTTTGGCAGCTGTCGTGGCACGATGAATGATTCCCTGAGTGTAGTTAACAGGAAGTAAAGCTCCATCCACAGACTGTTACACTTGAATAATAACCCAGATTGACGGGTGCCATGCAGAGGTACATGTGTGCCAGGGGGTGGGGGGAGTAGCGTGAACTGCCCTCACTAACTGCCCTCCCTGACCCTTTGACTACATGCTGGAACTCATCAGCGCTGGGCAGGTGGCTGCCCGTCACTCTGATGGACAGAGATGGAGAGGTGTTGACGGGGGAGGTCTGTATGAGAGGCCAAAGATCAACAGGGCATGCAGCAGGCAGGTTCACCGAGGCCAGGGCTGTCAGGGGAACAGCAGATGGGGGGGCTCGGCGAGAAGCCCGGCTTTGCTGCGGCCCTGGCCCTCGACCGGCGCAGAATCAGGAGCTCTTCGCCAGAACAGGAGCCAGAGTCAGCGGTCATCTGATGCTCTCTCTCTCTCTCTCTCTTTCTCTCTCTCTCTCTCTCTATCTATCTCTTTCTCTCTCTCTCTCTTTCTCTCTCCCCCTCTCTCTCTCTCTCTCTCTCTCTCTCTCTCTCTCTCTCTCTCTCTCTCTCTCTCTCTCTATCTATCTCTTTCTCTCTCTCTTTCTCTCTCCCCCTCTCTCTCTCTCTCTCTCTCTTTCTCTCTCTCTCTCTCTCTATCTCTTTCTCTCTCTCTCACTTCATCTCTTAAATTCACAAACTCAAATCTCTGCTGCTGCCTTTCTTAGCTGTGGCATTTTTCTTTGTCCTCTCCTCTCACTCCTCCACATTTCTTTCTGCCTACCCTCTCTGACCCCCTGTGTCCTCCGTTCTTTTTCTGTCTCTTTTCTTCAAACTCTACTTTACCTCCTTTCCTCTCTGCCTCCCTCTTCAACTCTCTCCTCTCCTGTCTCTCTTCTTCTCTCCTTCTTGTCTGTCTTTCTCTCCTTCCCTCTCTCTCTCTCTCTCTCCTTTTTACTTTTTCTCTTGTTTTTACCTTCTTGTCTCCATTCCCTCCCCCTCTCTCTCCTATCTTGTCTTGTCCGTGATGCCACCCTTCTTCTCTGGTCCTCCCTGAGTGATAGCCAAGCTGATCCATTACTAATCTATAGCCCCGGGCATGTGCCACATAAGTCTGACAGTGCATTCAGCACTTTCCCCTAGTCGGCTGTGGTTGCTGATGGGCTCTGCAGCGGAGGAACCAGAAAAAAATCTACTCTTGCAAATGCTACTTTTTAATCCTTGTTTCCCAATTTGACTTAATTGGGACATAATTCCTGTGTAATGACAGCAAGTCTACTGGAAGACATGATGAATTAATTGGCTTTGAAGGATGATATTACGTCAAGAGGAGAGGGGTCAATTCAGCACGTAGATCTCACTTTTGGAGATGCTGTGAGCTCAGGCATAGCATATAGCACTGCTGCAGCAAAACCCTGGCAGAAACACTCTCACCAATCAGTTATACTGCTCTCGTCATCAAGTCCCTGCGCCATGCTCAGCAGGAAATCTCCTGAGAAAACGCCTCTAATGATGATTGGCACGGTAATTATCACAATGGAAAATCACTAATATCATTCATGAATTGGGAGACTGTGCGCATGCATGGTTTGGTTAAAATGGGGTTAGATCATGATAACACAACAACAAACAAGTTTGCTGGGTCTGTGCCTCTATGGCCATGCTAAGTCCAGTCAATTCAGTGGTGCGTGACATGAGGGCGATATTGATGTGAATGCTTCACCAATCAATACACATTTGTGTTGAGGCAAACATGACAGCCAGCAAATGGCAAGCCACTGGATGGGACCCGCAGTTCCATCCAGGTCCATCCTCTAGGGTGGCAAACAATTAAAACACTGTGTCAAATCTACAGCTAATTGAAAACACAAAATCTGCGGGCCTCTGGCACAGAGTGCCATTATGCGATCCCGTCTCCCGTCTCCTCTGGGGTGTGTTGCTGCTGCGCCTCCAGGGTGGAGGAGGCCTGGACAAGCAGGGAGGTGTAAACACGATCTCCCCCAGCTGACAACTTTGCCTGCAGCGTACCACCTCCTCGTCAACGTCTGTCTTATCTGTGTGTGTGTGTGTGTGTGTGTGTGTGTGTGTGTGTGTGTGTGTGTGTGTGTGTGTGTGTGTGTGTGTGTGTGTGTGTGTGTGTGTGTGTGTGTGTGTGTGTGTGTGTGTGTGTGTGTGTGTGTGTGTGTGCGCGTGTGTGTGTGTGTGCGTGTGTGTGTGTGTGTGTGTGTGTTTGTGGCTCCTGCTCATCTGGTTTGCTCTGTTCCACCATGAGCACACAACAACATCCAGAGGCTGCAACCGACGAGGGAGGCAACATGTGGAAGTGCTGGATAGCTCCCCCCCGCTGAGTCCCATTCATTTGATGGCTTGACCTGCTGTAGGCCACAGAGACCACAGAGAACACATAAATGCATCTCCACAGTAACCAATAACAAAATTTCAAAATTAATATTATTATTATTATTATTGTTGTTGTTATTATTATTATTATTATTATTATTATTATTATTATTATTATTATTATTGTTATTATTATTGCATGTTTTAGTTGTGTAGCAGATGCTTATGTACTTGGAAAGGGGACAGTGTTCTGCAGATGCTGTATGATGTCATGTTTCATCAGTACTGTGTGCTCAGTGGGTATTAAGGTCATGACCTTCGACTTGCCGTAGCCAACAGGGACACTGAAAAGGTCTAGTCAAATGCCAGCTCTGGTTGAGGTCTGAGATTAAGAAACGTTTCAGTTAAAACCAGAATGCTGTTGAAACCATGCATATTTTACACATGATGCATCCCTTCCAAATCCTCTGCACTGAACTTGGCACATGGAAAAGTCACTTTATTACAGGCGAGTGGTACGCGTGAGGCGAGGGCAGCTGGATAATTGGGTTGTGGGCTGGCGAGGCAAGCTTAGTCTGGGGACTTCAGTGGCCCCCAGGATTCTGCTTCTCACTCATCATCTCCCCTCTTCGTGTCAGAAAATGGGCTCTCCCCACTGTGGGTTGATGACTGTGGCGCCCAGGGACGAACGATAAGAGACTTCAAAGGACCTCTGCTGCTTCACTTCAAGCAGCCACTCTCTCATCAGAACATTCAGACCCAGAATGAGCGTTGTGACTTCATCATATGAAAAGATTGCGCCAGCTCCGCACCAGTTCTCTTTTTTGAGGGGAAACGTGTGTCATCTCTTTGTTCAGTACAATGCACTGCAGTGTCTTTGTTGAAGCTGTACTGTTTCAAAGAATTCAAACTGATTCTAGAGAATCTTGCCTATCAAGTGGATAATGGTTTGATAGCTCATAAATATTGTTATTCCCAAACCATATCGAAAGATTTAATACTGTGGCGCATCTGAAGCATATACATACATAACTCCAATTATCTAGAGAACCGGCTGGTCATGGTCACAGATGCATGTGCAGAGGCATCATAGCATTCGCCGTTGTTGTTTTCCAGCCTCACACTGTAATGAGCATGGCAGCTTTCATAATTCTCATTTGTAAATGTCACACTTTAACGAGCATGGCAGTTTCCTCTGGGTTTCCCCGCTGCGAGTGAGCGTGCTCCGACTTGGCGGCCTGATGTCACATGCATATGGAGCCCCAGAGTATTTTTAGATTAGTGATAGCTCAGGGCTGACTCAGCGCTTTCCCCAGCCGACTCTTCCTCTTCTCTGTCCAGAGGTGGGGCGCGCGCAGGACAATGACAGCTGGGGAGACCGGAGGATGATGATCGGGCACAGCAATTCTTTTTTTCCCCAACTGATTACGCAATTAGAAATTCAGTTAAGAGTGAGGCATTTCATTTTCTTCCATGGAGCTTGATGTCATCCCAATGTCATCACGTCTCTTTTGCTAACGTATGCTGTGGTTGACTTAGGAATGTAAGGACATACACAGATGAAATCAACCACACTGTGGCTGGCTGCCTCACTGACATTCTGATCTCATGTGCAAACTCCAGTTGTGTAGGAGGCCGGTCTGTCTTCTTTTGTGTCTCGGTGAAAGCACCTTTTTAGAGTGTGCGGCTGGGCTGTGTGTGTGTGTGTGTGTGTGTGTGTGTGTCAGGGGGGGAGGGGGAGGGGGGCTTCTGTGAAATAACAGGGAGCCTGAAATAACAGGGAGATTTTTCTGCCAATTGTATAGGAAACGGCAGGGGGCAAAGGCTGTGGATTTTTTTTTTTCTAACCATAAAAGGAGAGCCAAGGCAAGGGGAAAAAAGAGAGAGGGGTACAATGACAACCTTCTGCCACCCACAGGCTGTGTGAGCAGGCGAACACAAGAGGATGACGCCTGGCCTGGGGTGAATGGCAGAGAGGTGGCCCTTTTGGAGGGAAAATGAAGCGTTCCACCACAGCAGCGATCATCACGAGGATTGTCTGAAATGGTGCCGGCATAGTAATTAGGTAAGGGACCAGGATGGGCCGAACTCTGACAGAGCAAAATGCAGAAAGGTGTCAATTGCAAAGCTGTCTATAAATCAGGGATAAAAAAAAAGATGAATCAGCTCTTGAAATAGTCTCCTGTGATCTATGTGTGGCACTGCTCTGCTAGAAGAAGAATCTGTTTGCTCAAGACAAAAAAAGAGGCTGACTATCACAGAGTATAAAACAGGTATCACTCTGCACAGTTGATAAGTAACTCTGAATAATGTCCAAGATCTGTGTGCGAAAGTTGGAGAGATGTAAGAAATGTAGGCCTGCTAAGTACTCACAGAGCTTGTTCATTTGAAAACTGTCAAGATACTGCACAGCAGAGCAAGACTCCGTTACTGGGGAAACCTTCCCCAGGAAAGATCACAATTTGTGGCACCTCCACCAGACCCAGATCAGCTGCATACCCTCCCTGCAGTGTGTGCAATGCTGAACTACCATACAGCCTACTGCTAAAACAACTGATACACAGGGACACTAATCTCTGTGGAGGCCTCCTGATTGGTGAACGCATTTGTACCAGACTGGATGTTTTATTGCTCCTACCAGGCCCCAGGAAATCCCCAGAAACACATTTCTTTACCACTGAGTATCTATTTTCAAGATAACCATCACAATATAAAGCCAGCTTGCTTATTCTAAAAAAAAGGTCAGCTTTTAGGGAGCATGGAACTCTGGTCATTCAAACAACACATTACAAGTCAGAGCACTGACAAATTATTCAGTAAAGTGTATGGGGTAAATCATGAGATAAACATCTAGGAAGAAGGCAGTTTTTTTCTGCAGTGGTTCGCTATTATGTCCGCCGGTGGCAGAACCCAGAGGAAACAATCCACCAACATACTGGTGACAGCTGTACTTAACATCGCAAAGCAGAGAGTTGGCAGCCTGGTTAAAATGAACACACACACCCATAGCTACACACATGCTGAGGGAGAGAGAAAAACATGCATTGCATGAGTGTAAATTCTTGTTCTATTCTCAGAAGTTTCTATGTTGATGTATTATAGGCAACACCTGGAAGCAGAAAACTGGTAATGGAATAGGACGGTGTCTTTTCTCCTAAGACTTTGTCAGGCATTTTTATGTCAGTAATTTATGAAGTGTTGTGGGGTAGCTTCACGGAAGACTGCATTTAAATTAGACCATTGTTTAGCATTCATGACTCTGGCTGGAAGAAACTCTCTAACCTTTTCTTTTCAGAGGAAAGACTCTTAAAACTACATGTATCAAAGACTAAATGCCTGACTAGAAGCCTAACTCGCCAGATCCCATTGTGCACCTCCAGCTGAAGGATTTGCATCAGTGTCAACCCAACCCATCTACAAAAATAAAGAGAAGTTCCATTTTTTAACATTATAATCACACCATAAAAAAGGGCACCTCTCTGCATCACTTGGCAGCTCATTTCAAGTTCAAGGCCATCTCTCTCTTTTTTCATCTCAAAGATGCCCGAGGCTTTTAATTGCTTTCAAAGCTATAGTGCAGTTCCTTTTCAAAGTAAATTTGTGCAAATGGGCAAATGAGTCGATTTGATGCTAGCGCTGTCAACTCAAAAAGGTAAATAAACATTCCTTCTTTTCAAAAGAGGTAATTAAAACTGGGGATTGGAGCTTCAGTGGGAGGGTGTGCATGTGGTTCATGTGTCCTCTTGTCTACGCAACGTGAGAAATCAGCAGTGGTCGCTGGAGTGCCTCCTTAGCAGGGGGGCCCCCCCATCTCCATCCCACAGCCCTAATGGGGGCTCTCGGGGGGGGGGGGGCAGTCACAGCTCTTTCTCTCCACTCCCCCGCTGAGTAGTGCCAGTGCGCAGGCAGCTCGGAGAGAGACCTCCGACCACAGGTCCGCTAGTCGAGCGCGGTAGAAGCACTGTCAGTTGTAACTGAGCTTGTGGTGTTTCACATGCAGCTAAGGGCTTCCATCATATACAATGGACACTTAATAGCACAGCGAATATATGGGGACAACAAGAATCAACTGCTAGACTCATTTAACATCAAACAGTAAGCGAGACCACTGCTTAAATGAAAAGTCGATCATTTATTTATTTTTTTGCAAAGTAGTTAAAATTGGAGGATGGAAAGACACAAATAGGAATAGGTGTGGTACACTACAGGATTCCTATGCAAAGACAAACACCGCTCTCTGGGAACCCATGGCTGATGTGGGACCACGCTCAAAAATGCTCTATAAATTATAAAAATAAATAATACTTAGACCGACACTCAGTGATGAAAGAGCAGCTGCATTGTAAGTGATTGGGGAAAAAAGGTTTCATAAATTACATGTAGTGAACTCACAACAGCAATTTCCAATGTTTGCACTAGTGGAAAGTCTGATATTCCTGTAGATTTGCACTTTTGTCAAAAAAAGTATAGACTTAGAATTCAATGTCTGATGTTTCGGAAATCTAAGAAGGGAACACTAATGGATTCCCAGATTAAAAGCCTGGCTTCTAAGTCTGCTCTTGCTTAAAAACTCACAACTAAGTTTTCTTCTATGCGTCCTTTAACCCTGAACCTGAAATGCAAAGGGAAGCCTACATCCAAGCCCTTAAGATCAATGACGACTGAAATAGCAAGACTTTAAAAACCTGTTTCATCTGAATCCTTTCCTAGCTCTATTGGCCAATATTTTTCCCCAATGTAGCCTAATTAATCAGAAAGGATTTTTTTTTGCTTGCACATGCGTTGTGCGAAATGAGAGCCATGCTATCTGAGAATATCAAACATGAAAAATACTTTCTTATTTGCTGCAAATATGAATACAATACAGGAGTTACAATATACTGAATGTACTGTAAACTTTTTTCCACTTTGCAAAGAGCTTTGCCCAATGGAAAATTAGGGAAAAGACCAGCGTTTCAATCTGAGAATGTAATTGACAGACATTACAAGACAATGGACATTAAAATAAGAGATGGATAACAGGCTAAAAAAAAAAAGAAGCATTGCTCGATTGACAACCTGTACAAGGAAAAGCATTTCATTGTGGTCTGTTCTTGTGCTTTGGCCTTAATCGTCACTAAGTTCCACTGTGGTTTATTCCGGCTGACACTTGTGATGTCTCCATCCAGTCACCTCAGTTGATTTTTGTGATGTTCACGTCACTCAGTAAGGACCTTTATTTATTCACAACTAAAGAGGCTTGTTTAACGAGAGAGGCGATCAGTGATACACGTCTTCGTCCTCTCCCCTTCTCTCCAGAAGCGTTCACTTGATTTCAGTCTAAAATCCACATCGCTAACGACAGAGTCCGTCTGCTCCAAAGGAAGTCGTAGACATAAATCAAAAACCTCTTCCGCACATTCATTTATTCGCAACCTGTCCAAGTGTTTGCTTTTGCTCAAGCAAACAATGCCAATCCAGTCACTGGCCTTCCGAACGTGAGAATAACGTAGTTTTCCCAAGGGGTCGATGATCAAACAAGCTCAAGTACCTGTGCAGGAAGAAAACACATATTAACCTACTATGACAACACTGAAGACCCCTATTACTCAGTGGCCCACACCTCTGCAGTCTCATGTTTGCATGCAGTCAGAGCCTTGTTATTACTGGTATGAGGATTAGTAGCAGTATCTAGTATCAAGATTTGTTTGTTTAATTTAAGGCCATTTCCGCAACTAAGGCTATTTAATGGCCAGAGCACTGTGTGTTACAGAAACTTAAATATGTTTTTTTTAAATCTATGTTAATAAGATATTCTAAAACCTTCAAAGGTGGAACCTTATCTAGTATCAAGAGGAGGATCCTAGACTTTAAATGAACATCACAAAAGAATACCAGACCTTTATTGTTCCTTGACTGTTGGCTGCGATCAGCACATTAGACTCCTGTGCAATAAAGAAAAGGACAGATAAGGGTTCTGATTATTACCAGCAACAATGTTTTGCATGAACTTACTCTATAGGTGAGCAAAAGGCACCACTTCAATTTTGACACCTTTGCACAAATGGCTAAATCACTGTGCTGCATTAGCGCTAGATCTAATGCCTGTGTGCTCATGCATAAAGCTGCTATTTTCAGAGAGTGGGAATGACAAGTTGAGTTATGCAACATGGAAATAGATGTGGAGGTTGGGAGAACTTCAGGCCATGTTTGTTTTATGATACATTTGCAGTTTGACTGTGGTGCAGATGAAGTATTGATACAAGCTGGTTTTAAGGTATCAACAGAGGGATGGCATAGTTCCAGGCTGGGGGCTGTTTTTATTTGTTTGTTTGTTTGTTTGTTTGTTTGCGTAAGCACTTCGCTGCATGAGGTCCAGTAGCCACAGGGCTAGAGGCAGGCATTCAGAATCCCATATAAACAGCACACTGCTTTTTCACATAAAAGAAAAAGGTGCTAAAAGATTCATATTTATCAAAGGTACACCTAACATATGTTAATGGATTTCAGAGAAACGTGTGTGTGTGTGTGTGAGAGAGTGAAAGTAAAAAATCACCCATCTCATTCATCCTCATCCATCTCATTCCATTCCAACTTTTTAAATGTCTTAAGACTCTGTTACTATTCACTATTCATTCAATTCACGATCAATACTAAATCAACACTATTCACATAAAAATCCATCATATTCAGGCCATCTTCAAAATGTCCATCAAGTCATCTGAATACCTCTTACCTGACTGCCAGACAAAGTTTCCTAACATTAGCACTGTAATTTACACCTGCTCGTATGTTCTAATTGATGTCTGAGGAGCCAGTCTGAGTGAGATTATTCAGGCCACATCATACCCCATCTGGCAGCGCCCTCCAGCACACAGCGCTGACAAACTCGTTGGTGTCGTCCTCCTTCTTGTCTTTGTCCAACACACTCTTCACGGTGTCGAACTTGAAAGTCAGCAGCGTTTTGGACAGCCCTTTGTAGTAGAGATAAAGGGAGTTGTTCTCGCTTCCTGCAGGGGGGGGGGGGGGAAATACAGAGCGACCAGACAATGTCAGTGATAAAGTGCTTCATCATAGGCTTCCGTCAGCGGTGCTTTGCGCTCATTACATCCAGCCATCTCCTTTAAAAGACAAGCCCATATGATATGATACTAATTCTCCCCTCGTATGTCTAATAAACACATACTCCCCTCCCCGCGGCGTCAGCAGGGGACTCTGATAGACGACCCTCGGTGCCCAACACCCATCACGGCGCCACTTTAATCGAGGAGGAAGAGCAGCTCTCTGTTCGGTGCCAGGGTCTCTGATGCCCCGCAGCAGAAATGCTGGTGCCAGCTGGGCCTTTTGTACATCTCTCCTCTGCACCACCACCACCACCACCACCACCACCACCACTACCACCCCCTGAGGAAAAGAGGAGCTGTGTGGTCACTCACCACACGCCACGTAGTCTCCGTTGGAGGCCAGTCCCACAAAGTTCTTCTCGTTGATGTGGCCTTTGAAGGAGCGCAGGCAGTAGGGCTTGTTGACGTTCCACAGCTTCAGTTGACTGTCCGTGGAGCTGTCAGGGGTAGGGGAGGGGGTGGGGGAGCAGAAGGGCACCGAGAACATCTTAGATGAAAAAAAAAACCCCGAAATAAAGTACTTTGGTAAAAATGAAGAGTACACATGATTCCATTTGACAAAAACAGGAAACGCAGGCCTGTGGGACTTACGCAGACACGATTTCCTCCCCGTTGACAAATTTCGCATAAGAAACAGCTTTCCTGTGTCCCTTGAAGACCATGATCGGTTGCTTGGTGTTCCGCAGATCATAGTAGTGGACACAATGGTCTGCAAGATCATGAACATATTAGCCTTAAAGGCTTCAAAAGGCATTCTCTAAACATTAGACTAGATTTGTGATGGGGCAAAAGTATTTAATTGCGACATAGGGATGTCAAATACCTGCACAGCCAAAGGCAAGGTGATACCTCGAGGTGGGACTGAACTTAACACAGCATACATTTGCCTTGGCCTCGATGCTTGCCACAGAGTTGTCAAGGTTGGTAGACCATAACTTCACTAAAAGAGCACAAACGTTTCCATAAATTATTTAATACTTGTTTGCAGTGGAATGTCAAAACAATAGTTTCAAAGCAGAACACCAGTGACCAACACACTTGACAACCCGTCTTTTGTTATGAAATTAGTAGGGGTGTCACGATTCTCCAAATCCTCGATTCGATGTAATTTTCTATTTTAAAGAAAAGATTCGATTCGATTTTCGATCTTTTTTTAATATTACTATTAATGCATTCCTTATATATGTTATTTACTCTTTTTGGCCTTTTCCTTTTCTGTTTCGCGGGGCTTTTATTTTGAAACCGCTTTTTATGTTGAAACCTTTCCAACCGCGAGGTTGTAATGTAAACAGAACTAACATTAGGCTAAAACAGAGACGTGAACATAGTGAAATGAAACAACACAGAATGATAATTTGATTGTTTCAGCACACTCCGAAGAGGACCAAGGTTAGTGTTCATGGAATATGTACTTATCAATGTGCAATTTAAGCCTTAAAGTAACTTTGGACTGTAACTAGATCAAGTTGAGTATGCTAAGTTAGTTTTAATTGACGTGAATGAATGAATGAATACTTCCACACCGGTGATTTCAAAGTAGCAAGAGGGGCTTTGATTTCGGTAGGTTGATGTGTATATTTTAACTGGCTGCAGCCTAAAATTAGAGTGTTGACGCTGTAGTTCAGCGCGTGCGTGTGTGTTTGTGAGGCTTGGCATACATGCTGGACGTGACATTGGGGGTGTGGCTGCATCGACAATTCTACTTTTAAGTTCGAAGTTCGAGATGTAATTTCGATCGATTTCGATATAAAATCGAAATCGTAAAACCCTTAGAAATTAGCCTATTATAAAAATAGTTCTTGAAATTATAATAAGCTACTATAATAATACATTACTGAGATGAGGACGATGAGACAGAGGTTTGATTTGAAAAGCCTGCAGAAAATGCAACAGCTTCTGGAGCATCAAGAGATACTGAACCATTGCTGATGCAGTTTGCAGTTCATATCACAGAGAAATTAGCTTTGAATACAGTGTCTCCTGAGAGAAACCTTTCTTTTCAGAGGTCTTTTTCAATGCATCACTTTAATCTACAGCCATCAAAATGATGCTCCATGCAGCAATAAGGCTGGAAGATGTTAAAATATTGAAATGCTTCAGGCTGGGGAAAAAAAACGCTTATACTGGTAAGTGATGCCTTCTGTTGTTTACACAAGCGTAAAATTCTCCCTCCTACCTTTTGCATCATCTGAGCCGGAAGCCAGAAGTTTAGGGTCCATCAGATTGAAATCCACACTCCAACACCTCTTCTCATGCTCCTGAGGGAACCGCAGCAAATGGGTTTAGACACAATGCACACACGTCTGAAGGGCCCAGGCAATCTTGGGCAGTTTAAACATAATGCACGGACACGTTAAGAGGAAATGCAATCTGAAGGCCCCCACAATAGCACTCCAGGCAAAGAAGATTCCCTGGTGCGTATTTTAATTCATGAACTGACCCCGGGCTCCCGCTATGAAATAAACATTGAGGGGGAAAAAAAGGAAAATAAAATTCCTGCCTACAGAGCAGCACAGAGAATACAGTAAACATGTTTCCGTCATATACATACACACATATGTAATGCAGCCTAACTATGGGCAACATGTTATGAAAAACTTCAAAAGCTCCTTTTCTACAGGACTTGACTTGTAAATCACCAATGAGATATAGCGAAAGCCCAGAGGTGATACCCTGTTGGCCAGAGTCATTATTCACAACAGGCAGTGGGGTGGAAAAAAACTGCATAATGGATTTTTAAAAACCACTCTGTGAACTCCCTCCTGATGCATAAGGCATCGAGGCAGGCAAGACACTCCCACTGGCCTGAGCAGGGTTACGTACCTGGTAGACTTTGGACCTTTGACCCGTGAAGCCGTCCCAGAGGATGACTGTCCCCTCGTAGTCGCTGCTTGCCAACAGATTCTTGTGGTAGCTACTCCAGCTGATACAGCTGCATGGGAGGAAATGTACAAGTACAACATGTAAGCAGGAAACAGTTACACATGCAAGCGTTTTTCCAGCAGAGAATGTCAACGTGGACAGGCACACCTAATTTTGGAGTTGCACGTCATCTCGTTGACGGGATAATGGATGTCCACGGCATCCTGAATCACAGTGCCGTACTCGTACACCTTAATTTTCTTGGTGACGCCGGCAATGGCGAAGTAATCACAGTCGCGGTCAAACTCGATGCTGCGGAAGGGAGAGGCAGGGTGAGACAGAGGGGAGAACAGTCAAACCTGGCGCCAGTGCACCGCTTCACAGCCAACACGACCCCGACCAGTGCCAGCTAGCAGCTTTCACAGGTCCCTCTCCATTACAAACATGCCTCCAGACAGGCAAGCTTTATCGTACACTCGCTACTGCATCTACACTGCATCAATAAATCACCGTTCACCTAGGTGTCTTCATCATGAGCTGCTGAAAGAAAATGAAAACAGCACAACTATACAGAACTACAGAATACATTATTTTCTTTAAAGCCCAGATAACAGATGCATCAAGCAAATTGCTGAATTTCTAAACAATTCATAGTGGAGACACAGTGTTAAAATGTATTTTCAAATGACTCCACAGATTACAAACAAAGAAAAGTCTTTCATTACACAAGAACACCATCTAGTGGATTTTACTGGTACTGAAAGCTTAACACATAAAGAGCCATACTTTTTTAAAGGGGCAGCTAATGGCATCATCTTTTCAGTTATTCTAACGTTAATTGGTCCTTTTGAAGGACAACTAAGAGAACAAGTCAAAGCCTAAGATACATCTGTAAGATGGCAGTACCTGGAGACAATACTGGAGCCGTTGTAGAGGTCACTTGCATAGGAGAGGGTGGCCAGAGGCCGGACAGAGTTGTACCGTGTGAATTTGGAGAGACACTCCATGAAATCGTCCAGCTGATTTACACTCCTACTGTCATCTTTAAGAAAACAAGACAAACCGAACAATTACATTAGTTTAGGGAGAGTTTAATTGGACACGTCTATCCAGAAAAGCATCCATAAATCAACATTCAGTGATGTTTTAATGTCTAATATTACCAGTTATTCGAGACATCCTATTGGAGAAGTAGCATTGTTCCAGGTCTTCGAAGTGAGCAGTGAGTCTTTTTCGGCGTGACGCCAGTGTACTATTATACCAGGTTTGTCTTTTCCCCTAAAAAAAACAGTTTATGTCACTCCTACAGTCACATCTAAGTATGCCGCCATATACCCCAAACTGACTTAAAAACATAATGCTAAATATAACTTATGCTAAAATGACTCAAATTCATTCTAAATTATTTTTTACTGTAATGAAATAATGTTTTCCTTCAGCCTTTTGAGCTGTTTTCTTTGCCATACTTACAGCTAAACTTGAACATATACATGGGAATTACTTCTAAACAGTTAACTAAGATGTACCAGTGGCTCAAATTATTAAAACAAATGTATAGAAGCCTTAATTCAAATAATTAGCTTAGAGGCAACATTGAAAATTACATTCATCTTCATCTGAAACCCTTCTTTATGTCAGAATAAACACAAAAGCTTGCCATTACCTGAGAGCTTCCGCCAAATCCCGGAGGTTGACTATAATCTGTGGGCTCTATAATACTACTGTGAAGAAAAGAAAATCACAGTGTGACTTCACGGAACATTTCAAAAGTCAGGCTATTCAATGTGGGATGCACTGAGCAACAATTCCCACTCCGCCTTCAGAGTCAGCAGCACCAGTGCACTTCCCTGGTCAAGGCCTCGCTCACCTGGGTGCAGGAGAAGGGGCTTCAAACTGAGGGACTGTGCTGTCCAAATTGGGGTCCATGTCACTTGCTGGTGAATGTAGTCCACTCATTTCCTACAATGATTCACAATAGATGGAAACAGTACCAATAGCAAGACATTAGTTATGACTAGAGATGCACCGATATGGAATTTTAGGGCCGATAACGATAACCGATATTTATTGGTTTGTTGTGGCCGATACCGATACGATAACCGATAATATTACTCTTGAAAAAAATTTGTGAAAAGTGATTTGGGGAAAGCATTTAATAAGCATAATTTTATTGCAGTAATTTTACCTACCACCAAATGATGGACAGAACTCATAATAGTCCTCAATAGTACGGCAGTCAACAACATAACAGTAGCCTAGCCCTACAGTATGTGTGGCTCCTTTAAGTGAACCTGACGTCAGTGAATTGCGAGTGAGTGGCTAGAGAGTTTGAATCGTTTTCATTTAGGACTAAACGCTCATAAACGGCTCAGCTTGGAATAAGCCACAGTATAGCGACCAAATCAGAGTTTGTGAGGGAAACTTAGGTTTAGTTTCAACTGCGGGTAACTGAATAAAGCTGCATGTCCGTCTACTCTGTTGCGCACAACCTGCTGCAGCAGAAATGAAAGGCGTTAGCCCCGAAGGTTTTAATAACTTATTATGATGACCTGTCTAGAACTGAAGCACGAATGGTTAGCATATTTCTAGGTAATAATACAAAACCCAAGCTAAAGTAATGCAAATATAATACTAAAACACTTAGAACTAGGCCTACTTATGTACTCGTCCCACTAACGTGTTTGTTTATTTGTTTCCCCGACCAGCGCGGTAAAGTGCAAACACACCAGCACAAGACGGCTCTAGATAGGGCTGAGCTCCGCTCTGTTAAGGTTAAATGGCGGATCATTCACGAGAGGATTTTGAGATGGACAGATTCCCAAATGAACGCATATCCACAGATTTTGTTAGAGTGGTGAAATACATTCACACCGCTGACATTATATTGAGGAAAAAGTATAGCCAACCAAGCTCAAGTAGGCTAGCTCAGTGTGGCCAGATGTAGGCCTATATTAGGACTTTAAAAAATATCGGCGCAAATTATCAGCCAGAATTCTGTTATCGGACCGATAATAATATTTTCATTTTTTCACTTATCGGCTAATAATATATCGGCCGCCGATATATCGTGCATCCCTAGTTATGACAACCAAAACCATTGACTTAACATTGCTCATGCAGAGCCAGCTTGCAGTTCATAAAAGCATCTTTTTTTGTCTGTGCATACAGCTGAACTCAAAAGTATTCAGCCTCCTGAGTTCTCAAGATGTTCTGGTGATTTGTGGACATCTTATAACGCAAGCCAACTTTTCATGCGTTTCTTAGCCACAAGAGAGTTGTGAGGTTATACTTTACTTATTGATGTTCTGAAAGTGTGCTAGTCATAGGCAGTAATACAACACGCTCTGCTTAAACGCTTGATTCTAGTGTTTACATTTTTGCTCTTTCCTTCATGTCCGGTTAGGAGTGTCTAGTGTACAGATGCCCAAAGGAAACAAGCAAAGCAATGAGCAATGAGCAAGTCTACTTTGCATGAACCAAAGGTGATTCAAAATACTTGGCAAAATCATTTAGCTTATTTAGAAACATGAACACAGCTTTCATGCGACAGACAATGCAAGTTTCTCCTTGCCCAACAATGAAATTAGGCTCCTATATCTGCATTGGGTCAACTGTGTTATGTCAAACTATAAGCAACATGTAGAGCTTCCTTTTAGCCTTTTTGAGCGTTTTGTTTTCTTTTCCAACTAGAGCATACAAATAGGACGTACTTCTAAATACATTTAACTGAGGTACCAGTGGCTCAAATCTTTTAAAACAAATCCATAGCCTTAATGACAACTAATTAGTTTAAAGGGCAACACTGAACATTCAATTGAATTTTGTATGTAGGTGTTTTAATGTATTATTAATATATTTTTGAGAGTAAAGGGGGTTGAAAAATTTCAAGTTCTGCTAAAAAAAAAATAATAATTAAAAAAAAAACCGCACAACTGACCAAATATATCATGTCAAAGACAAATACTTACCTCAACTCGTTTGATGTCTTCCTCCAAAAAGTTGACCTCCTTTTGTAACTGGTCTAGTTGCTGAGGAGTAACAAAACAGCCATCAGCACAAACGTTCATTTGAAGTTGGTACAAGGGCTTGAAGCATAAAGAGGTCAACATTTCAGAGTGGGAATGTATTAAGATTAAAGAGTACTGGCACCTCTCTCTTATTTCGTCTCGCCTCCTGAAGAAATTCCATTAAGATTTGGCGCTGAGCAGCTTGGGATTCCTAACAGATAGTGAATGGGTCAATGCATCACCAAACCTGTATTCCACTTGACGACTATTAAAGACTAAAAAGGGGAAACCCAGCTTACCGCCTCTAGCTGCTTCTTCTTTTGCAGAAATAACTCCAACATGTAGTTGACGTTTGCCAAATCCAGACTTTCTTGATCTGTGCCCAGAACATCTTGGGAAAATGGCCATCTATGACCATTCTATAGATAGAGCAGATATGTTATTGTACATGCTATGAGATTAATTAAAACTCCTGCATTTCCAACAGGAAAACAATTCAAACTAAAACAACATAGGGATGGCAGAAAATTTTTTCATGCATGATACTGATACCTCAATCATGAGTATCTAGCGATACCAATCTGATATGGCCATGCTCCCTCTTTTAAACAATTAAATTGCTGATAATACTTCTTCCATCATGCATGTTGCAGAGGCAGCAATGGTTCAGTCTAGAGTTCCTAACATTAAACAAACAATGGCTCCGGCAGCCATAACTGCACATTCATGCTACGGTGGTTTACTATTCCTGTGTGTTACAGTGCACAAACAAGCAGGTGACTAATACAGATGAATAATAGCAAAAGAAAATGGCTATTTACCTATAAAACAGTGTCACTATAGGATAAGAGCTATTTACCTATGAACTGTGTCAACATGCTATAAAAAATTCCACTACTGTACTGTAAAGTGATCGCTAGATTTACTCAGCCTCCTTCCCTCCTCGAAACCCTACCCCCCCCCCCCCCCACACACACACACACTTCACATTCAGTATGACTCCAAGTAGCACCTGTAACTAGGTAACCCTAAGTGTTAGACATCTTCAACTGAGCCAGACTGAGCCACTGTGGCACCTACAACTAAGATTAAGAGTAAGAAAACAGAATGTGGATAGGGCATGTTTGCTCCCTAATGCGAAATAAGAAAATCAGGTCTTTAGGACAAGTTCTGTGGCTGAAATGAGCAAAGATATTCAAAGCAATTACATAATAATCTATTATCAATTACATAATAATCTATCAGATCTTAAACAGCCCGGCCCATGCCTGAATTAAACTTTACTTCAACTTTAAATCAAGTTATTATGTTGTCATGTAGCCTACAGTATGTATGCTCATTGGTTGTGATACGGAGGGCAAAGATTTCTGTGGAAGATGCATTAGGATTGGGATTGCGTATATTGTAGTGGATATAGTTATCTGCAGTCACAACCGTGACTAACACAAGCTAATCACAAATGAGCAGAGGCGGTTTAAGATCTGATTTTGAGACGAGGAAAGTTTGTTGTGTTGCCGTCGTCAGTGAATGAGCCCGCCATGATGCTCATCCGTGTTCTGTGTGACATAGAGTCTCTCTTTAAAGTGTGTCCTTCCAAGTATAGTTCAGCATTCACGTGAATAGATAACATTATTATTCATTTCATTTTCCAATATCCAATCCAGGAATTTTGGCCAGTATCAGAACGATATAGATCCTGAATACCAGATCGGAGCTACAACAAACAATCTTATTAAAGAGGGTCACTTACAGGATGGTCTCTCTTAAGTCGCTTCTCCTCAAAGCGCTGCTTCTGCTTTAGAATGAGCTCATTTACTACAAAAATGCACAAATGCATATGAAGTATAAGTAACACAAACACCTTGCAATTCACCAACAATTAAGTGCTGTCAGACTTTATAGATATACATAGTGATGAAGTCTTCTTAACAGATCTAATAACCTAATAATCCCTAATGATACCCTTGAAAAAGACAACACTGCACATGGTATTTGTATGGTAAACACATGTTAGAAATTCCAAATGAGGTCTGCATTTAATTCCGTTTAAGATCTCTCAAAAACACAAAGAGAACATGACTACATTAACAACCAGTATGAAGGGGGGCACAGCTGGTGTACAACATATGATTATGATACCTATGATATGAGATATGGACAACATTATTACTGAGGTGGGTAATAACAGCCTGCATTACAGAAAAGTTTGTTCTAATAATAAACCATGTTAAATTGACATACCAAGAAAGTTTGGATAGAGTTGATCCACATTATCGATAATGTAGTTACATTTTGGGCACCTGTTGCTGTCTTCCAAGCTCTGACGGATACACTTGTAACTAAGCATAAGGAAATTGAGAACAAGATTAATCAAATCTATAACTGGTACGTTAGTAAGTGTGCACAATTATGACAAATATGGATTGAGATTATAGACATGCATGTGTATACACTTAGTTTTTCAATTAAAGAGAAATATGATAAGTATGTAAAAAGGACATACATGTGAGTGACAACATCGCTACTCACCAGAAACTATGACCACACTTTGTCATGTGAGCTTCCTCTATCATCTCAAAACAGATGGGACTTGTAAAACAACAGACACATTATCGTTACTTAACGTTACACACATTTTAGCATGTTAAATTCAAGGAAAGCCTCTTTGCCCCGATGTTATGACAAAGGCCATTGACTAATGACACTGATTAAACTCTCTCGGGTAACGATAGTTTTACCTTTCTGAACAGCATTAAAAGCGATTAAATTAACGTTACTTTGTAGAGGGTAACTGCGTACGTTAGCTAACTGGCAACCAACAACCCATTAACAATACCAGATCTCCCTTTTCAACGCATTTATACTTGATGCAACATCTGTTTCAAAACCGATCCGTTTGATAATAGTTTGCAACAAAGTCTGCCAAATCAGAATTGCGGCCGTGTATGTTAGGTGCGATAACAAGCTACGTAACTTCTAGCTAACGTTAAGGTAACTATCTTAAGATGGCTAACTTTACCGTTGCTGGCTGGTTCGTTCTCAGGGTGCTCTTTACAACTTTTTATTCTAGTTGGATGGATTCTGCAGCATCAAAGCCGGGGAAAGTCAAACGAAGTTCAAAGTCTGAACATCCCACAATGGCGTTTCAAAACAGATCACCACAATAGCTACCTAACGGGATTTCAAACTGAGATTTAACGTTAGCTGTTCAGATGCCACCTAAAATTACCCATGCAACGTTAGCAATAGCAAAGTTAGCAGCTTGGCCATCACTAGTTTGGATAACTTTCAACAGCTTGGTGGCATTACTCAACAAATAACTCACCATACAAAGTCATTGCTCTTATCTTCATAAGAATTTATAAGACCATTATAAAGGGGAGTTTGTAGATGTCGTTTTTTACTGCAGCTTCCTCCAGAAGAAGAGCCAGGTCTGCCACTAAGCGGTGTTAAATTGTTGCCTCTTTGAGATTGGACCACAAGTGAAGGTACAGGCAATCCTTCGCCTCCTGTTCCCATAGTTCGTGAGGATACTGCATTTCCAGAACTGTTCCCGTTTGTAGCATTGCTCACAGCACTGACTGCATTGGTGTTACTGGCAGGGCTGATACTGCTGCTTGTTCCAGGCCCTGAGCCTGACCCTCCACCAGTGAGCGGCTGTCGGCTACCTGACATTCTTCAAAGCCGCTGCTCAAGTCCACTGGAAGGCCGTAGCTAGCGTTGCTCGATTCTTCAAAGCATCCGGGCAGTGATCCCCGAGATAACAGGCTAGCTGACGTTAAGATTCGGTAATTCAGTAAGATATTCAAAAACGATGACACTCCAATGGCAACTGTTTAGCTAGTTATTTGGGAAAGTACTGACGCAGCCCAAATTAATTAACACCGACCAAAACCGGTAAAATCGTGAGAACATTCAGCTCAGTGTCGTTTTGTTGACAAAATCTAACAGCATCGGCTTTAGCTAGCTAGTAGCTACGCTAAATATCCTCAGTTGCCCAGTAGCATGCGACAACTTCCTCTACCTCTTCGGAGAAGGTTGTTAGTTGAGGAATGTATCTTACCGCCATCTGCTGTGAAGGAGTACTTGATGTAGGCCTATACGGTATTCGTATTCCTAGGATATCTGCGCTAGTCAAGCGCTAGGGGGCATTGCACCCTCTTTTAGTGGCTAACTATTTAAATGAATCAATAGCTTAAATGCCTGTAAATTACTAAATGCATAGGCATGTGTCTCTGTCTGGTAACCACTGATGCATCTTCATCCAAACTTCACAAAAAAAATATACCTTAACTGAATAGGCTGCAATGTATAGGCTACCTCAAATGCTATCACATTTATTTGAGGTTGTGTTTATATTGGCACATACTTTTATTTCTTCCTGCCCCCTTCAAAAAATATATCTCCCCATCTGTGTAGGCTTAGGCTTACTATACAGTGCACTATTCTATGTTAATTAATTTATAGGCATTCATGATATGCATATTTGTGGTGGTTGGCAGCATTAATTTGAATGCAACAGTTTTTAACAGTGCAGTTAATTAGTGCAATGTGGTTATGATTCTAACCAGATTTAAGCACAATTAAGTACAACCAGGAAAATCATTGTGTGGTGGTCGATGTTGATATTGTGGTGGGCCGCCACAAATAAGTAAATGTATGGGAAACACTGCAGCTAATAATTTGCTCAACATGGAGCGTGAAATTTCAATAGGCTAACTCAATTGACATGGTTTCTGACCCTATATTGCCCTTCATAAACACTACCATAACATTTTCAATAATGTCTTAACCTGATTTGCACTTTGGTGGGAGAGTGATGGATATCATGACACTTGTTGTTAACCTTGACACAGGAATCAACAAATGCAGCATTGTCCTTATGTGTATACTAGACATAAAGACAATTTGCTGATTGTATGGGAATAATATTACATTTTTCATTTTACTCAGCATTTGCCAACTGAGTGTATCTTTATCAATTTAAATGTAATATGAATTTTCTTGAAATAGTGCATGGAGGGTGTAGACACTGGATTTGAATTTGCATAATTGTAGAATTTTGTTACTTTGCAAGCATCAAGTTTCACCTTTCTACAAATATCAGTTTTGTTCCATGGCCACATTAAGTAGCCTATAAGTGAAATAAAAGTAGAGTAGAAGGTTTGTTTTAACTCTACTTTTATTATACATTATCCTGTCTTAAACCCAAATCAGCTGTGTCACTCTGACAACACACACATGCTATCAGTTATGAACAACGTAAACATTATGTTTTCCCTCTGTGGTTTATGGTTACTTACAGTACAACAAACAACATGATGGAATTACTATGCACCTACAGTATGTCACAGGAGAATCTTAGTGCAGGACCAAGGAGAAAAGTCAATAAACAAAGACCCCCCCCCCACACACACACACACAAACTAAATTACACTCTGGCTAAAACTGTGAAAATAGGGATGTTTCTCTTTCTCTCCCCCAAACGTTTCTGCATTTGTCCAGCACATCAGGTTGAATTTTCCCCATTGTGTTTCCTGGTCAGTCAGACATGGGAAGGGGTTGGGCAGGCTCAAATGAAGGATAATCTCTTAGAGGTCCTTTGCAGTGGGGGGTGAGGCCCAGGAGCAACCATTCACTTTTTTTGCATAGTTGCAGCTGGATCTCAAAGCACTTTCCTACAAAAAGCTGAATGTTTTGCAGGCAGATCCTCAGGCTGGTTGCGGAATTCTTGCCTCCCACTGTTAGGACCCTTTCTACCCCTGAAGGGGCCCCTACCACAACTGCCAGTCGCTCTAGTCAGGGTTGTTTGCAAATTGAGCCATGCAAAAATAGTGGGGTTAAAAAATGTAAATTTTGAAGTTAACTAGATATTCTTTTTCTTAATATGCAATTGTGCATGGTGCAAGTTTGAGTTAAAATGTGGGAAAATCCCCCTCAAGTCTAAGTATTAGTTTATGCACCTGCACAGTTCAGTGTTGTTACAGAGCTATTATTCAACTGGCATAACAGGGGGAAGGGCTTGTGCCGTACTCTCAAGTTCCTGTGTGGCACTGTACTGTCGGTCAACAGATTGCAAATTCAAGATGTTTGTTACTTTGTTTTGAGTATTTAGGGTTGGGTGAAATGTTGTCAAAACAGAAACAAAGACTTAAACACAATAATGTGCTGTGCTGTAAAATTCTCTGAAAATCCCAATAATAATAATAATAATAAAAAAGCAGAAACAAAGAATTAGAAAGCACTCGCTGGGATGAGTCAGCTAAATGGTTGACAAATGTTTTTGTTTTTTTTTATGATTTTTGCCTAATGCTATAATTACATATTATGAATGTTTCTGACTGATGATTCATAGTTTATGGGCAAATGCTTACAGAGATTCCTTGACCACAAGAGCATCACAACTTAGACTGAAGTTGATCCTTTGGCTCTTATGGCAGAGATTCACTGCAGACTTCCAAGAGCAACAGAATTTGCAGGCTTTCACTTCAAATTTAAACTGAAAAGTGACATTTCATTCAAAATGACTGACAAATTGATAGGGTGCACCTGTTTCTGACCTATATTTTATGTTAATAACAACATAAGGACCAATATTCTTGTAAATGATTAGCTAATTGTATCAGATTGATTTACATGTTTTAAAGTAAGACATTTATATAGATTGATTTACATGTTTTAAAATAAGACATTTAAAGTTTGAAAACACTTACTCATATGTCTTTGTCCTTCTAGCTCTTGTCAATATCATAAGGCAATCAAACAACCTCAATCAGGCAACCTCAAATGAAAAGAAAGTTTAGCATTAATTAAGTTTAGCATTATAATCAAATAAGTAATAGTATATAAAACAGGCATACAATTATTATTATTATTATTATTATTATTATTATTATTATTATTGGTATTAGTATTGATGTTATTGTTGTTGTTGTTGTTATTGCTGTTGTTGCTTTCCACAATATGAAATCATGCATGCCTCAATGTATGTCCTTACAGTAATTAATTTCCTTTGAGAGAGAAAAAACTATGGATTTAAAGCACATGTGTTTCTCATTAAAACCAAAATCCCAATTTAAACTCTTACTTTGCAACTTTAATTTAGGTCATTCTGTTTTTATCATACCTAGAACAGTAGTTATCAATTTACAAGGGTTTATCTAAGTTATTAAAGTCCTTTGGGTCTCTCATATATATTTAAATCAAAATGTGTTATATCAGTGTCGCCTATACCATTTACTGATTGCCACAATAGCCATCATCCTTTTTCTCGGCATGCCACTGAGCCTTGGTTTATTGTATTAAGTCAAAAGATTTTAAAAATGTTTTCTTGGGCTAACAGAATGTGATATTGGTATTGAAAAGACACCGTCCTCCACAGTAATATTACTCTTTCCGCATCTTGATCATTTGCCGCGCTGATTCGAAACTTAAGTTTTAAAACTTAACTTTTTTCAGATGCCTTGCAGATGTAGCTACTGGTGTCTCAACATCTTCTTGCGTTGTGGTAGGTAGGCTGGAGCAGTAGTTGTCACTGCGATTAATCTGGGGAAATGGCAAGCTGTTTAAAGGTCGCGGATAGGACATTGGCAGGCTACAGGAGGGGAGCAAGGTTTTCTCACAAATGTCTGAGCAGGGGCAGGGTTTGTGATGTCAGTCGAGAGGAAACAGATAAAACGTTTAGCGCGTTAGTTTGATCTTCAAAAAATCTAAAGCGCAGCAGGACTTGCAGCACAACGGCGTGGGCAAGAATGGGAGCTCAGAGACATGAACATGCAAGAGGAGTTTACGCACACTTGAAGGTGATTTGAAAAACACTTTTTTCACGGACACAGCTCTATATTTTGGATGCTACCTGAATTACGTAGAATAATTATTCGTCTGTCAGTCCTTTCAGGTTGGCTACTTCTTATTTTAAGATCAGATTCCTCAGCAATGCTTTGATATTTGGCAGTGGGCACTGGTGCTGATACGACAGGACTTCTTTCTTTGACAGACTTTAGGCTAATTACCCACCTGAATCTTTCACCTAGCTTGCTTGATAACAATTTAGCCCAAACATACACGTAGAATGTAGACTTTCATTTATAGGTTGCCACATCAAGGCGGTTCCATACTTTAATTGTGGGAGAGAAGCAAAGTGCGCTCGACTGAGCAAGACCTCAAATAATCTTAGCTGGGAGACACGGGATATGTTTCTCGCTGATTAATCAATATATCTATTACATTTCAGAATGGAACATAACAGTAAAATGGGTTATGTTTACACATAGACTATGTCAATTTGTAGCAAATACGTGCGTAATTCTTATTTTACAGTGAATAGGATAACGTTTGTTGGCTACATTGGCCAGATTCGCAAAACGATCAGCGGTCGAATTCCTTGAACTGCCATGTTATAGATTAGTTTGACTCATAGGTATGCAAAGCAGTATTAGAGATGCAGGAGTGAATACTACAATGATGAGTCGATAGTGACCCATCTTTGCAGACTGTTCTCAATTCACCGGGACTTACAAGTGAAAATCCAGTAGCTTCAGAGAGGAGGGGACGTCCTGAATTAGCCTACTAAACCACACTTTATGTCCCCAAGGATACTAAGTTGTTGATCAGAAGCAAGACGTCAAGGTGGTTCCCTGAGACTTGCCCCCCCCCCCCCCCCTTTAACTCACTAGCCTATATTGCACTGATTTTCTTCTTTGCCTACTGTCTGGTAAACCGGCGTGTTAGGCACTCAAAGCTGCTTTATTCTCACGTGTCAAAACAGATTTATGGAGCTGAATCCCTCAAGACAGCAAATTGGCTTCTTACGTTTAAGTTTAAACTTTGTTTTTTCCAGATACATACGGATTTTTATGTTACATATTTGGAGTAATAAGTGGCCAGTATCGACGTAATGCATGAGTGTGATCTGCTCAATTAACTCGCACTGGGCTGCTTGTTTGTGCTGCTCTCTCTTTCTCTCCCTCTCTCATTCCTGAAAACCTGAGCTCATAACTTTATTTGTTATCATATTTAACTCTTCATAGAAATTGAAATGATGTTCGTCAGACTACTGGTTATTATTTTTGTTGTAGTTAATTCATGGCTGCTAAAATCCGCTCAATCAGATCATATTCAAAAGTACAAACAGATTCTTGCTCAGAGAGCAGACAGGGAACACGCTGCCATAGCAAGTGAACAGTGCGGTTCAGTCAGCCGCAAAAGGCTGGCTCGAGCACCGGCCCAATACTACCCCCCAACGGCTTTACCTGGGAGACGCACACGACTGAAAGACATATATCATGAGGCAACTCGAACTGGACAGTCTTGCGCAGGTGCTTGCACTCCCGATAGCAGCATTAGTGCAGGGAAATTACACAACGTTTGGGATGCCCGTGGAGAGGGGTTCAAAGAGAACCAAGTGGGATCATTGCGGATAGACAGATTGGATACAATCTCAGAGACACAGAGAGTTTCAACCTCCTCTCCCCAAAGTTCTGACATGAGAAGCCCCAGTCCCATGAATTCCTACAGGGCACAGTTATCAGACAAACACCAGCAGCACTCTCCTGAGAAGTTTGCTCTGAGAGGCAGGCAGAGGCGCATGACTGACAGCCCCTCTCCACCACCACAAAGGCACAGGCGCAGCCCTGTCCAACCACATGTCGGACTCCTGGACATTTTCGACCAAAAGATGGGCTTCGCCCAGGATGTGCACAGTGACCACTCCAGCGACTACTCAGCTGAGAGCGAGGACTACTCTGGGGAGCAGGAGGGGCAGTCCAGCCCAGTGAATGAGCCATGGGGCCGGAGTGCTCGGGAGATCCCACCTCAGTGGATGACCATGCTGTACTTTGGTGGAAGAAAAGAGCAGCTGAGGATCAATCCAGCGGCTGGCATTGAGCTTCCCCGCCAAAGGTTCAGCATCGAGCTCTGGGTTAAGCCAGAAGGAGGGCAGAACAGCCCAGCCATCATCGCAGGTGAGTGTCAATGACTAAGCAAGTGTGTGTGTTGACTTTTTTTGCATTTGGTGCAGTGGTAGTCTGAGGGATGACTAAAAATAGATCTATCACTATCTGTAGTTAATTTAACAACTTTGTGTTTAATAGCAATAACTGCAGTCAAAACTAGGTATCTGCTATTCATCATGATCAAAAAATGAAAGTTAGTTGTCAATACACAGTCATTTGGTAATTTCACAGTTTGTTGCTCATCAGAACCGAGGGTAAGGATACCAGGATCGGAGGATGAAAGTAGTTTAGAAATCAGAGCCCAATGAGGTGCAAACGATCAGTGGTCCAAGACAGGGAAGCAGGGACAGGAACAAGTGGTCACCATCTGGCCAGCGTGTCTGCCGTCTGTGTCCTCCCAACAGTGCTTATTTACCAGGCCTCCTCCTAGGCACCTCGGGGGCTTGATTCATGGGTGTGTGTGATCGGAGCACTGCAGTCATGTTGACAGGTAGTTGCTGTGAGTGTCTGGCCCATGCCCTTGATTTATGTTGAATGGGTTTGAATATGTGTGCTGCTGGTGTGTGTGTGTGTGTGTGTGTGTGTGTGTGTGTGTGTGTGTGTGTGTGTGTGTGTGTGTGTGTGTGTGTGTGTGTGTGTGCGCGTGTGTTTTTCTTTTCACATGCTGCTGAGTCTTGCCCTCTTTGACAGTAGTCCGTGAGATCAGGCGGAGTGAGGGAGGCGGCGAGCTTTGATGTCGGGGGGGAAACACGTAGGTGAAATCTGCCGGGGTGGAATGAGCGTACATGCAGGCCTCAGAGGCAGCATGTGGTGATGAGGAGGGGGGTGCAGGGGCGTGGAAGGCAACGCACTGAATCCATGTTTGGATCCATGTTCCGCGCAGCATGTGCACATGCTGTTTGTTCTTGTTTTGGGCTCACCATTAGTCGTTGTGGTGAAGGGTCACTCAAGCATCAAATCCCCTGTGTGCTCTGCAGATACATGATTGCACTGGGTGTGGAGATGTAAATATGGAATATATTATTTGTGAAAGTGTCTCCTGGAGACCTTTTTCTAGGGCAGAGGACCTTTCTAAAGGGGTTGGTAGCTTTGATTCCCATGTCGGAGATGGCAAAAAACGCATGTGTTACATTGGATGTTCTCCGAGAAATCACATTTGTTTGGCAGCTGGGATAGATTCTGGCATACTTACCTCAGAGACCCTCCATACATTTCTGATTGCCATGTAGAAGGCACTATTAATGTGTGGCACTCCTCCTGATCATCCTGGTTGATTGGGCCTTTGGGTGTGTACATATCCTGTCAGTCAGGATGTTGACGGTGACCTCGAGAGTGTTTTGTTATGGATGTTTTAGAAAATGTGCTGCAGTTGAGACGCTTTCATGTGTTTCATCTTTTAGTACAATTTCACTTAGACCAATACTGTGATGTATTTATTCAGTTAAAATCTGGCTCAAAGAAGGATATCCTTAAATGGCCGCCAGTCATCAGACCGAATTTGATGACTTTTTGCAGATGTAGAAACTAATACTGAATAGTTACAGATTTGTAGCCAAGATAGGCAGTTTTTATGATCAGATCAAAGGGTTTACTGGAAATAATCAAGCCAGAAGCATGACAGTTCACAGTTTTGAAGAACCTAAATCTTTTGTGAATCAAAAAGTTACATCACATTCCATAAATATGTACACCTGTGCCACAACCCACCCCAAAAGGAAATTCAGTCTATTGTTTTGAAACCACTTCAAAGCATAATGGATTTGCTGTTAAACATTATGATCAGTTTCCTCCCGTTTCAATCACTATTTACTTTAAGCTTTTGGCTTTTGTCAACTTGTATAACTATGATTATCCTCAGTGACTGTGTGTTCATGAATGTCTGTTCTCTAAGCGCTTTATGACCATGTTATTACAGTACAGACTCTGTACAGACCGCCGTCCAGTTCTTTTGACAGAAGGACAACACTTTGACGCCAAACCACCAGAATAGTTTGCTGAACAGTACCCACTACTCTCCCACGAGAGATAGAGATGAAGGAAGGCAAGCCAATGTGTTGTGACTGAATTTGTGTGTGTCTCTGTGTGTGCGTCTGTGTGTGTGTGTGAGTGTTGTGTGCTCATGTGTCTGTGTTTGTGTGTGGGTGTGCGTGTGCGTGCATGTTCACGTGGGGAGGGTGAAGGGGTTCCCTGACCTTTCTCTGTCCTGCCTCGAAACATCTGGCAGCCAGATGTGACCGCCCTTTTTGAAAAGCAGCTGGGAATATTGGTGGCTTTGTTAAATGGGAATAGCTCAAACTCCTAAACTCTTTGGGTAATTGAATTCCAATTACAAAACGTTCGCCATTCAATGGCTTTCAATTTTAGTGATTTATTCCTTCCTCTTGAGAAAGATGTTTTGCTTCCTTTTTAGGAGTGTTTGACAACTGTTCTCACCCTCTGAATGAGAAAGGGTGGTCGGTTGGTATTCAGACATCTGAGCCAGGTGGGAGAAAAGATGGCAGGTATTTCTTTTCCCTCCGGACGGACCGCAACCCCAGAGCCACCACTATCAGAGGCCACCAGCACTATCGTCCGAACATCTGGACTCATTTGTTGGCCACCTACGACGGCAACAGGATGGCCCTTTATGTGGACGGGGCGAAGGTAGGGGAGAGCAGCCATCAGACCGGCGCTCTGTACAGCCCCTTCATGAGGACCTGTCGAATGTTCTTCCTGGGCGGGGACCAGACGGACTCCAGGCACAGTTTCCGGGGGCATGTGGGTGGCGTGCGCCTGTGGGGTCACCCGCGCGCCCATGAGACGCTGCTCGCCGGGCACAGCCAGAAGGAGAGGCAGAGCCCACTGCTTGCCACCTGGGAGGACTTTGCTCGCGCCGATCAGTGGTGGCTACCCTACAAGGACGGGCACTATCCGGCCGTGCTGGCCACGCCCGTTCCCAGGCACGAGCTCGTCTCGGCCTTCCTGCCCCCGCCGTGCGGCCTGACCATCTGCGACAACAAGGATGTCGTCCTAAGCTACGGCGAGCACTGGCAGCTTCGCGCGGAGAAGCACATCCATTACCGCGTGGTCAACGTGTGTGATGACGATGGCAGCCACCCTACCGTTTCTGCCATCCAGATCCAACGGCAGCACCGGGCCCTGGCTGCGGCGTTCCGGCCGTACAACCTGACCCTGGAGCTCAGCGTGCACGCCGTGCACAACTCCTCCCTGCGCCAGCGCTTCATCCTGGGCAGCTGTCTCAACGCCAAGATCGGGAACAAGCACTGTGACCCTGAGTGTGACCACCGACTGACCGGCCACGACGGCGGCGACTGTCTGCGCCAGGGGCCCTGCTACCCCTGGAGGCGGCGGGATGGAGAGTGCAACATGGAGTGCAACAACGTGGACAACGAGTACGATGACGGAGACTGCTGTGACCCAGACATCACTGATGTGGCCAAGACCTGTTTTGACCCTGAGTCTTCGTACAGGTGAGGATTGTTTTGCTTCCCCCAAATCATAATGGTCAAGTTATCATAGATGCCTTGTCTCCGAACACAGCCCCACCATCACTCCTATTACATGACATTAGCACATACAATGACACCTTATTTAGATTAATTCACTTTCAGAGTACTGTGTGACACCATTTCCCCCAAACACTTTGTAAGAACTACACACTATGAAGCATTTGATAAGCATTTGTAAGCTATTAGTTAATGTTTTGTTCATTATTTGTCAGCTATTGTTCCTAAATTACATCTCATCAGTATGGTAAGTTATTTGTAATTGATACATGATAAATGATTTCATTTCATTTCCCTCAAATTTCCTGGGAAAGACATGGAGTACTGTGGTACACTCTGGCATAGGTGTTAAAGTCTGGTTTATGAAAGTAAAATTCATATAGCATATTTTTGTTCCAACCATTCACTAAATCAGCTGATTCTTAGCTGAACTCAGCCAGGTAGATCAGTTCATTAGTGAGATCAAAAGTGCACAGGTAGAACTAATACTTGGTTGGACTACAAATCTTTTGATCTATTATTCTGCCATGTGTTTAGAATCAGAAGTTATTGAATATGAATCGAATAGGTACAAATAAGTACCTTATTAATAGCCTGATGTAGCCAAACTCAATTCTAGTCAGAATATGAGTCTGATACTGCTCCATTTGGATGTAATTATGGGGCGTGTTTCAACCGATACAGGGGGGGAATGTCTCTGCACTCAATTGGATAGACCTAACCAATCAGAGCAACGAAATAGCTTACCGTGAGGTGTAGGAAGAACACACAAACCATCCTTCTTCTCCACAAATGCCTTAACATTGTTTTCTGGTCTTTTGTAAAAGTTATTGTGCCGTTAATATCTCCTAAACACTCATTAGCGAAATCTAAGATATACGTAGTAGGGTAGGCTATTAGTAAAAAACTGATAGCCTATATCCCCTCCTTTTTTATAAATAATTCTGTTGAACACTGATATGCTACAAACATGTTATAAACAGCTCGGAAAGGCTGTCACAAATCCCTCGAACAGGTGGTCAATCAGAGATTTCAAACGAACGAGGAAACAACATGTCACAATACAACACGCTGTTTTCCCTTTATGAAAGTGAAACCATGAGTTTTCCCACATCTCAACTTTGGCCAAAGTTTTTAGAAAAAAATGTTTTCAGTGATACAAACCTTATTAAATAATATGCATTTTCCATATGGGGTCTTAAAAGCCATGTCTCCCTCTAGCCACAGCGTTTTTTTTGCAAACATAGGCCTAATCTAAGCGTGTTCAGATGACGTGATAGATGAGGCGCTGTTGCTCACCTGTTCATCATCGTAAAGCCCCATTTGATTGGTCCGCCAGATCTAGGGTGAGCATAGTTGCTCCACAACGGAGCAATGCCAGACCGAACTTCTGACCTCAAATGTCGTGGGCGGGACTAAGTTCAGCTGGCACCCAGGCTACCTTCTTAAGGTAGATTTTCAACACAAGATAGATGTCCCGCATAGTTTTCATACATATAAAATGATATATATTATATTATATATAATTTACATATACAATTATTTGTATATATAATATATACACATACAGAATATATATATATATTCAGATACTTTTTCTAAACTCTTAACACAGACTCACACCTACAAAACACAATTGGCCAAATGGATAATTTTCTTCTCGAAAAACACATTTTGTTACATATATACTAAGACATCTTTCTCTGCACACACTAACTTTACTAAAACACTGGAAATCTGTCTCAAAATGAAATGATTCTGTCAAAGAATAACACTTGTTTTTACTTCACAAGGTACATGCAGTCAATCAAAGTACACCAGGTTTCAAAATACTGGCTATTGTTGACATTGCAAAAAAATGCATATACTTTTATGTTTCAGTGTTACAGGTATTTATGCAAAACATGCAATCCACCATTTTTACACTAAATTTCTTGGTTGGGAACTGTATGTCCACATGTAATGTTCACATTCAAAAGCATTCCAGTAAAAAGCAAATCATTTTTTTTCCTTAACTGTTTACTACAGGAGGTTCAGTAGAAATACTGTTTACAGTATGATGAAACAGAAAAAGTTTACAATATTGCTTACAGTGAACAAAATATCCATGAAACACACAAGAGCATTCTGAACAAAAATACAACAGCAAAAAGCCCAGATAAAAGGGGAGGGGGGGACTAAAAAAAAGCACAAAATTATTGTATCTAATCTCTGCACTCTTCACAGCTAGGCCACATGTTTTCATAAACATCGCATCTGATATTACAGTATCCAAGGCGATGGGATAAAACCGCTTGGTAGCAGAAGCAGATTTTTATACTGTATCTAAGGTTTGGAATATTGTTTTTGCTACTGTGGGATGTTGTGTGTTAACATTTGTAAATACTGCAAAAACAATCCATAATTTTGTTGGGAGGTATAGCTTTGTTTGTTAAGAAAATGTAAGCATTGTGGAAATGTGTTCACTGACAGCATATTGTGTGAAAACGACATGAAATGTGTGAATGGTATGGCCACAAAAGACCGATGCTGTGCTAATTGTGTTTAGAGTTTTGAAAATGTGACAACTGGTTAGACAAACGCTTGTTAGCAACTGAAAAAAACTGTAATATCCATATTGTACAGACCTCCTACTTTTCCCAAGACCTTCCCACAAATGAATATGCAAACAACAGAAAAGTGCAAATTATCTTTCTAGCAGGTGGAATACCATGCCATCTGTTCTGACATACGATGCTCTGAGGTGTGCTTTGTGATGACTTATCACTTGAAACGCACATGACAGTATATCATCATCACCAAAGTGTGTGTGTGTGTGTCTGTGTGTGTGTGTGTGATTGCACATGCACATATGTGGTTCAGTGTGTGTGTGTGTGTGTGTGTGTGAGTTATTTCATTATTTGCCAAATATAACAGAACACACACTCACAACTAATTCTGATATGCTGAATGTAGGTATGAACACTCCAAATGTCTGTGCCAGTTTTGAATTTTAAAATCAGTTTAAAATGATCTTAATGCTAACTATTATTCTAAACACTTTTGGACCACCCTTATTTAGTCCCTCTGTTGGAAATCCTCATGAAGCAACTTTGTCTCACTATGTCTGTCTGTTTCCAGTTTTATTTCCACATTAATAAATGGTTGAATCTGGCTATTAAACACATTAAAACCGCAAGCTGCAAGGAATAAACTCCAATGAGAGCCCTGCCCTGTTCTCGGCCAGAGCTGAACTGTAAATGTGTTTAACTGTTGATAGGAAACAAAGTGGAGACTGACTGAAAGTGTTCTAATAGTACTACTCTACAGCTTAATGAACCACCGACTAATATGGAAATAAGGAAAAAGAAGTGATACAGTTGAGAACACTGTGCATTACGCAACATGCATGATGTATGAGATGAAATTCTGGAACAGTTTTTTTTTTTTTCAAAGCATGCAAAGCTGGGAGACAGAGTGGCCAAAGTATACACTTTAAGTGGCTAAACAACAAAACCAGAAGGCTCAGCTCTATTCATTGTGACAGGCGAACTTATTTGGCTCCCGGTTCGACTTTGTGATGTCGTGCCATGATGTCTTTCTTTTTCAGTTGTGCATATGTAGGTAGGAATGCATAAGCTGTTATCTATGCAAAAAAAGAGAAAAAAAGCTTTATTGCACTTCAATATATTTCACAGATGTGACATGCATCAAGAGAAATGTCACACAAATGCAGTGATTTCTGTGAGTACAGTTTATAAAATAGCTCAATGATAGAAAATGACCCACATTCAGGTCATTTTCATCTTATTTATTTTTCAACAATGATGCAAATATGCCTAGAATTTGTTTAGAAACTTTGAATTTCTGTGTTGAAAAACCCTCTTAAAGTAGTTATTTGTGAGAGATTAGTATACAACCACTCAAAAACTCAAAAGTATACCTGCTTCAAGGAACCACTTTATCCCATTTTATTTTTCTGTCATCGCTCTTCTGTCGCAGACAACTTGAAACGGACAGCCATTGTACGTATAGTGCTTCGCAGTGTGTCGGCTTTATAGCCTACCCACTTTCACAGTCACTGCTGCCACAGGTACTCGACTCACAACATGAAGCCAGCTCCCTCATAGCTGAATTGACAGCTGCGCCGTAAATCACCATGGCCGGGCTCTCCGCACGTAGACCGCGAGGTTGCAGTGCCAGCTCCCCTCTGCCACTGCGGCTTCCCCTCTCCACCAGGTGTATGGCTTTTATGACCAGGCGAGGACTTCGGGAGAGGTATCCTACCTTTGAAGTCCTCTATCTGTTCCTGAGGTATTCCCGCGGAGACTAATGGGGCCCTGATGATATATTTGGATGGCTGTCTGAAAAACAGTTGAGAGTTTGCTTTTGGTTGTTTTTCACTGTGAGGTCTTTAAAGAGGACAACAGAAGACCCGTGGCCAAACCTCAGGTTCGCACGGTTCGCGCTCTTCAGTCTGCAGGTGTGCATGCATGTGCATGCGTGTTGGTGTGCTTGTGTGCATTCATGTTTTAGTGTGTGTGTGTGTGTGTGTGTTAGTGTGTGTGTGTGTATGTGTGTGTTAGTGTGTGTGTCTGTGTGTGTGTGTTAGTGTGTGTGTGTGTGTGGGGGGGGGCTCAGTGTGTGTGTTTAAGTCTGTGTAAGCATGTGTGGCCATGAAAGGGTTCCGTGGGGACTGCATGTTTTTACCATGTGCTCAGACATATAGCTCACATGCTTTTGAAGGGATAGTTAAGCGTTGGTGGTCCGAAACACTGAAGTGCAAGAGGTTAAACCTGACCATTCTCAGCAACGGCAGCCCAGCAGCTCGGACACCCACCGTTGACAGTCGCAGACCTGGCCCACATCTGGGCCCTGTCCGATCCGGCACCTGTTGACATTGCCACTTAGTTAACAAACAGATATCCCTCCTGTTAATGTAGCTCTGGGAAGATTCGCACCAGTCCCCTGAGTGTGGCGCTTTAAAGAGGTCTTTCCTGTGAAGGCTGGATGCGTGAAAAGCAGTCCAGCGACCGAAGAGAATTAATGCTGGGATGACATTTTGATGGCAATTGTATTGCGTGCTTTTTATGTCGAGGTCTGGGATTTCAGTATTTTTTGGTGTGAGTTATAGTCCAGGTATGTTCTGCCGGCCAGTGCAACACAGCCCCCTGCCAGTGGCTGTCACTACACAAATTTGTAGCTCAAGCAGAGAGAAATGGTGCACAGGGAATCACCATGTACATGGAGAGTTTTGGCCATGGAAAAAAAAAACACGGAGAAACAAGAAGAAAGTTCCAACTGAAGTCAAAGTGTCAGACAGCGCTTTTGGTTAAGGTTTAAATGACATAGAACAGCTGATATGGCCCGTTCAACATGCTCTGTATGATGTTGGCGCAGTGTCATGGTATGACACTGAGCAGTGAAGACCCAGTGTGTGTGTGCGGAGTGGAATGTATCAGGCCCAGGCGTGGGCCAAAGTCAGTTCTTTGCCTTGCTACTTATGGGTTTTGTAGCTGAAAAATCTGCTGTTCTCTGATGGGTTCTGTAGCTGAAAAATCTGCTGTTCTCTGTCCGTGCATTTGTTTCACTGGCGAGGAGTGCAACCACAATTATATGTTATTGATAAATTACAATCTTCATTGCCATGGAAAGGGGGTTTGGTGTCTCGTTATTTACGTGTTTTCAGAAAAACATGTTGGGATGTTCCCTGAACTTATTGAGCAGACTGATAACAAATGATTGATCACACAGTGATATCCAGTCCATATCTATAGTTTCCTGATACCCTTTTTGATCTATTATTATTTTAAAGTCAGGTGTTTCCTATTTTGAGAAGTTATTGAATATGACAACCAGGTGTTTTCCTAATCTAAGTTTGTGTGTAGGTAGGTTGTTATTTATTCTCAATTGACCGTTTGAATCAGGGCACAGTGAAACAGATTGGCAAAACATTATTCCTTAAGATGTTTCAGTGCAGAAAAAAGACAGCATGTGATTTTTATTCATGATGTAATTCATCTGCTTGTCCTGAAATTTGTTCTGGTTGAGCTGAATTGGAAACGTGTTTGAAGGGGTCTGTCAGACTTGACAAACAGTTCTCAGTTATTAGTAAACCACTAATGTTCCTGCAAGGCGCGGGCATTTGTTTATGTAAGACTTCAGGTTGAACGTTATTTCTTCAAAAATAGTGGACAGTGGAAATATTATTTGTGTTGGCATCTTGACCTTCATTTTAATCTCTCAGAGCCAAAAAGAAAAACAGTTACATGTAAGGTCTGAAATGTGTTGTTTTTTTAGCTCATGAATGAATGAAAAGTATTCCATAAGAGTTCCGTAACTGTGTATGGGTTTCCTTAGTGAATCATGGAAGAAACTGTATAAAACATTTTCTTTTCAATGTTTAGAGGTATAGTTAGCCAATCACTACTTATCTACAGACTGCATAGTTAAGAGTATGTAGATTAAACAATAGGAATTTGAAGCACAAATACATTTAAAGGTACACTATGCTGGTTTAGGTATTTTTGGCGACTGTAGAGCTCCCTCTAGAGAATATATTTATATTTTATTCTGCTGTGCTAAATAGCAAACTTCTCCTGACTAATCTCCCCTGTAAACAATGAAAATGCTTTTGTTGTTATAGAGTTGAAGGATTAAAAACAGACAAAAATTATCTCCAAAGAGCTATATCTACTGACAAGGTAATGTTTCAACATTCTTGCGAGATTTGGCGGGCCGCCAGCTTCCAAAGTTGAATTGCTGGTTCTGCTAGTGGCGGCCCCCTGCTGCTTTGCTTTCAGGATGATTCACTCTACTACGATTGTGTTTACCATCGAAATTACTTTGAAGCTGTTATATTATACTATTTTATTATATAAGGTAAAAATCTTGCATAGTGTACCTTTAAGTGGTCAATGAAGTTAGACATTGGAATATGAATTGCTTTTGCAATGGCATTTCCCCCCCATGTTGAAAAAGCAACATTTAATGAGTTTGCCACATTATGGCAGTATTTTGTAGCCATAAAACATTGCATGGGCCATAAATGTAGATATGAACAGTGCCCATTGAAAACGATAAATTGAAACACAAATTACTTTAAATTACAGCTCAAAATGTTTACAAAATGTGATATGCCTCCCCTAAATTTCTTAACCTTTTGTATAAAAGTGAGAGGAATTGGAATGTGTGAGCAAATTGTCTCAACTTCCCCCTTATTGCATAAACAACAGAATGAAAAAAGGCTACACTTTGGTCAAGACTTAATGGACGTCATCCAAGAAACAGTAGGTGGTTCCACTAATGGGCTAGACCCTTTGGCGTGCTTCAAAAACAGGGGGCATTAAGATGCAGACCTCTCCAAACGAACAGGACAGTGATAGGTGGTGCAAAGGTTTTACAGTGTGGAAGCAAGAGAGAAAAATGGCTTCTGACACGTCCTAGTAAGAAAACAAGTTAACTTCACACATCAAAGCTTCTCCATGGCAGTTTATCACTGTTGGGTGCCAGGGAGGGGAGGGGAGGGGTGGCAAGACTGTGGTTCATGTACCACCACCAATTCAAGAAATTATGCACCTTAAGAATTATGTTAGTAAGACTAAATTCCTCAAATTGACTTATGGTGAGGGTTTCTTTGCAGTTTTTTCCTCTCGGCGTATACCGGTAGATTTCTCATATTTTTTTCTTTACTCTTTCATAAGAAAAACATCATGTTGATCTCATCAGTAAGTTGATGGCTTTTGATATGCTATGTGGGATTGCATTTGTTTGTATCCACCACAGTCATGTTCTGAAGGTGCTGGAAACAGTTACACTTCTGCCAAACCCATTGCCCCAGTGTGGTTTCTGATGCATTTATTTAATGACTTTTAAAAAGCTTCTTCAATTTGTTTTTGTAGGCCAACTTTTCTTGGTACCAATTTACAATTATTCTGTAATGGTTTTTCACAGGCTACCGCGTGCTGGTTTGCTCTTCAGAGGGATCAAATGTTTAGTTCTGTGTAAAGTTGCAACAGTTGTTCTTGGTTTTAGATAGACAGAGTCCATGTTTTTTGACAAAGTCTTGTTCACAGTCTTGTTCACAGTTATTTGCCAAAAGTGATCAAACGCTCATATGCCGACCATCTGTATAACGATAGATTTTCTGGAATAAATGGGTGTGTTCAATCAGTTGTGACTTACAATCATTGTAGTGGCTGAGTCTATCCTTGGAAAATGCATCAAAGCAAATGAAAATCTGGTAATCTTTTCTCCATTCTGTGATAAAATGTAAAAAAATAAATAAATATTGTTACCGATAACTGCTGAAAAAGAAAATATAAAAGAAGTCTTGAATTTATTCACTCTTTAAATACTACATTGCTTCCTTGGTAGTCATTAAATCCGAACTACTTATGTGAGAGAAGTAACTAACCAGACAGACATGATCAGATGGAATGGTCATCCTCCTGCAGCTTTCGGTGGATACTACCAACATAGTTAACATACACTGCAGCAGGAGAGAACGTTAAGAGAGATGTTTTCATGTAGTTTTTTTACTTTTTTGATATTGTAAATGATACCTTCACATGCTTGATGAGAAAATAACAACATACAACATACATTTAGATTTACATGCTTTCCCAGACAGTTTGACATGTTGCCATTCAGGCATATCTACGTGGGGATGATTTTGCCATGTTGACAGTTGCCATGTGGCACCTGAAACATAACTCAGGCTCAACAGAATTTATATGACAAGCAAAAGCTCACTCAGCATAGAGGCATTGGTTGTGCACCCACCCCCACCCCAAAAAAACGGAGTCCTCTGTTTTTCCATGGCAGGTTGTTTGTGTTGAACTAAATATGTTTCCACTGCAGGGCTTACCTGAGTGTTAGAGAGCTGAGAGACCTGCTTCATCTGAACAGCTCCAAGACACTCAATGTCTTCTTTGCCAACAACTCAGCCCGCGAGGAGCTGGCCGGCGCAGCCACCTGGCCCTGGGCGAAGGAGGCCCTCACCCATCAGGGTAAGACGCTGGTATCTCTATCCAAGGGAAATTAATTCAAATAAGTTACAATGTCATGTAAAAGCATCTTGTTGGATGGAAAATATTCAGGATATGTGTAAGTTGTTATGTAAAGTGGCAGAGGAATAGATGAAGTAGTCTACTGAGGAAGCCACATGGTGAGCATGATGTTTTACACAATGCTTTTGGTGTGCATAGCCTGCTTTGCTGGTAAATTTGAAACACTCCGTATCTATTTACACCCTTCTCCGCTGTATGAATGGAGGATCATTTTTATTCTAAAAGACAGAGAAAAGCATGCACTTTGGGAGTTCTTAGTGACGTCAAACACCGATAAAGAATTGGATATTTGCTGCGTATTTAACTGTATGGAGCTGTTGCTGGGATGGGGATCAGATCATGGGCCTCCCTGACCCGGCCTGCCCCAGCATCCACTTTGTGAATCATAAATGGGCACTAAAATAGCTCTCTGTCGGCCTCTCACGACCCCCTTCTTCTCTCGTTCCCCTTACTCACTCCTTTTTTCAGTGTTTTCCGTTATGGGATTAATGAGCTGTAATCTTGGATATAAGCGTAAACACTTGCGGCACGCATAGATTTCCCTGTAGATTCCCTCCGGATCATTAAGGCTTTCCAGTGTAAAAGAATGGGTGAAAGAATGAAAGAACCCCCCACAACAACCAAACAAAAACAGAGTGGGTGAAGCGCTGTTGCCATCTACTTTCACCTGCCAGCCGATTTTATTGTCTTCATTATTGCTGTGTTGTAGAGCTCATTAAAGAAAGAATAGACGTGCACGGGCCAATCTCCTTTTTTAAAACGGAGATTTGTTTCCTGTGCAAAACTTTTACTGATTCAGCAAGTTGTTCATTGGTTAAGCCTACATAACAAGGACTGGCTTTCAATTAGGAGTTTCAAATATAAAAGACTGCTGATTTGAACATGGGCAATTTGCTCACCTCCATAATGTGATTGTGTGTATGAGAGAGAGAGAGAGAGAGAGAGAGAAGACCGAGACATGCAGAAATGTGTGGATAGAGAAAATATGAATGAGAGAGGGAAAGACAGAGAATATGAATGTGTGTATGTGTGTGTGTGTCTATGTGTGTGTGTGTGTGTGTATGTGTCTGTGTGTGTGTGTGTGTGTGTGTGTGTGTGTGTGCGTGTGCATGTGCGTGTGTGCGTGTGCGTGAATGTGTGTGTGTGTGTGTGTGTGTGTGTGTGAAAGAGAGAGAGAGAGAGATACAGAGAGTGAGATGGAGGGAATGTCTGCATTTTAAAGTCAGAGAGCTATCTGATGTTGCCCCTGGAGCTTGTGTGTATCTCCCGGCACATTCATCCAGAGCCCTGGGGACTGCCTGCATTCCTGCACAGATGGCCCTGTCTTCTTCCACAGAACAACACTACATCAACACACTGATCCTTAAGGATGGCTGCACACTTCCACAGAGCTGTCTTCTCCAGCTCATCATCAGTAATCTGGAACAGGGAGAGAAAGAAAGACATCTGCACACAAGAATGGGATACTGTCTTATTAAGTGTTGTTAATGCAGGAATAAACAAGAGTAGATGCTGTTATTTTTATTGTTGGTTTTAAAATAAATACATTTGATATACTGTCATGTCAGAGACAAACCTCTGCAGACATCATTGCAACATTCTTTCTGCCCACAAATGTTCAGTGGACCTACATGAAGGTTAAATGGAGAGATTAGTTTCCCATAAATTGGCAGGATACAGTTTATGGTGTGGGCTTTGGCAAAACAGTGCTCTACTTTGATTCCAGATAAATCACCAGATTATTTGTGAAAGTGCCTCGATGTTTCATGTCTAGGGACAAATTCAAGTTAATGCTCTGAGCAATTTAAATGAAATCTGATCACAGTAATGGAGTGTTGACCTGGAAGTAGGGTGGCAAATGATCTGCGTCTAACAGGCATGCTTGGCAAGGCAGTCTCTCATTTTTCTGGCCGGCCTGCTATTTCAGAGAGGGAATTTCAAAGGAGGATGGGTGTTTTCTTCCCAGACTTGTTTTTTTCCACACTACCCAGCCATCCTATCAGTGGCCGATGAAAGCTTGTGTCTTGAGCAAGCGTCTCTGGAATAGTTCAGAAGATAATCTCTGACCGGCCAAAGCAGTGTTTTTTGTCCGAGAGCAAATAGCCGTCTATTTTGTTTCTCTTTTAAAGTTAACAAAGAGTAATAGCAACAGCGTCCATATTCCATAAATTGCTTCAAAGAAATGCTGCAAATAGACTTTAAATTATTTTATGGATTCAAACAATTCCTTACCTGCTGTGTTTTTCAAATGTTTCCATACAGTTTCTGTCGTGTTTTATTTGGCACTTTGTAAAATCCCATTGATTTCTGTTGAAAGACTCATTGCTCCTTGATATCACTGCGCTACGAAAACGGAAAGGGGGTCTGTTTACGGTTGTAATCTTTCCCCTGCGAGACCTTCTTTTACTGTCCATGCTTCAGACTCAAATATTGAGCGGAAGTTTATACACGGTTGTGAGATATCTGAAAAAATAGCTCCACAATAGCAAATAACACGGATTGAAATCATACATTGCGCTGATATATTTGTTTTTAATAACCAACGAACACCACCAACCACTCGGTGAGTTGCACAGTTTTGAAAACGAATGTTAAGGGTTGTTTTAAGGACATGTTTGTGCATGCCCATAGCCAGCCAGTCAGGCGATTCAAAATTAGTCAAAAAGTCGAGACAGGACCCATCGTCAAAATTTCGGTGTCCACCACTCTAGTTTATCCAAAACTAGGGATGCACCGAATCCAGGATTCGGTTTCGGATTCGGCCGAATATTGGATTTTTTGACGGGGTTCGGTTTCTGCCGAACCTTAGAATTTTCCCCCACCGAACCGAACCCTACGCTTACACTATGTGCGCTACGCTGGTCGACGTCATGACGCCGCCGTTGATTATAGGAAGGTGTTTACGTAGGTGGCCCGTTCGAATGCAGTAGCTCAGGCTGTGTGAGTGAGAAAGTGAAAATGGAACTCGTGAGCAGAAAAAGTGTTGTTTGGCAGTACTTTCAGTCCAAAGAAGGTGATTCTAGTCGAGCTACATGTTCAATTTGCAATGCCGTTTTGTCTCGTGGTGGTAAGGACCCTAAACAGTACATAACATCGCCGCTGTTAAAACATTTGCGTATGAAACATTCGAAAGAATACGAGTTGTGCATCCGGCTGTCACCTCTTAATGCCGAGCGTCTTGTTTTCCTGAAAGGGAACATTCATTTCATGTAAGAGGTTGAGGTTAGCCTACAGGTTACGGTTATAGGTGTGTGATTAGGCCTACAATTTTGTGTTATATTTGGCTACTGTTAATCGTAGTTTAGCTGTTCCAACCAAAACAACAGCAGTTTTTTGAGTAATTGTTCAATAGCCAACCATTAGCTAGTCACCAAACATTTTGATTTAAAAAAAAACTTTTATTTGCATTGTTGCACTTTGGTGAAAACTGAAAGATTTTGGTTTGTAGCCTACTTGGTTGCACTTTGGTTTGTACTTTGTACTTTATGGGATTAAGACTCATATTTTGTATAGGCTATTGGTTGGATCTTGAGATGGCCTAATTGTCAAAATAGTCATCCTGGCCTAATGTTGCCTTTTTTACAGTTAAAATAAAATTAAATATACACTGCTGTGGATGTTATTTACTTCATAAATGTGCTTACTGTGTTAATGGACTGAGGATGGAGTAGGATTCGGTTTCGGATTCGGCAGAATCTTAACCAGTGGATTCGGTATTCGGCCGAACCCCAAAAATCTGGATTCGGTGCATCCCTATCCAAAACAAACCAGAAAAGGGACTCAAAGTGCTAAATACCGGAATTATCCTTTAAACTTTAAAACAGCTTTCAGCTTAAGCTTGTGACAGCAACTTAAAATCATTGGTTATTATTTGTTGTGTATTATTTAAAGCAGTGGTTCTCAAATGGGGGTACGTGAAGGCACTCTAGGGGGTACGTGAGATTTTAAAATATACATATATTTAAAAAGTAGAATCCATGCAAAAATACTTTAAAAACAATTATTTAATCAATATTTTAGGAAAATATAAGTTCATAAAATGAATTTTATATTTCAGTAGGCTATTCAATTTCATTATCCTAAAAAACCAGAGTGCCCCCCATACCAGGATGGTTCGACCCAACCTGTCACATGCCACCCGCCATCACCTGTCAATCACTGTCAAAACTCAAACGATGGAGTCGTGGTTGAAGCGTAGCGGTAATTCTTGTGCACTGGTTAAGGGGTACTTGGCTGAAAAAATATTTCACAGGGGGTACATCACTGAAAAAAGGTTGAGAACCACTGATTTAAAGGAACCATATGTAAGATTGTGGCCAAAAATGGGACTGCAATCACTTTCAAATTACTGTAGAGCGGTGTATCCCCTCCCCCTCCCCCCTGACTCGAGGTTGCCAACCCGGATGGCGAAACACTACTGACTGTGATTAGTAGATAGGTGGAGGGTGGCGCATCAGGCCAAAACACAACATGACAGGACAAAACACAACATCAACATCAGTTGAGGGCTGCAACTTCACTTTTTAAATGACAATATCCTGGCCGGACTACTGTTGTCAGTGATATAAACATTTGAAATGAACATGATTTCTTAATGTCTAGTGACATATCAGGGCCATTTTATGATTAATTGAAATACATTTCTTACATACGGTTCCTTTAATACATCACCTGTGAAATGTGACCGTCTGATGTTTCTGTGTCCGACACATTGAAATATTTCTACATTGCCTGTGATTTTCATAGACATCTCTCAATAAAGTTTTGTAAGTTTTTCTGCTTTGAAGTGAGGTTCTGGAAATCCATTGAAAATAAATGATGAAAGGAAGTAATGAAATGCATTGCTCCTGTTCTAGGTGGCATGATTCTAAACCCCTCTTACTATGGCACTGTGGGGCACAATAACACCATGATCCACGAGATGGGCCACATCTTCGGGCTCTACCACGTTTTCAAAGGCGTCAGTGAGCGGGAGTCGTGTGATGACCCCTGCCAAGAGATCGAGGCGTCCATGGAGACGGGCGACTTGTGTGCCGACACAGCACCCACCCCTAAGTCCAAGGCTTGCCGCGATCCAGACCCAGTCAATGACACCTGTGGCTTGACCCACTATTACAACACACCGTACAGCAACTACATGAGCTACACAGGTAACCAGCATTGCTCAGCATTCCTATTTCATAGGCGATGATTATCACCTAAATGGCTCTCAAAAACATCTGGACAAGACTTCTTGTGTCTTATCAAAACATCTAGCCAATCGACGACAGTTGTAAATAAGCCAGTTGGCTACAGGATACATGCACATAATACAGAAATGTTGATTAATCTGTGTTGTCCTTACAAATAGATAAGTTAAATCAAATCTACATTTTTATTTTGGCAGATGATAACTGCACCAATCACTTCACACCCAATCAAGTGGCGAGGATGCACTGCTACGTAGATTTAATCTACCGAAGTTGGGTGGAGGACCGAAAACCCGCCCCAGTTCCTCTTGCACCAATGGAACCCGCCCCAGTTCCTCTTGCACCAATGGAACCCGCCCCAGTTCCTCTTGCACCAATGGTGGTTGGCCAGACAGGAGACTCAGTCTCAATCCACTGGCTGTCTCCAATCAGTGGTCCACTCTATCAGAGGTGTGTGTGTGTGTGTGTGTGTGTGTGTGTGTGTGTGTGTGTGTGTGTGTGTGTGTGTGTGTGTGTGTGTGTGTGTGTGTGTGTCGTGTTTTGTTGTTTGTATAACGACTCTCTCAAAGACAATTAAAAGTAAAAGTAAAAAGACTATCAAAAGTAACCAAAAAACATCTGACATCCAGTCTCTCTCTTTCTTTCTCTTTCTCTGTCTCTCTTCCTCTCTTTTCAGGGAGGGTGATGTGAACTGCCAGAAATGTGATGAGGATGGGGTCCTTCATCAATATGCCCACGAAGCTTCGTCCCCTCATGCATGCGACACCTCCGGGTACTGGACGCCCGAAGAAGCTGTTGGTGAGTTAACGCCGAGCTCTTTCATCCCTCTGGCCGTACACCGTGTTATGTAAGTATGATAATGTGCACTGAAACTGGAAACATAAAACCCTCAGAAAGTAGTAAGGCGAATTATTAAAGCTATAAAACTTTAAAACTACAGCGAACGATGTGACATTACGTTTTATTGCCTTTCTCACTTAGTTTTTATGTGATGTCCAATTTAGACTGGCACTAGTCTTCTAAATTAAAGGGATCGCAGCAAGGTTCTATTTTCCCATTTTGGTCATTATTACTCATTTACGTAAAGCTGGTTTAAAGTGCATATTTGGCACAATACCTTGGAGTAGTACAGACAACAGAGTGTCTCATGTTGTAATGTTATTATACTGCAAATCAGATATGACTGAAATATGTCTGTATCCACATGGGTGTTTCTCTCAACAAAGGGAAAACAATGGCACACGTTCAATACATATGCAAACCATTTCCTATGATGCTCATGTGTGTTGCTGAGTGTACAGTATCATAAGGCAGTGGTGGGTAATCAGTGACATCAAAACAATACCTCCTGTTTGATTAATGCAGACAAAAACACAGGCAATTTGGGCTGGCAACTCTTCCTAGCTGGTGTGCATTTGTTGAGGATGAACCTAAAGCTCACTTTGGAGCCAGGTGCGTGCAAGTCTAAGGAAGTCTGGAACATTTTTAAAGAATAAATCATTAAAGAATAATTGCCAAGATAAAGAATCCATGGGTTTTGGCCCTTTAAAAGGGGGCCCTTGGCCCACGTTCAGGTTTTGGTAATATTGGACAGAGTCCAGGCCGAGGTTGTCATTGAGAAAAAAAAAAAAATCTTTGTGCATCCTGCAAAGCCTTGCAACTTTCTTCTCCATCTAACAGATGTTCCTGATTATTTCAATCAGGTCTTTTGAGTTGTGGAGCGGCCCATTCTTTGACACAATGTGGATAAGCTTATGCCTTTGAAATGTCAATATAAATATTGGGAAATCCTCTGCTGGCATGTACACATGAAAAATAACACTTCATTTGTTGGCCAAACTTAAGTATTATTTGGCAGCAGGTGTTATATTTTGAATCAGATGGATAGGTTACTTATGCATTTACTTTTAAAGAAATTTTATGAACTGTAAATTATTTTGAAAGGATTTAGTAGGGAAGGCACATGGACCAAAATACATATGTGGCATACATACATGTGATGAACATATTGTGAATATATACATATATGACCATATGTATGATAATTTATCTAGATTTGACAATGGCTACTTTTTGGAAAAGGTTTTATTTGCAGATAACACTCTCCTAGTTATTAACATGCATTCAGGATTCACTGACGCCTCTACAAAAGACACATGCCACAAAAGTTTTCTGCACGTTCAGGTTTCCTGGAACTGGTGGCCACCTGCGCTGCCCTCTTGTAAAAGGCCATGTGCCGATGGCCAAGTGCTGTGTGTGTGTTGGGTACACAAGAAGCAGTGACCATCAGCCAAGACCAGTGTGTATGTATGTGTGTGTGTGTGTGTGTGTGTGTGTGTGTGTGTGTGTGTGCGTGTGTGTGTGTCAGGTGCATGGGGAGCAGTGACATGGTTAAAGTTGCTGAAAGCGGGAAGGATTCCACCGTGACTGATCTTGCCGCGAGGCCTCTCCCCGCGGGCACATTAGCGCACATCTGATAGAGCCATTACCGCCGGCCCTGTGTGGAGGCCCTTGCTCTGTTTATCTGACCAATTTAGTTTTATGGTTTGCCTTGGCCCGTCGCTGTTTACCCTGCACACGTCCGCACATGTGAGGCCGCTCTCAAGTGCATACGCAGTGGCAGAGGACAGGCATAGTGTCCCCCGTTTGTCCATCCGCAGTGCCCCCTGACCTCCACAGCCACCCCTTCAGAGTAGTATTGTAGCACTGTATGTTTTATTTATTTATTTACGTTTATTTGACAGGGACAATGCTCAATATATAATTGGGACAGATTATAGCCACAAGGCTAATTTACATCTGTTGTCCCTAGTATTGCACTGGGCAGTGTGAGGCCGTGCTCTTACTGGCCCGTCTGGTTGCTTTTGCTGGCCCTCTGCTACTGAGTGTTCCTAAGGTTTCATACACACAGTACTGGAGATGTTGAGGGGCAGCTTATGCCTGAGAACAACCTTACCACATCCACCACCCCCACCCCCACCAGGCCCAGTCCACGAGCGGGCCTGTTCCTCTTGGGTTACCTGCTCTGGCTGCCCCCACTCCTCGCGGCCCTGAGAGCATTAGCTCTGGTCTCAGAAGTTATGTAGTGGGCCCTGTCTTCCCCAATTAGCCTCTCAATCCGTCTCCCTTGCTTTAAGTTCACCTGCCACTTTTGGGGGCGATTGATGGCTGTAAAATTGCCCTTCACATCCATTGCCAGGGTGTGTGTGTTTTTCCCCCCAGATGCACTCTCTCTCTCTCCCTCTCCACCTCACTCCCTCTCTCTCTCTCTCTCTACCTCACTCTCCTCTTCCCTCTCTCTCTCTCTCTCTCTCCCTCTCACTCCGTCTCTCTCTCCCTCTCTCTCTCACTCTCTCTCTCTCTCTCTCTCTACCTCACTCTCCTCTTCCCTCTCTCTCTCACTCCCTCTCTCTCTCCCTCTCCCTCTCTTTCTCTCCACCTCACTCTCCTCTTCCCTCTTTCTCTGCTCTCCAGGTGCCCCTCACTTCCCTCACTGCTGAACTCATACACCCTCTTCAGCGCGCAGCCTTCAACACTGTTCACTTTCACTACTCCACCCTCATGGATGAAATCTGTGTGTGTGTGTGTGTGTGTGTGTGTTTAGGTTTATACTCAAAACCCTACAGAATAAATTCAATTTACTGTAATATGTGGGTTTATGTGAGATTCTAGAATGGCACTTAAGCTTAAATTTTGGTGTGTGTGTGTGTGTGTGTGTGTGTGTGTGTGTCTGTCTGTGTGTGTGTGTGTGTGTGGCAGCCGCCGCCACATATGCGGAGACGTTGTTACGTTGATACTAGTATTGATACTTGATAATTAGTATTATGCTTATTGAGTGATATTGTGAAGACCTGCTGTATGCCACTGGTTTAATATTTGTGTCCCTGCACCATTTTTGTCCATGTGGACATAAAAGTATTGTTAAAATGTGTGTCCCTCTATGTGTGTGTGTGTGTGTGTGTGTGTGTGTGTGTGCGTGTGTGTGTGTGCGTGTGTGTGTGTAGGTGCCCCTGATGTGTACCAGCCATGTGAGCCCAGCATGCAGACCTGGAGCCCTGAGGTGAGCCTGTACGATGCCAACATGACCTCACCCTGTCCCCTGGGCGAGGGCTGCGTGCTGGAGCTCCTCTTCCTCCACCCCGTTGTCCCTGATAGCCTGACCGTCTGGGTCACCTACATCTCAGCCAGTGAGTCCTGTCCACCCCCTCTCTCCCAGCTGCAGCCGTGGCCAATGACTTTGCAGAACAGATAGTGACAGTGTCTACATTCCTACCATACAATGCTGTTTTTGCTCTCTTATTCTTTAGTACAGTGTTTCTCAAAGCGTGGTCCGGGGACCACTGGTGGTCCGCAAGCTATCCTAAGTGGTCCGCGAGCAAACGTGGTAAAATCTAATATAGTTCAGTTGTATGTATGTAAATCCAAACAGTTCTGGAACACTGTCCATGTAAACTATGCCAGTTTAAATTATATGAATCCTCTGACACAATAAGCAAAGTGCAAAGACAATAAGCAAGGTGGCTCGTAGGCCTATTGTGTAGGCTAATATACTGTTGAAGTAGGTCTAATCTTTTTTTTTTTTTAGCTAAGTGGTCCGTCCGTTTCTTTTTTATTGGTTAAGTGGTCCTTCGTCTGAAAAAGTTTGAGAAACACTGTGTTTAGTACACAATGTGCTTTTTGTTGGAATAATGCTAAATAAAGTTACAGATGAGCGAATTTTCACCTTCAGTATTTTCTTCTCTTTTTCTGATTTTTCTCTCTTGTTCATTCTGAGAGATAATGACCCTCTCTTTCTCTCTCTCTCTCTCTCTCTCTGCAGGTAATCCAGCCATATCTGATATAGAGTTCATCCTGGAGACTGGCGAGACGCTCCACATGGGCCCTCACAGTGTCCTCTGTGACGTCCCTCTCACGCTCCGAGTGCACACCAGTAAGAGAGTGGCCACCGTCAAGATCCACACCTTCGACAAGAAGATGGAGATCGATGCCATGTTGCTGACCTCGCGGCCCCGCAACACACTCTGCTCCAGCTGCCAGCCTCTGCGCTACCGGCTCCACAGGACGCCAGCCTTCACGAAGGAACGAGGCCCTGTGCACCTGAGTCAGCTGACCTACACAGACAGGCGAGTAGTGGCGCGTTGGGTTCTAGAAAGACATTGCTGTGTCAAGATTAGGTCTAGGTTCACCAATAGGTTAAAGGGAAAAGGTCTATAGGAAAAGTGACTTTGCTAATAGGGACACAATGCCACTGAATGAGAAAAATGAGACTGGTTCAGTTTAATATGGTACTGTATGATATGTGGGTATAGCACTGGAATGCATTTCCACAGTAAAGATGTTGACCTGTTGCCATCTTTGAGATTCCGAGCATACAGTAAAGCAGAAAAATCACAGAAAATGTATATCAATAATACACATTTGTTTTATATAAAATATATTTTTGTTTTTCAGAGTTCCTGTTATGGTCATTTTATGATCATTTCTTGAATCACTTGATTTATGCAGCATGTTGAGTCCACTGTATGTTTGTGTTCAGCTCATCATTGTACTGTACACAGCCTTCCACCTTTTGTTCCAAAATATAGTGCTACTCAAATACATCCAGTGGCCTGAAACGTCCAGGCATTAGTAGGAAAACAGGGCTGTTTCATCTGCAGAAAGTTCCATCCACCAGGCCTGTAAGTGCAAAAAGATGTAAAAACCAAAGGGAATTGAGTTATGTGGAGTGGAGAGGAGGGTGAGAGGGGTTGGAGCAAGAGAGAAAGAGAGAGAGAGAGACAGAGAGAGCGGCAGACTCTGGAATCTAAACCAAATGTGACCGTTTTACCAGTAGAAACAGTAAACACCTGTGGCTGGTTGGAGCAAAACCTCGTCTGTTTCCGCTCCCACCGAAGGGTCCGGGCGCTCTCGCCGCGGTTAGTGCGCGATAAGTGAGAGACCTGTCATTTGGCTGGGGGGGGGGGGGGGCGGGGGGGCAGCAGGAGTGATGGAAGGGAGAGTGGTAGTGGTGGTGGTGTAGTGAGAGAGGAGTACAGATGGAAACATATGGAGTGAGAAAGTGAGAGAGAGAAAAGAGGGAATGAGTGAAGGAGAGAGATAAAAAGAGGAGTAGAGAATATAGTGGGATAAATAGAGAGAATGTCACAGTGAAAAGTTGAGACAGCACACTGTGAAAAAGGAGAGAGAGAGAGAGGGAGAGAGAGAGAGAGAGAGAGAGAGATGGGGTCCACTCAGTAAGCAAGACTACACTAGATGGGATAAACACCCTGTAGAAGCTAACTGACAAGCCCCTAACACAGATTATGTTCAGACCAGCATTGCTCTACAACTAAACAAAAGTAGCCAAGATAAGAAGAAAAAAAAAGAAAAAAATCAAAAACAGAAGACAAATTAAAAGGCCATTAAAAGATGGTCAATTGGCTAAATATCTCTAGCAGCTACACTGTCAGAGATACAAAGCAGAGACAGATCCTCACCAAGTACAGGCTGTGTAACCACAATCTAGCCATAGAGAAAGGCAGACACAAAAAAGCATGGTTACCCAAAGAGCAAAGGGTATGTGGTCACTGTATGACAGGGGAGTTAGAGTCAGAGGTGCACTTCATTCTATAGTTTGATAAATATCAGCCCCAAAGAGACCAATACTTTGGAAGCTTCAGAAAAATCACCCCAGGTTCCATGGCATGCCATGTTTCCTTCTTCCACAATGTAAGAGAAGGCATTCCCTAAAACTATGCTCGCCCAATAACACAAAACTGCCCTCGACTCCACTCTGTCTGTTACACCATTTCTCTTGTTTATTTGATCTGTTTTGTATATTTATACAAACAATGGTTAGTTTAAATATGTTGTAACAAATTAAAATGTGTGTGTGTTCGTATGTGTGTGTGTATGTGCGCGTGTGTGCGTGTGTGCGTGTGCGCGTCTGTCTATCTGTCTATGTTATTCTGTGTGCTGATTTTTGTACTGAATTTACTTTGGCAACACTATTTCTTTTTTAACGGTCATGCCAATAAAGCTTATTGAATTGAATTGAATTGAGAGAGAGAGTGAGAGAGAGGGAGAGAGAGAGAGAGAGGGAATGAGAGAGAGAGAAACAACAGCAGGCAGTAGCAGTCCTGGCGGGAGGTGGTCTGCATTCGGGGAGGTCGCGCTGAACCAGCACCAGGGGAGGCTGTGCTGCACTGCCACCAAGAGGACTGCAGCGAAACCAGACACTTCCTGGACACGGCTCTCCTCGCGCAGCGCAGGCTGCTGCCACTACACACGCCAGAGGATTTATCGCTCGCTAGATCCACACACAGAGCAGAGCAGAGCAGAGCAGAGCAGACATCCCAGACTTCACCTGAGCTCTCGCTCACGCCCTCAGCTGTGTCATCCTAAAGTTACATTTACCCACATTTATGTGCTTATAATTTCATTATTTCGAATTTTACAATACATGATTAAAAAACAAAATACAACTATACTAAAAAAAATAAACAAAACTAAACACGTGACATATAAATACTGGCAAAAACCGACTTCTCATCCACATGTTTGATAAGGAGAATGGAGAAGAGTGTTTGAGGCCAGCTCTTCCACCCGCCCCTGGAAGTGATCCATTATTAATAAATATGTACAGGGGGGTAACAGGAGCCGGGCTGGCGGCCGCTCGGAGGGAACAGGCTGGTAGGCATCCCTTACGGCTGACTGGAACAAGTGAAATGTAGAAACGCTGTATTTATAGTTCCAAAGCCTGTCGATGTGGGCAGGTACAGGAGACCCAGAGCACGCCGTGTGCTGTTCCACAGACGCTGAGGTCAGTTCCCCCTGCCCCAAGGACAGAGCTTGCTGATGTCCATAGAAACAGGAAAGTTTCTTTTTGGTCAGATGTCTCTATTACTGAATACTGACTACTGAATTCTACTGTTATCAGAGACTTTGTTACACTTTGCAATGGGCCACATGTTATAGAAGGAATCTACTCAAAGTGACTCATTGCTTTTCTCATTGCTAAAGTCATGATGGAAATCCATTTCCCACAGCGCTGAAGTGCTCAAGGTAAAGCAAACTGTTTTGTAGGATGCTGATTTGTAGCCAACAAATGTGTTATTTATCTTCACATAAATGTGTCTATGTGCGAATGCACACATTGTGTGTGTGTGTGTGTGTGTGCGTGTGTGTGTTTGTGTTTAATTGTAACACTCTGTGTCTTGTAACACCCTGCTTTCCTTTGTGTGTGCCGTCTGCAGGGATGTGGTGAGGGGTTTGCAGTACCAGTACCGGGTGCAGGTGGATGCTGATGGCAGACTGAGCGAGCTCTCCCCACCGTTGCTCTACAGCCACCCCCAGCCCTTCTGTGGGGACGGCCTGCTGCAAGGGTCAGTATGTGCCTCTGCTACCTCCGGTCCATTTCTGCCGACACACACACATATAAACACACGCACACACACACTACTTTAATGTGTATTGGAAGCTGCTTGGCCCGGAGTCCTCGCCGAAACAGCCGTTGGAGCGAGCGAGCCGATCTGGGCTCCCATCTGGGCTTCAGCACATGCAAAACATGTGCAGCATGAGCCATGGCCTCTTTTGATCTCTTCCCCTGATTCTCGTTCTCATTCTCGCTCTCACTGTCCTTCACCCGCTCCCTCCATTCTTCCTTCACTACTTCCATCCATCCCTCCCTTCCTCTCTCTCTCCCTCTCTCTTTGTCTGTATGTCTGTATATCTGCAGGATGGAGAGGTGTGATGATGGGAATCTCTTGGATGGAGACGGCTGCTCGAAAAAATGCCTGATGGAGCCAGGCTTCAACTGTGAAGGTGAGTCAGACTCTGGGGGCCGGAGGTGGGGGGGCTGTGATCCGAGACACCGCCGATGGCCATGGCCAGCACTGGCTGGATGCTCTGACCACTGCGCTGTTCTGACGAGAGGTATACAGTATGTTTATGGGGTCCATCCACTTGAATAATTGTTAGCAGTTTCAGAACAGTCAGAGTTCAGCTCAAGCTTGTGATTTCCTGGCCAAGCCAAACATGTGTTTTGTAACAGAGGTATCTGTGCACCTGGGACCTGCAACCATGATGTATAGATAAAGAAAATGTGCTGGATGATAAAGTCTTAAGAATTATCTGTGGAGGAAAAGCCCCCCCCCTGCAGAAAGAATCAGCTTGTTTTGTTGTTTTGCTTGCTGGGAGTACTGGATTCTGTGGGATGCAGTGAAGTGTAAAGTAATTTGGAGGTGGTGTGTGTATTGATGGAAGCTTGGTGATTTTCAGGCGGATTTCCACACACATAAAGCAGAGCGGTTTATGTGCCGTTTTACATCTCTGGTTTTCATTTTGCTATTTGGCAACATGGACGCAAGGCGCTGCACAGCACAGGGAAGTGTGGCCATAGTAACAATGCCCTTGTCTACACTTACTCAATGTGAAAATTATCTCATGATGTGAGAATCTACAAAGCAGGGTTAAAAAATACCTCTTTGAGAGGCAATTCACATGCGAATGGTCAACCTCACTAACATTTAGATTTAGATTGCACTAACAATATCGCAACATGAATCGTCAGTTGATATTGTTTATGGAGGGTTATATTTGTGAGGTATTCTCTGTATGGGGATGGTATTTTTTTGGTGGAAGATGAGTTCTTTTGAACACCTTTTAGAGTATTAGTTTTCTGAACGTCAGTGAGACTATAATGAAAAACAAATATCTTAGAACCTTGTTTCCATGTGCCTGAGTTTTCTATGAAACATGAACTGGAGAGGAAGAGAAAAAAAAAACAGTTCACTATGTATAGTTACATATTAGAGGAACCACAACTAATCCAAGCCGTGTGACAGCCCAGCACAGTGACTGACTCACATGCAATCATTTTCATTTCATTTGAGTTTTCCAACACAACTTGTAACCAATCTTGGGGTGTTAAGATCAGTGTAAATTGCTGGATTGAAAGGATCTGCCTGAGCCATGGGTCCAAATATAACATCAGGCATTTCGTGCAGTGTTATGAAACAGACTGTGGTGTGAACAGCCTAGTAAGAACCCAAGACAGACAGACACACACACACACACACATTCTCCCGACACCCTGTCTGATTTTAGCCACAGGTGATGTCCGTCAGCCATTCTGAAATGCATATATGCAGTCAGGGGGTTGATGGCGATGATGTGGTTTTAATTTGGTGTTGGACTCGATTTGAAAGGCTCAGACTTTGAAGAGCTGTGCCCACCAAACACCTCAGCGATGACTCACCTCCATTTCACCTGAAAGCTGTCTGAGGCGAAGCGAGGGCCAACACCGAGTTTGCGATTCTGACATCATTCCCTCAGTCCATCTCCTAATGAATATTTGGGTTATTACGCACGCGTCTCCCCTCTCTCTTAATTCTTACCTCCCCATGCACGTCTTTGTCACACATCCATCTCATGAAGCAAACAATCGCTCCAGTCGACACATTCCTGCACATGAAATCATTCGCATATTTCGGATCCAGCTTTCATTTATTTAACCAACTGTGAAAATGGGCCGCTTTCAAAGACCTGTCCTCCCCAGATTGATTTGGACACGCAGAGGGTCACTGTATGGGGGGTATGGCTGGAGGCTGACTCCACTTCTCATTCGTGACTATAATGCATTTGGCATTCCTGTTGTGTCAAGTTAATGACCATGGTGGACGGGGCGGGGCGGGGGGGGCATTCTTTCGGTCTTCTACAGGTCAGCCGAGCTTGTGCTACGTCTTTGAGGGCGATGGCGTGTGTGAGGAGTTCGAGAAGGGCTCCAGTGTGCAGGACTGCGGCTACTTCACGCCCGTCGGCTACACGGACCAGTGGGCCTCCGCCGCCTGGGCATCCCACCATGACCAGCGTTGCCCAGCCGCCGCAGCCACGGGGGAACCGTCTATCTCCCAGGTAACCAGATTTTACACTTCACTGCTCTCGGGCCGACACTAGTCATCACTGTGTACTAGCACATACCATATCCTATTATCACAAAGGACACGAGGAGTGATAATGGGTGTTCAATGATATGATCGGGATGTGTCCACATTACATTGATAACTGACAGAAGATATAAGTTGCTGTATGATACCGCTGTTGCTAATGCCTGATGTAATGTCTGTCACCTAAGCTCATGGTCCTGGCTAAGCTGATAGTTATGAGTAATATTGTATTGTCATGTCCTCTAAGCAGCAGGGGCATATGTTCAGTGATTAACGACTCGCTTGCATCACATGGGCATATTTATCCACACAAAACACATTCTTTTCTGTGGCGTGTCTGTGTCCTACCTGTCTGTGTCATACCTGTCTGTGTGATGCCTGTTGGCCGGTCTGTCTCCCACCCTCAGATGTGCAAGTCCCAGACTATGGACGTAGACAACGCAGTAACACAAGAGGCATGGGTTCCATGCACAGCTCCGGCACAGATGGGCAGCTACTATGAGCAGCAGCAGCAGCAGCCTGTATGGCTCAAGGTACTGTGCTGTACACTCTTCCATGGGGGAGAGTGAGGGGCGCCTGACAATAGCACTTTCATTATGGAACAATTGCTTTTTTTTTTTTTAAAAGGTTGGATTCGAGCAGCCGGGGGTGGCAGCCTCCGTTATCGTCTATCTGACGTCCGACGGAGGTTGGCATGGCGACCATTGCAGGAGTACCGTCTCCATTCAGCTGTGTGACACTAATGGGAAAAACCATTCGCTCGGTAAGCCCTCATCTCCTTTACAGGCACACAAACAAAGCAGTGGGGGGAAAAAACATAACATTTTGTCATGCATAAGTAATGTACTGAGGCGTGGTGGTGTATAAACAACATCATTTTCGTTTGGATTTTTATAGCCCTCATATCATAAAACTGTCCACTCCATTCAGTCACCAGCTTAATAAAACTAAATCAAGTCAGATATTTGCATGAGAACTCCAGCATTCAGTACTCAGCGTGGAAATCTTACTCATAAGTAATGTATTCGTTAGCAAACAAAGTCACAAAAGGGATCAGAGCCCAGCTGTGTGAAAGGAGGCATCTTGAAGTTTTCCAATGCATGGTGTGTGTGTCATCTTCCAATGCGTGGTGTGTGTGTGTCATCTTGTGGATCCATCAGTGGTCTGTACCCTGTTTTGCCTTTAAGCCTTTAAGTGCTCTGTGTGTGTGTCTGTGTGTGTGTGTGTGTGTGTGTGTGTGTGTGTTTATTTGCACAGGTGACTTTGAGCTGTCGTGCCAGCATAACCCCCTGGTGGTGAACGTGACTCATAACCTGAGCGCGCCCTTCTTCCTGACCTCGGCCGTGCTGCTCAACTTCTCGTCGGCGCTGGTGGGCGTGACGGGCGTGGCCCTGCGCACCTCCTGTCTCTTCAGCGCCTTTGCCCTGACTGGGTGCGCTGAGGGTGTGCTCTCCCATGACCTCCACATGCTAATGTGCACACAGGCCACACACACAGCACGTACACACAACACATATACAACACAATACACAATACACACAACACACACACACACACACACCACACACACACACACCACACACACACACAATATACATACAAACCACACACATAATACAAACACAACACACACACACACACACACACACACACACCACACACACACACACACACACACACACACACACACACACCACACACACACACACACACACACACCACACACACACACAATATACATACAAACCACACACATAATACAAACACAACACACACACACACACACACACACACACACACACCACACACACACACACACACCACACACACACACACACACACCACACACACACACATAATACAAACACAACACACACAATACATACACAACACACAATACACACACAACACACATACAATACACACACAACACACACACTACACACACACAATACACACACACCACACACAACACAATACACTGACTTACAGTTATCATTGAAATCCCTTATGTATACAGTACACAGCCTCACATACAAAAATGTGGGTATATAAACAATAGCTAAATGTCACATGGAGGAAAAATGCATTTATTTCAGTTAAACACTTTGGCACAGAAACATGCATAACATAACACATCTAGTGTTTGGCTCTCATCTTTAAAAATGCTCTTACCTTTTAGTATTTCCACAGATATCTATGCAATAGTAATATCTTTGGTTTGACTAATCCCTCTCTCTCTCTCTCTCTCTCTCTCTCTCTCTCTCTCTATCTCTCTCTCTCTCTTGTTTCCTCTGTCCGTCTCGGTAGGTGTGCGCGCAGACCCTGTGGCGTGGACAGCTGCAGGCCATTGCAGATCGAGCACGCCTTCGTTACGTGCACCGCCGGGACCGATGTGACCCGCTGCTCGGTCCTCTGCCACCACGGCTACACACTCGGCGTCCTCAGCGGCAAAGGCCTTCCATCCCATCAGGTGAGCAGACGGCTCCTCTCGTGCTGTGTACCACGGTAGGGGCTCACGACTCATCCAGCCACAGCGTGTTGACAGGTGAACAGGTGAACCATATGAGAATGTGGAATCAAGCGCCGTATCGTTAGGTGAAAACAGCTGTGGACAGGCCCGGAGTGGGGAATCGGGACAATCGGGAGAATTCCCGGTGGGCCGCTTCACTTTTGGGCCGGTCGAGGAAAATATATTGGCATTCGTCACGTTAATCTATCTTCTCTTAAAGTTGGCTACACACGTTCGCATTCTATGCCTAACACCGCAGCCTCTGCATGTTGTTCTCCCCTCCCAAGAAGAGTTAATTGGTTGGGTCCATATAGCCCGTCTTTCCTAAAAAGTTTTCTCAGATACCAGCCGGGCCGGTGTTCCGGCCCTACCGTAGTGATAAGCGTCAGGGAGAAAGATGCCATGAGGGACTGAAAAGGCCAGGTAAAAAAGACGAAAAGTATTGGAGGGAAATGCTGCCAAATGTGGCATGCTTTCAATTTTTTTTGAAGAGGACAGACATAAGTGGCAACTGGTAAAGAGAGATACCCATGATTATAACGGCGTAGGCTACTTAGGCTAATAACCTACTAGACGTTGTAGCGTTGTCAACCTATTCGCAAGTAACATATTAAATGAATTAAAATATTAGCATTTTGGTATCATCCAATATGGCTATTCATAGACTATGCAAATATTGATAACAAAACTCAAGCTTGATCTAGTATGCAGTAGCCTATAGGCCTAAAAACAAAAGTAGCCTGAGCAGCAGATCAGCCAGTCCCCCGCTGAAAATGATGAGCCCGAAATTAACGATGACTATAGGGACAAGTAGAAAGGATAATAGAGTTAACATATGAATTAAAGTTATTTTATGGAAGAAAGAACAGTAGGCTATGACACAGGAAGGCTACATGATCAACCTATATGGCTTGTTTGCTCAGAAGTGGGTGTAGTAAAGGAGCAAATCACCAAACAACAACATGATAGCTGACCCATGCAGAAAAAACATGTAAACAATACAGTAGTTCAATATGCCTCTTAGTGGAATTGTGGGATACATTTCAAATGCTTTATTTCTTCCTTCCTGTTTTTGTTAACTTATCAACCTATCCTTGTGGAATAGTGGAATATTACCCTATAATAAAAACTACAGGATAGTAAGAGCTGAAATGTTGCCTTATTTATCCAATTTCCACCACAAAAAGTGGGCCGGTCTTGGGCCTGAAACTCCCGGGCTGAAAAGTGGCCCCACTCCGGCCCTGGCTGTGGATCTTACCTTTGAGTAAATGCAGCAGTCGTGTGTTTCACTAGTGTATTCGTTTGACCCTTGACCTTGTTGCAATTTCTCCTTCTCTCTTTCTTCCACAGGGGGAGACAGAGTGTAGGTAGAATGTTTGTGTGTAAATGAGACAAAGATGCAGATCTCTTTTTCTTGTTACTTTCACTTTCTCTTCTCTCTCTCTGTCTGTCTTTCAGACACAAACACATACAAATGCACATAATACTTGTATGTCTATCTTGATCTTCTCTTTTTCAGCGAGCCATCAATGTGAGCTGCAGTCATGGCGTGTGGGAGCGGGTGGTTACGTGCCAGGCGGTGGACTGTGGGCTGCCCGATCAGTCGCACGTCTTTTTTGCTACCTTCTCATGTCCGTCAGGCACAACGTTTGGAAAGCAGTGCTCCTTCTCCTGCAAAGCCCCTGCTATTTTACAAGGTGCAGAGGGACACTTCCATGCATGTAGATAGAAGACATAGACATTTCACCTTACAGCTGAGGATATTCAGAGAAACAAGCCCCAAAAAGTCAGTGGTTTATTTGCTCAAAAGGTTGAAGCGGTTTTTTTTGCTGCAGTCTTAGTGGAAATGCAAGTAAACATGAGTCACTGAGTGTGTGAATCCATGTGTGTGTGTGTGTGTGTGTGTCCGTTTGTTTGTGTGGTGTGCATGTGCTTGTACGTGTGTTTGTTTGTATCCGTGTATGTAGGTGTATGTATGTGTGTGTGTGTGTGTGTGTGTGTGTGTGTATGTGTGTGTGTGTGTGTGTGTGTGTGTGTGTGTGTGTACAGTATGTTCGTGTGTATTCGGTACATGTAGGTGTATGTGTGCGTGTGTGCGCCCGCGTGCGTGTGTGTGTGTGTGTGTGTGTGTGTGTGCGTGTGTGTGTCAGGTCTCCCTCCTGCTCAGGGCCGGGATGTCTGCTTGGCAGCACTGCGCTGGTTGCGTGCCAGAGGATGGAGGCCCCTTGCCTTCCACTGTGTAAATAGGAAACTAGGGCTTGGCGGTAGGAGGCCTGAGCACAGGTGGGGAGAGGATATAAGGGAAGAGGAGAGAACAAGAGAGTGTTTCATCTAATTCAACACCGGCCCGAGAGGCCTGCGGCCCCTGCCGACCACAGCGAGCACGCCGGCAGGAACCCCTCAACCCCCACCCCCACCACCCCACCCCCCCCAGCCCAGGGGCTCCTTCGGGGCAGGGCTTCCCACAGGTCACCGGCGTGTTTAGGGGCCCTCATGTTCCGTGAGGGGGCTACTTAAGATGGAAAGATAGGAAAGAAACACGGCATCCATCAGCCAAAACACCTCCTCTGTCACGATAGAGATGGCAAGCGTTATTATGTATTCAGGACCTATCACTGTCAACAACGTCTAATGGGTTATGTTAGGATGGGGTATATTAGGCCAGGTATCCAATATCATGTCTCAGTACTTACGAAAGGGGACTGATACCATGTGTTCAAGTAATACATACAATTGACAGTACCACCAACAACAATAACAACAACTATATATATCAGATACAGACAATAGATATCAGACCAGACATACAGTAGATACTGAATCAGAATTGTACCTTTCTTCACAAGTGCTCCTGTTTGGCTGAATAATTGAACTTCTTTGCTTGAACTTCTCAGGGGACAGTGATACATTGGTATGTTTGGAGGATGGCCTTTGGTCCTACCCTGAAGCCTACTGTAAGACAGAGTGTCCAGATCCTCCAGTGGTGCCCAATGCCAGACTCCTGGTGCCCGAGTGTGATGGTAGTGGCCACGACGTGGGGACAGTCTGCCGTTACAAATGCATCCCTGGATATTATGTGTCTGACAGTCTAAATAAGAAAATAAGAAAGTAAGTATACTCTTCAAGTTTACTCCTCAAGGTTATCATAACAGCCATGGCTTAAAAACTATGACCACCCATAGACAGCAAACAATTTTGGACATTTTATGGGTCCAACTGTGCATACTTTATATTATGGTTAAGAAATACTCCAATGAAGTGAGATCTTTCGGAACCATAAACATTTGGGTCTTTATACTGGGGGTATTTTTAGACTCATTGTGGGCTAACTGTGGCTTCAGTTTTATATCTATGCTGATAAATTTCATAGAACATATAACTCAGCTCATTACCGGATTGCTTCACATGATTTCTAATGAAGTATTTTGTGTTAATATAAAACTCACCTTTTTCACAGGTTCATTACTAAATTTCATTCATGTCAGCAATATCTTTTGACTGTGTGTGCTGACATTGTCGAGTGAGGTTGACGAGGTCAGTTCTTTCAAGTCTGATGATAATTTTTAGCACAGCATAAAAATGTTGGAAAGGGCAAACATTTGCACCTGCCATGCCTTTATGAGTCACTAAACCTGCTGTAAAAATATGCGAATGAGTTTTAACGACTTCTAATTAGGCATTAATGGCACATATGATCGCCAGCAAGACTTATAAATGGTTTACTAATGGTCTTCATTAATGTCTCTCTCGAATGTATTTGATTATGTCGACATGTAGACCAACAGCAGCACGACTCGCCGCCACTTACAAAAATGACTGAAATGTGAAGAACATGGCACACTGTCTTGTTGAGTGAGGGTTCTCTTTCTAAAGTTTGAACAGATGTGCAGTTACGCAATGTTGCCTTAAATTCATTAAGCGAACGCATCTCACTGCACAACTTTAATGTTATTCCAGCAGCACTCGGGACGACTCACACAGATGTCTTAGTGAGACGTTTAAACAGTAGCAGATGCTCAAGCAGATGATCTGTTTTTATAAGCCTTGTGCCCCTTGCAGTGCTGCTGCTTATGGTTGTGGTTTGTTGTTGTTAAACGCGGCGCTCTGTCGCCTCCGTTCTTTCTCTCAGGAGGTTCCTGAAGCTGGAGTGTCTGGAGGGCGGCCGATGGGAGACGGGCAGCTGCGTCCCGGTCTCGTGCCCTGCGCTGCCCGCCATGTTCGAGGGCATGTACACCTGCACCAACGGCCTGGACTTTGACACGGTCTGCACTCTCCACTGTCCCGGACTCGCAGAGAAGGTGCCGTCACAGTGTTCTCCCCATCATATTATGACACAGAGGGCATAACGCAGGATTTATAGTTAATCTGCAGTTATTCTGAAGTACAATGCAGCACAAAGCAGTTTCATGTCCAAAATACTGCATTTTGCAGTAAAGTGCAGTACAATGTAGTTGCAATGCAACTTTTCCATGGGCAAAATACTGCATTTCTGCATATGAAGGGCAAGGAATTCCTTAACAACTGCAGTTCTTTTTTGTATTGATGCCCTGGTTCAGTAAATTTTGTAGAACTTTGTGGTGGACCTGTTGGTTTTGGCAGTCATATCTGTCAATATTTCAGTTGAAGGTTATGTGTGCAAAAATATGCAGTGATTTCTTTATATTTTCCTTAACTGTGTAAAATTGTTGTGCAAAATGGAAAGAGTCCTCAGGGTTGTGAGTTATGGTGAAATGATGAATTGCAGCACTCAACCTGGTCTCATGTGTGAGCATACAGATCAAACGAGATTCCCTCTTGTGTTCTCTTCACTATATGATGCAAGCAGCGTACAAATCCAGAATTCAAACTTTGTCCAAACAGCACTCGATTCGCTGCACAAAAGACGGGCGATGGACGGAGGACTTGCACATGTGCAAAAATATAGAGGGCGATTGTCTTCCGCCAGCTGACCTCAACTTGGTGGAGTACATGTGTGAAGATGGCTACAGTATTGGTCAGTATGCCTGCATAAAAGCTACTGAAAATGCAATGATGTTTTTCTTTCTTTCTATTGCTATTCCTTTTCCTTTCCTTTAAACTCAGACAGGATTAAACATAGCCCATAATAACTCACTCGACAGTGTGTTAGCATCCAAGCCTTTTTTGGAGAACAGTTCTGCGTTTGCTCATGACGCAAACTGTCATGTCTTGTCAAGCCATTGAACTGGAAAAGTAGGCTATTTTGGAGAGTTGTGGATGTTTGCAGACAAATACATTTCCATTCATGCTGACCTGAGTTAAGGAAAGCCCACGCGTTGTGTCCTTACAGGTGCTGTTTGCTACCCAACATGCATTGTGGCCTTGAGCGACCCAGTGGTGTTGACCAATGGGACCACTGCTGACACAGTCAAGCACTGGATGCTACCCAGCAAAGTTGAGGTGAGTGGGATTTACTTACTTCTAGCTCTGTCTCATTTGCTTTGGCTGGATTACTGGTGGTGCTGTCCTACCAAAATGGCTGTTTTTTTTAATTATTTGACTCTCATCATGTTTCATGATATATTTTATGTTGTACCTCGTAAGCAGCCACAGTGTAAACAATGCTATTTGTGGCAAATTTTAAAGGCAACTTAAAGGATTATTGCTTGCGGCCATCTGTTACTCATTTTAATCCGCAAGTTCAGTCAACAACTGAAGTGAAGTACTGTATGTGTGTGTGTGTGTGTGTGTGTGTGTGTGTGTGTGTGTGTGCGTGTGCGTGTGGTGTGTGTGCGTACACAAAAAGCTGGTCTGAAGGTATTTCTCCTGCTTGCACAATACATCACAGCACTGTTATTCCAGATCACTTGAAGCTCACCAAGCTTTTTTATGGCGATGGATTCCAAGGCTTCGGTGTGGGTAGCGGGTTTTTTGTTTTGTCTTCAAGAATGCCTGACGCTGTTTAAGGATTCCTAGAATCACTCTACGTACAAATTGAGTGTAGTGAGCTGCCCTCTGACGAGTAGTTGGGTGGTCACACGTTTACCCCAAGGCGCAAAGGAACCTCAAAAGTGAATAGTTTGGATTGGAGTTTGATCGGTTGAGTCACATTGTTGGCACCTCCGAGTGATATGTGGGATTGTGTTTGCCTGGTGCCTCCTGCCAAATCAGGTCTAGATTCCCCGCACCACCGTCATTGTGAAAGCGAGCGTTGACCCTGTCTGGCCTCATCTGTGGGCTAAAATATGACCGCTCTGTCCACAAAGAGATAGATAAGGGGAGAGTGGGAGGCGGGTGGGCGGGTGGAGGGGCCGTAGGGGGGGAATCCAATGCCACACACCACGCCAAGGGCTCCTCAAGGTGACAGCCTTCGTCTGTGTTGATTCTGGGGTGTCAGAGCATTAGATCAGCTCGGCTTTCCAAGAACGTCGTCCAAGTATTTGTCAGTTGGGGTAACAATGATGGAATAAAGGCCATGGAAAAGGGGAGATGGATCTTAGATGGGGGACCCGTGTTCCTGGAAACCCTTGCGAACAGCCTACCCCGACAGTCGAGGCCAGATGAACACATGTGAGAGCTTTGCCATGTTCTGTAACTTGGACAAAATAGCCGCTTGTCCTGAGGGAAACGAAACGGGCTTGCTTTGCTTATTGTGCAGCCATGCTCTTGTGCTCTTGGAGGGAGTGCGCATAACGTAATGGTGTGCGGTGTGCATACTGTACTTAAGATGCTCAGAGTAACTGGGATATCATGTTAGTCTCATATGAACCGCCAATATTGAACAATGATACAGTACAAAAAAGCCCTTTGGTTTTCATGCCCAAACCTTTGCCTCTGTTGATACATGAAAACATGATGCATGAAAACATTAAAAGATGTTGACATCATTCAAGACTCGTTGACAGTTATTCTAAATACGTTCTACAGATAAAAAGAGGATATACAGTACAATTCTACAGCTCTCTGACTTATCATGGTCTGTTGAATGTAAATTTATGAGTGGTCATAATTTTTTTTATTATTGCTGTTCACATCCAAATGACCCTTACCTTGTGGATTGAAGTGTTGCTGGGTCACAACAACAGTAATTCTTTCTCCCTCACAGAGTATTGTCTGCACTGGTATGAAGAAATGGTACCCAGATCCCAAGAGCATCCATTGTATTCAGTCCTGTGAGGTAAGTGAGTAAACATTTAGCGTTTTTTTTTTCTAATTGCCTCACAACTTCACGGTTGCAGTTGACCAAATATCTTTTTCCCTGAGATAATCAAAAAGCTGTGTGCATGAAATTGTATTGTTTGGAGTCCACCTCCTAGTGCAGTCCTGCCGCTCGCCCTCTGGACTTCACAGTGTTAAGGATTACGCATCACTTCAGGTTGGACGGCATCAACGCTCTATTCTTTAAGGGGTGCAAGCTGGTGTGTCAGCATTGCCATGGTAATGAGTGATGAATAATCTTAGAAAAAAAGAAATGCTTTGACAGAGCTAGTACCTTTGTCCAGAGGGGTCTGGAATTGTTGTGTGGCTCTGATGGGAGTTGATAAGCATCATTTGAATGTTGAGTGATAAGAGGAATGACTATGAGGAACAAGAGCCAACGATGTGCTCAGTGGAAAGCCGTTGGCCGAGCGGGCAGTTCTCCCCCTGATTAAAAAAAGACGAAACAGTAAATCAGTATTATTTGATCCCTCTGTCTGATGATTCGTGTGTTTATGTACGTACCTTTTGGATTTGTTGTTTCTCACCAAAGTGGTATCAGATGAAACTGTTCTCGGCTGGAACCAGCTGCAGTGTTATTTTTGGTAGAAGAATTTTCTCTTATTTTATAATCTAATATATATCTAGTATGTTCAACAAGTGCATGTCGGTTTGCCTATAGATCAGTGAAATATATATCCGGATGACATTAAAACTCATTGAGTCTCATTGTTTACAATGTTCAGTGTTTTTTCACAAAACATTTTCTTTTTCAATGTTGCCTGACTGCTTGACAAATGAAAGTTATCTGAGCCACAGAAAAATGTAGGTAAATGTGTATGTATGTAATATTTGTTTTGCAATATTTCAAATATTTAAGAACACTGTTAAAGCAACCACTAATGAATATCTAAAGACTGAAAATGTGATGATCCATGCTGAATTCTAATCTTCCCAAACAGTACGACTGTACTGTTGCTGCCATCTCTGGTATCTCATGCAAGCTCGTCAAAGAGGCCCTCTCCCTCTCCTCATCCTCGTCAGCTGGCACTTCCTCCTCCAAAATGCCTGATATGCCGGAAATTATTAGCACTTTACTCACATCAGAGATATCAGTGATGGCACATCATTAACATGCCAGAGGAAGATTTTTCAAACATTAAATTCATTGGTAATTTGGATGAATCATTGCATAGTTATAGACATGTTCATTCAAGGATGAGTCTAAAAGTCCTCACCTTTAAATAAGATGTTTTGTATTTTCGCATAAATACAGAAACTCAAAACAAATATGAAAGCAAAGCAATTGAATATCTTCATTGTTGTGAGGTGCAGGCTGGATATAGGGGTGGGGGTGCTGGGATCGATTCCGAACAATACATCCAGAGAGGTTACCTAAACTGTTTTGACGCAAAAGCAAAGATTATTTTTAAAAACAGTTTACATCACACATGAAATGGGGGGGAAACATAATTAGGGGCCTTTCGGGAAGTCTGGGGAGTCCCAATCAAGAGGTGCATACTTCAGTGAAGCGCAATGCCAGCACTAACATGGGGCCTCAAAACACCAACGCTTGTTGCCATGGAGTGTATTTTGTTTATTGTATCTTTCACCTAGCATTAGACATGGTTGGTCAGCAGGCTTGTGGAGCGTGGCCTCCCCCTTCAGTTTTATGGCAGGTTTAGGGAATTCGTTTCACAAAGCGCCACATAAGGTGAAAAGACACTTGGGTTGTTTCGATGTCTCCTGTGTCAGGGCAAATATTCGTTTGCTGTTTGTTCTCTGATACTTGGAAATATAAACAAACCCTCATCCAGGATACCCTTGTTTAACAGTTGTTATACAGGTTTTTTTATTTTTTTGTTTTTGTTCTTTTTTTTTGTCTCTGTGTGAGTCACTGAGGGTGCATTTTCAATAAGTTTACTTCCTCTAAAATCACACTTTGGATACGGTGACAATAACAAATGGATACCCAAATCCCTAGAGGAGCATTCTGGGAAAGAACAAGATCATGAGTCGTCTGTTCTATATTTCATAAGTGATGTTGAAATTCTTGCTTAGAAGGAAAAAAAAATCCTAAGAAGAAAAAAAAATCCTAACAAAACTGTTGTTGACAGATGACAGGACTAGATTTTGGCCTTTGAAAGTCTTTGAAGATAAGTTGCTGTAATTTGCCAAAATTGACATTTTAAATATGCCTCCTCTCCAGCAGATATCCGGGAAATGTCCAAGAATGGGCGCAATAGATGAAGCTCATAATTTCTTTTAACACTATTAAGATGATGAAATACCCCCCTCCCCCCCACCTCCAACACACACACACACACACACACACACAAACACACACACACACACACACACACACACACACACACACACACACACACCAGCCTGACTTTAAGTATGATAGTTCAATCAGCAATGTCTTTAACCCCTAAGACCTCTGAAGTACCACTCTATCAGCTGGAAACATCCAGGGAGTGACTCAGACATAAAACAGGCATGTGCCTTACTCACACCAGGCGAGTAAAGATGAAAGAGGGCTGAATCTTAGCCATATAGAGGGGAGGAAAAATAAACAAATCACAACTCAGCAGTAGGTTCCAATTCTAATCTGTAATAAACTGTATGGCCAACGGAATTTACAAGTATTGACATCATGTTAAAACATATTGATGCGAAGAGCTCAGTTGGTCATACTCTCGAAATCTTATTTTTTTATTGTCTTGTTCCCTGGCCACAAGGGCAAAATACGGATGTTCACATGGCACAGGTCAGATGGTTTTGGCCTCACTCCTTGTCCATTTTCAAATGGTATGCAGTGTTTCAACTTTAGCCTAACGTTTGTTGGCAAAAGCTCCCCACTGGCTCAGGAATCTACATTCCTGTAACCTTTCCCATTTATTGTAACACATTTCTTCAAGCTCTCACGTTGAAACCTGATTTTTTATTTGATTCCCTGACAAAATATGTAGCTTCTTATCAAACCTCAACCACTGGCATTACAAAAGTGGGAACCCTTATTTGGAGCTACTTCATTAGAGCAGACATTAACACTAATAATGCCCATGTAAACTTTGACTGCCTCACAAAAAAGGGGTAGCTGTCTACCAGACTAACTTAAAAGCACAAACCATTTCATGTAAGAGTCAAACCTAATCGCTGTCAAGTGCTGAAAGGCCAAAACAGAACAATGAAAAATGATATTTGTTTATGACTTGGCAGTTGGGTTGGGGAAGGAAGGAACATTTTCGCCAGGGTGAAGTTCCTCAGAAATCTTCTCAGCAGCTGCCCTCACCCTGTGATATGCCGTCAGGTACAACCTGAAGGCTTTGAAAGAACTCCATGGCCTGAGAAGAAGCCAAAAGTATCTTTGGCAGACACCCCATATTTTCTTAGTTTTGGCTCGCAAGGCTGAAGGTTAAGTTGAAAAAGTTAAAGGCTGTCATTATGACGCTTGTAAGGTTTTTCCTGCAACTTAAGGCTGATAATTGTGCACCTTTGTAGACAGTTGGACTCTTTTTAACTTTATATAAAAAAAATGTTAATGGCATTCTCACGAATGAAGCTATGACTCCTAAACAGGAATTTTGGAAGTTTCCTCGGGCACAGCTGGAAACATATTCAGACCTGCTGCATATATAGCTCAGTGGCCATTAATAAAGCATGCTACTGTAATCACTTATTGAGAGAGGTGGACTGGGTAGACTTTTGGACCTCAGGAATTTGAATAATCGTTTCTGTCCTGTATCCTGTTTTTTAATTTAAAACAGACTAGTGCAGTCCATGCCACAACGATGTGGTTTTATTTTTTTTAAAAGTGTGTGAAGCAGAGAAATGATCTACCATAATTTCTTTTTTTCTTTCTTAGCCATTCGGAGGCGACGGCTGGTGTGATACCATCAACAACCGGGCATACTGTCAGTATGACGGCGGAGACTGCTGTCCTTCAACGCTTTCCACCGGAAAGGTAATCCCATCTCAGATCTGCCTCCTGTCCACACCTCATGTCCTCGCTCAGTGATCTAATGCCCCCCCCCCCCCCCCCCCCCAAACTCACATTCCCGACACTGAAAGCCACTTGTCTCGCCATGGTTTCACACCATGAGTTATAGCAGCGGGAGACTCCCCCTCTTCGAAACGAGTGAGTTAAAGGGGAAAGAGTGGTCATCGTAAATAAAGCTCCAGTTAACATTTCTTTTATGAGGGGAAGGCCAGATGGCAGTGGTCATGGGCGACAGTAAAACAGGCCTTTAATGAGTGGGCCCTGAGAAAGCGAAATAAACCACCAGCGACAGCATCCTGCCACTGTGGGTCCAGCGGAGAGACAGTGCCAGTGTACACACACGCACGGCACGCTGGACACACCCGTGTGCCACACGAAAAGGATACAACGCTTAAGGCCCATTCACACCAAGAACGATAACTATAACCATAACGATAAAAGCATTCACACTGAACAACGATAAACAAAGTCTCTCCTTGTGTTAATGAATGTGACGGTTAAAATTCAATGGGTTCTGATTGGCTATTAGGTTTTTATCGTTCTGAAAATCGCTCTGAAAGTGATCCCCAACGATATCGTTCTTCATGTCGTTATCGTTATAGTTTATGTGTGAACGTCGTCATTCATATTAACGAGAACGATATTTATTTATAGCTATCGTTATCGTTCTTGGTGTGAATGGGCCTTTACCGTCCACTCAGGGTTGGTGAAGGGGTCTCGAAGGCGCCCTCCAGGTGAAAGTGACACGGATGTTGGAAAATGGAAATGAAAGAATGAATGGAAGGATGTAGAACTCTGTTGGAAGGATGTGTGCTCTCTTGCTCTCTCTCTCTCTCTCTGTCTTGCATGTTGACTCTCTTTCTACTTTCACTCACTTTGTCCATTGCTCTGTCCATGGGATGGACAACATACATTTTTTCAACAGCTGTAGTCTAGTCAAACTCAGCAGCCCAAAGCCATGGACACGCATTGTGTTCATTCTTGAGAATTCGGGTCGACTGTAAAATAAGGGATACCTGCAGAGGCATTTCATTTGAGTGTCAGAAGAAACGAGACGGGCTTGGAAATGTCATAAAGATACCACGTATAGCGGCCAGAACTAACAAATCTTGAGCTCTGTTCATAAAAGAATGGAAATCCTCGGTATCGTGCTCCTGCATCATTAAAATGTTATTGGAAAGGAATCTCAGCTGCCTCCCAGTTCAACTACCTTGATCAGTGAAGCAACCAGACACGTTTAAAGAAACTGTCCATGGTAAACAAATGTCGTTTTAATGGCAGGGCAGTACAGGGTGACTATGATCTAGGTCTCAGCCCCCACTTTGAACAGCTGCTACCCCCTCAATGAAACAATTACCTCCCGTAAACATTGGGCGAAATCAGTGCTAGCCCCTGAAGTTGCATTTCATGTTTACTTTTCTTGAGACGGTCTGCTTTGCGGGGCATCTGAGTTTATTTTGCAACCTGTGGTGATGGCATGCTTCCTGGACAAGACCCTGGCAACTCGTCCCGTTGATTCTAAACACATGTTCATCTGTTCACCTCTTTTGGTGGATTTCCTTTCCCAGATATTCATGGTCTCTCACAGTTTTGGTCCATGGTGCACCTTAAGACATGATTTCACCACCTTCTCCTGTGGTGTACCTTTTGACACGACTTCACACGTTTCAACACAGTCCAGCTTTTTGAAGTGATTTCACCTGTTTCTCTTTCAGGCATCTTTTTCATGTGTCTTTCAAGAAGGTTCCTGAGGTTTTTTTTATTTAGTAGTGCATTAGTATGTTTGCACATTATTTTTTAATTTATCATGTGATAGCCAACAGTTTTTTACTAATACTTACTGACTAAAATTTTAACTGACTATCAAAACTGTTTTCACTGACTTACCAGATATTAAATTATTATTTATTGACAGGTCATTCAGTTTGGAGTGGACTGTGATCATGATGAATGCACTTGCCGCGATCCTGAGGTAGAGGAGAACAAGAACAAAGGCAAACCAACAGACCCAGGACAGCTTTGAGTGATGGGAAAAGATTTACTGTATATGGACAGCTCCAATGAGACAAAAAGAACTCGCAGATGGGCAATACAAATGAACTCTGTCATGTTCTCATCACAGAATGGCATGGTGATCATGTTGTAGCCAAAAGCAGTATATCAAGTAGCAGGTGCTTCAGAAGTGCACATAAAGTTATACTAATCTATAAAAACCTTCACTAATATATTTTGGACAATCTCTAACATAGAAGTAGGTGTAGATGTAAAAGATTATTTTAACATCATATCACACAACAATGTATGTCCTTTATCCTTATGGAACAATTTGCAAACATGCTAGTTAGATGAATATGTAAGGTACATCTGATTTCAGAGGTTTTATACAAATATTAAGTACATTTATGAGAGTACTAGCTTGTTTTGTGTCCTATCGAAATATCAATAAATTTATCTGAAGCACAGTTTTATTGTCATGTGTTGTTGATCATAACACATTTAATACTGATGAATGGTGATACCATTGCATAGCATAAACTACAACAACTACCTAAGCCATTAAAGCAACACCAAAGAACTTTCCCTCTGTCCCACGCACGCAATTTGTTTATCCAGCACCGACTTTGCAAATAACGATGTCCACAGACAAGGTAGAATATGTTGCACGATTTATGAAAGTACGATGTATTGCGACATCAGATGCAAGTAAAATTTGTAGTTTCTTATGTCTCATTCCATCGAACTACAGATCCGCTACCCGATCTGGCAAACTTACATAGTGCGGTTATAGCCGATAGAGAGCCGCAAAGCGGATGCAGAAGTGCCGTTCACCCTGTTACAAGTTGATGAACCGCTGAAACGATTTTGGAAACATTATTTTAAGGTACAAAAAACTCTTTGGTGTTGCTTTAATAACAATTAACAAACATATATGAATGTTTTATAAAGGCTGTTTTCAATTGCATTTACTGTAGATGTCTACCAACTTTGATGACATGTTCACAAAACACCTTTGCAATGTACTTCACTTGACATCATATCATGCAATGGTACAGTTGGGGTTCAAACGAAATAGTGTTTTACATGACTGCTGGCAGTGTTTTACAGTATGTCACAATGATATAAGCATCATACAGAATAAACAGATGTTGTCTAAAAACATGTTACATCATGGGGACAATGATTCATATTTTACAAGCACAATCTGAGCATTGTAATGGAAGTGGAGCCTGTTAGTGAGTTGATTGCAGATTTGGATAGATTGCCAAAATATCAATATCAAGTGATAATAAGGCTAGCACGACATAAGGTGATACTGATGCATAATGTTAAGATGCTGTGAAATTCATCCTTAGGACAACACCAAATCCATCAGCAAAAATTTGATCCAAGGTCCAATTTGATCCAAGCTAGTCTGAAGCTTAACTGTGCCTCGCTAGCAAAATGTTTGTTGGATTTTAGTCATGTGAATCATAGGACACCGAGACAAAGAAATTGTATTTCATATTGTATTCTTTATTATTATCATCATCATCATTATTATTTTTAATATCAAAGGTTGAAGAAAATGTGCACACTATATTAGCTTACAACATGTCAGTAAACCTAAAAATAGCAAGCATACTCTAGTGTTAGAATTCAGCACCACAGAGACGATGTGGTCTTGCCTACTACGCCATTACCATTTACTGTAGAAATAGCAAGAGAAGAATACAAACAGGAGGTTCCTACTGTTGGCCTGACTTGTGTTTGTTGTTTAATCAGGGCATCACCTGTCATTGTAATTACATTGAATATGGCGAAAAAGGCAATGTTTCAGCATGGTTAGCCCAATATCCAACATCATTTCAGTTCACAGATGTCACTGTTCAATTCACAAGGAAGGTGACAGTGGTTTGACAGAGGTATATACGTATGACTGTTGGGATTTGTATTCTCCACTGCCAGTGCGGTATGGTAATGATTGTAGACATCGATATATTGTAATAGTCTAACAATTGTAATAGTCTAACAATTTTGGCAAATTTAAATATTGTGTCATAAAAAACAGAAACATATAACACATTGAACTGTACACAACCTTTCAGCATGTTCTTCCTCCATAAAAAAGACCTGTACATCAGTTTAAATACTATTTTGAAGCTTTTCATTTTGAATACTACATTCAGCATGTAACGAAATCATTTATTTGTACAAGTTCTATGCCAGAATCTTTTTAATAAAATCCTTTAATAGTCTTCCATACCTATATGCACTACATAGAGACACATAATTTGCACACTAACTAGGGATTTCTTCTGCTCTTTTTAAAAAAGTAAACCAGTCTACCCATGAGAGCCATCCCAGTATCTACTTTATATGGGATGATATACACAACAACATTATCAGGCAGTCAGAAATGATTAGTATTTAACTTCACATAAATGGTAAATTGAAAAGAAATAATAATAATAATAATAAAAAAATTGAAAAACATGTAAGTCTTAACCATCCCTCCAGTAACCCTTTTAAGTCTCACCTTAAGAGTTTTACTCAAAAACAAAACAGTAAACAATAAAAAAAATGTTTGATCTCACAAAGCCCCATGTATATAACATTAAGGGATCCAGACCACAGACATTGGAAAAGAAGCCTGTCAGGGACGTTTGATTAATCTCGTGTGTTTGTGACATTCATAACTCCCTGGGCTCACCATAGTCATTGTATAGCACAGGGAGGAGCTGCTCGTCGCAGGCCTTTTGTAAGTCTTGGCCGAGGTCCACCCAGTTGAGGCCAAACGCCTTGGTGTCAGTGTAGCGGCAGGACAGGTGTTTGAGTGAGGCCCGGCGGAGGCCGATCTTGGGCTCCTGCAGCAGGGCCCGACACCAGCCGCTCAGCTCGTCCAGCTGCGTGAGGATCAGGCCGGCCTTCCTGCAGTAGAGAGAACACCAAGCCCGAGTTAACACGAGGCCTGCTGGGAACCTCTCAATTGTATGCAACTGTGTCGCTAGAGCGTCTCCTCTCGTGAAGAAACATACAAATGAAGACATGAAGAAAACAATATATACTATACATAGTGTTGGCCCAAAATCTAATGGCCCAGAATCTATTGGATTTTTTTTATTGCCTTCACAATGTAAATATCAGTCTCTACAAAATCACCTCCCCATGTCAAAAGAAGGAAGGTGTTCTTGAGCACTTGCACTGAATGCTCAATTATTCTGTAATTAAGTCGAATGAGAGCAGAAACAGGAGAAGGGCAGAGAAATCACAGTCAGTGGCACATGGCTTACCAGAACTGTGACCTTAATTAGCAAACTGAGAGGAGCCTGTGATTCACATACTAATTTGAAATGAGTCAACTTTGCCAGATGACATTTACATAAGCAAGGAGAAACTTGCAGGAAATCACTGATTTATTTATTATTCTGTTGTTGTTTGCTGCTGCTGCATAGTTTGACATTCAGTGGTCCATTCGGTTGTTTTACGTAAGCCATCCTCCAACAGCCTGCAGGTTGGGAGTGGAACGGGCACTTTCTCTGGCACACAACCTGCCTTTACACAGAGAGACTGGAGGTGTTTTTTATTCCAGCGCAATATGTGCGGCATCACAACATCTACACCAGTGACACCAAGTGTAGGTTACATCCACGCAGTGGTGCAGAGGTGCAGAGTGGAACAAATGTCTTTGTGGGCTTTGCTTCACAGTGCAGGAGCGGATGAGACCGACGGAAAGTCACAGTGAGTTAACTATGAAATACAGTAGTGGGCTGAATCAACTAAGACACAGGCATGTGCTGTTCCCACCTTAAATGATGCACATCAGACTCTGGACAGTGGATATGATGAATAAATCAAAGTCTGTGGCTTGACTCTTTTTACATCGTAATGACAGCCCAGACGGTTTCTCCCCGCACTACAGAGTTGCAGAAAAATGTGAAACAAATACATGAAGGTTTGTCAAGGTATCCAGGAAGGAGTTTTTTTTTTTCAACAGTCGTAGCTAGGAATGCCATATGATTTGCAGAGCACATGCTCCAGATGAGTTGCCACCCTGGCAAGTTTTACCAGAGCATTTTGATGGGGGCCAGTGTGGATATTGTAGCAGAGGTATGATTCACAGGGCTGGAAAGATCCCTTCATTCCTTCGACATATCTTCACTCCGACACTCAGCCAAACCAAAGGCTCGACAATGCAAACAGAGAATACCAAGTCTCCGCGCAGCCATAATGCGAGTGTTTTGAAGTCAACTCACAGTATGGTTAAAGGGTTGGAAGGCTAACACATTTAAAATAACGCATTTGATTGTGAAACATTCTGAATAAAAGTGTAATTACATAGACTAATTAATCATTTAATCACAGAAACATTGGGGCCAGATTGAAATCTGAACACACACACTAGGAATGCAAGGATTACAATACAATGATAACTTTCAAAAAAAAACATTTTTGATCTGAATTTGTTTTACATGTACATACCAACATCTGTTTTATTCTTTTGTTATTCTAAGCTTGATTTTGAAACCCTAATATGATATTTGTTGGATTCAGAAATATCTGTTGTTAGGCATCTGATAAGCCATGCTGCCCGGGGGACAATAGTTAATCATGTTCAATGGCAAAACTTCAAAAAATATCTTGATGAATTCTTAATGATGTTAGATATTGCCACATTCATTCTGAAAAGTAATTAAAAAAAGCTCCCCCCATGCATAGACCTAGTACTGATTCTGCCATTTATATCTTTCCTCCAAACGTATTTATGTGTCCAATATCATGCCACATTTCAGTGGCTTTCAGAATCTGGATGTTTATTTGCTTAAAACAAAAAACCCTGTGGTTTGTTATGCTTTCATTTTTCACGAAAGTACGTTTTGGTCTCCAAATAGCAACGGTTGTTACCATAAATCCTGCACATGTATGGAAGTGGAAAATGGCCTCTCATTTCCAAGGTACACTCTCATACCACCTTAAGCCCCTCCCACTCAGCTGTCCTGCTGTGGCCTGCCTGAGCTATGAGCAGACTACTGAATGGAGAGATCATCCAAGTGTGGCTTAGAAAAAAACACCCCATGATGATAGTTAGAACATGATGTTTGTCTAAACAATGCTCAGGATGAGCTCACAGGGATGTTCTGCAGTTGCCACACACACTCCACTTCCACATTCCAGGAGATGTAACCTGCTCTATGTCATACATAGCTGAGCATACCAATGGTCACATGACCGCTTAACTTTCATTCATGCTGTCTCCAAAATAGGCATCCCAGGGCCAGGGTCAGTTACCAAGGCAAACATGCCTACTATGAGCATCCTAAATCAAGCATCCTGACAAGCAAACTAGTTATGATAACCTATCATGTTTGATTAAATAAACATGCAGACAACAACAAGGCCGTGGGTCCAATACTCAGTGAGCATCCATATCAGATAGAACGCATATCATTCATATAAAATGTATATGAATGTATGTCAAATATAAATGTCAATGTACTGTATATTATGCCATCTGTTCTCTTGGGAAAGAAGTGTGTTATGTTATGTTCTTGCGGCCTATAACATATTTAAGATGGAGAGAACAAAAGTCATGCACCAAAATGTCTTTCAGGCAACAAAAATAGTTCAAATCACATTGCCTTTGAAGCCATTGAGTTTCATGAGGAGAACTGACACTTCACCATCTTGGTTTCATTCTCTGGATTGGAAAGTGTCTCTGGCATGCGTGCGCCATTCTGGATCTGCAGGCCGACAAAAGCCTTCTCTGAGGCCGCAATAACAAACAATCCTTAATGCCATTACAGAGAGGTACTCCCACAGTGATGACATTTGAGAGAAGAAAAAAAGATATTGGAGAGAGGAGCTTGGAGGTGGCGATGGAGATTTGCTGAGTTCTGTGTTTGGCTAAGACATCACGCGATGTGAGTGGTCTCCCACGGTGACCCTGGCGGGCCTACAAGGGAGATGCGATATGTGCAAAAAGGCAGGGAGCAAAGTGTTTCCCATCCACTTTAAAGGTAGAGTGATTACCTCACCACTTTCAGTCCACATTTTGTTTATACTGCTGAGACTGGTTTATATTTAGTGCGGGGCTGAAAGGTCACTATTCTCTTATATTTTGACTAGCTAATGAAAATTGCATTTAAATGGTGCACATTGTTGTGATGGGGGGGACCTCAGTGAATTCGAAGTCTTCAAAACAAGCAAGCAAGTCTCTTTTAAAAAGCAGCTATGTTGAGGGTACTTTGTTCTTGGATGTCTGGAAACAAACTGTCATTGTTGTTTACATTGAAATTGTATTACATTTCCTAATACTGTCATGGAAAGGGAAGGGGGGTATTATGGAAATGGAGTTTTGTCAGGATCCCCAGGAGGTTGTTTTGCAGTTTGTCAGATCTCAGATGGTTGTTCAAATGAGTTGGCTTTAACAAAAAGTTTGCCATGGCTTATTTTCTATCTCTTTCCAAATGCATATTTGTTACGTTGTTTGTGTCCTTAAAACTTATGAGGTCATGTATGACATACATCTAAGGATGTAGAATTGGTCATAAATAGTGTGCAGACACAAATGAGAAATACTTCAGGTCTTGATGTGATGGTTGACAACACAGTTGCCAAACAAGCTCACTCAGCTTTTTTAAGATTAAAATATTAAATATAGAAATAAATATCCACTCTCTTAGTAAGTGAATTATGTCACTAGATAGATAGATAGATAGATACTTTATTGATCCCCAAGGGGAAATTCAGGATCCCCACTACCATATAATGATCCACTGACTACCACATCATTGTAAACATTCATTTCCTAAATTGTCTCCTTCTGCGGACTAAAAGATTTTATTTACCATTGGTATCATTCAAGGTGTGTGCTCCATCTAGAAGATTGCGTTTTAATGTAAGTAGGTTTAAATGGAACACGTCAGAAGCCAACCAAAAGCATAAACCTTTCCAAGATGGAGCCAATTACTCCAAACATTCTCAATGTGAGTTAAGGTTACAGTTCTTTATGTCCAAAGTACTTTAATCAGGTTCACCTGTTTTTGGTGAGCATCTGTGTGGGAAGTGTGCAACTTTTATATTGAACACACTGTAATGTTTATAAAATGATTAACTCAGCTTTTACAATACCAGCCTTCTTTAGATGGGTTTTTGAGAGAGTATCTAAGGCTGCTCTGGAGGATACTGTGGTCAGTTACCACTGAGATCAATTTACACACTATCTAAGCAGTTTAATTGCATTTGGTTTAAACTCGACCATTATATAACCTTCAGACCTTAATGAAATAATCTTTGTTTGCCAAATAATTAAACCATAGAAAGGATGGGACACACTGAAGCACAGGCAGGACTCGTGAGATAATCCCCACACCACTCTCCTTGATTCCATCATGCATCATATAAACATACATCTGTGCATTGGTTTAGAAAAAATAAGTTCAGATATTGTGGAAGATATAAGTAGCAAATATTCAAAACCTTTGTGTGGCTACATTATCATGGTTCCATGTGATCATGTAACCTAATGCATTCTAGAGAGGGTGGAAGGGGACATGATGATGCCATTTGGGCTTATCTAGTTAAAACGTATCATAGCTTAGTCTAGGGTGCAGTTGTTTTGTATCATAGCTTAGTCTAGGGTGCAGTTGTTTTGTATCATAGCTTAGTCTAGGGTGCAGTTGTTTTGTATCATAGCTTAGTCTAGGGTGCAGTTGTTTTGTATCATAGCTTAGTCTAGGGTGCAGTTGTTTTGGTTTGCATATTGTTTACATAATCACATAAGATGACCCCCCCCATGACATAAGACAACAGTTAATAATACGTACTTTGTAGTAGTTAGTAGTTTCTACCTTTGCACTACCCTAATTCAACTTAAAAAGAGCACTGATCAAATGGCACAGGAGACGGAGAGGGAAGGCAGTGCATAATCAGTTTCTCAGAAATAATGATCAATCCGTATATCTGCTTTTTTCAATCTGTATTTCATAATTCCATGGTATTCTACAACTTTCACATACAGTAAGCGATAGCGAGAGGCCACTTTTTTGTTTTTTTCACAAAGACATATACACACCCACACACACGCGCCTACATAAAGACACACACACATGCACGTATGCAGGCACACACACACACACACACACACACTCATGCAAACACACAAGCACGGACACACACACATACACACACACGCGCCTACATAAAGACACACACACATGCACGTATGCAGGCACACACACACACACACACACACACAGACACACACACTCATGCAAACACACAAGCACGGACACACACACACACACACACACACACACACACACACACACACACACAGTCATGCACACACACAGTCATGCACACACACAAGCACGCACACATATACACATACACACAACTCACACATACAGTACACACACACCATCAGGGACGATTGAATTTCAAAAGCTTTTAAAGTCTACTTCTTTAAAGCATGTTTACACACACACACACACACACACACACACACACACACACACACACACACACACACACACACACACACACACACACACTTACACTTAGGCCTACACATGATTTTAAAAACAGTAACACTGCAGTTTTTATGGTATGATTTTAAATTGGAATGTGACCTCACCTAAGAACGATCTTACATTAAAAAGGTGGGTGCTGAGGTCTGACTTTGTGGTGCTCAGAAATTAAATTATTTTTATCTTAATTCATGTGATGAAGGACTTTGAAATAAGTTTGACAGGTTTCAGTGCTGAGTAAGGTTAACACTATATATTTGAATATTTTACTACTAATAATATATTAGACTGACTGCTATTATATTTTCTTGCCCTCTACATCATGGTAGTGATCCTATTTATATAAAACACCTTTAGGCCTAGCTGTAGCTTTTGAATGGGTATCCTTTTTCACTACACTTTGGATTACATATAGTATAGCTGCCTGATAGGATAGCCTACGTGAAGAGAACAAGAAGTGGACATCAACGCGATGCCTTGTTATCATCCGATAACTAATTAAATGCTGATTTATTGCTTAGCCGACTTACCACTTCAACACCATTGACTGTAACTGTAACAGTTTAACTGTTCAAATTGTAGCCTAACGTTAACTGTAACACTTCAACACAAGCAAAACATTGCAAGCTCAATGTGCGTGTGAGATGCTATGGGAACATACATGTATACCAATTTTAGGAAAAGGGCTGATGCTGACCCCAGTCTTCAGCTATTTGGTAATATTTATTATACATCCAGAAGAATACATTTGAGTCATTATAGGCTCTGGCTTATTATGGAGCAAAATAACAAAGTTGTGATTAAAAAAATTATCAAGGACGAAAAATACGAGGGGGCACATGCCCCCTTTACTTCAATGGGCATGACGCCACTGGCTAGCTTGCTCATTACTCTGCTCTCACCTTCTTTATTTAATAAAAGATGGAATCAGAAACTATTCTGGCAATTCCAGTTTGCCAATTATGTCAGTTTTGATCACATCACTATGAGGATGAAAAATAGTATGTATACAGTTCTGAGCTGATTTACTATGTCGTGAAGGGAGAGAGCTGTCACCCCACCTGACCTTGAACCTGGCTCTGCGTGGTACCGAACCTGCAGCTTGATTGCAATGCCAAAGAGCCAAACTGTTTGATATGGCAGTCAAAGCACATACTCAACCATAGCACTCCATCATCAAACACCACAATGAAATACAATAAAGAATGAGAATGCACGATTGATCAATGTATTCTTAGCTGTAAATTCCTAGTATGCCCTATTGGTAACCTCAGTGAGAAGTTCCTACTATGACACTCTTAGTCATTTATGCATCACACGTGCGTAAATCCGTGAATCTTTTCACAATGTGAAAACCTAAGTTTTGGTTTAACTCTCTCTGAAAACCAAAAGACATTCATAAGAGGCAGTTTACAAACTTCTTTGGTTTACGACGGTTTTGGGAAACTGAGCCCTTATCTATTTCATAATTCCTCAGGCATTTCAGTCAGTCCTCAGACAATCTTCAAACATATCATCCTTGCACAGACAGTTCACAAGCAAAAAAAAAATAAAACAAGCTCCTAACCTTGGTCCCAGTTCATCCTCACATCGCCAGGTGAACTCCCCAAAGCTCTCGTAGCGCTGGTTATAGTGATATAGCACTCGATGTAAAGTGGGAGAGCCCAAGTCCATGAGAGTGTTATAGGCTGTCTGCTGTTCTTTTCCACTGGTGTATCCATTAAAGAGGTTATAGATCTTGTCTGCGATTTCTGTAAGAACAGGTAAACAATATTAACAAAACATATTGGCTGGCTTCTCAAAGGAATAAACTAGTGCAATTACAGTACACAAATCCATACAATTCAACAGAGAAGCTGGGGACAGACTTTGTGTAATCAGTATAAATATCCTGGTTGGAGTAGAGCTATGATTTATCTAAAGACAAGGAAGAGGTCTCCTTTCAGAATTAACTGCTATATTTATAGAATTGCTTAAGGATGCACTTTTAGAGAAACACCTAAAGCTCCTATGAAGTGCAATGCCATGCCATTTCCTGGATAGTTGCAGTATTACTGAACTGACCTTGTGCTTTGACATCGTCCACTGCAGGACAGGGAGTCTTGATGGTGACCTCGCTCGGGTCAGAGCGTCTGCCGGTGTTATCCACAGCCCACAGCCGGAACCTGCAGCATAACCACCCAAGATTAGGATAATTTGATGGAATCTATACAGCATAACCACCCAAGATTGACATTCGAATAAGTTGGTCATATTCAAATTGGCAGTGGTCTCTTAATTTTGTTCAGAGCTTTATACATATATGTATATATATACTGTATATATATATATATATATATATATATATATATATATACACACATCTCTAAAAAAAATTGAAACTAAAATAACAGTGACAGTGACATATTTTCCCCTGTATATTTTGTGACATTCTCTTCTGAGGCTCTGTGCAAGTATAACATGTGAAATCATGTGCGAAGGTCTGTTGGGTTGCCATGGACTGTGTAAAGGTGATCATGAAAATTAAGTCTAATTTTAATTGCAGTGATGTGCAGAGGTCCAACTTAACCTACCAATAACTATACAAACTACACACAGGAGGATATGGGCCTATAGTCTATATGAAACACCTTCAATTCACAAAGTGTTACTCTCTTTTGTCAGACACACTAAAAGTGAATAAAGTTCAACAAAGATATTCCCTTATTCAACCTCCTGCCTGGCCCTGAGCCACTAGTGAGATATATGACTTCAGACGGATAGATGACGTGAGAAGGTCCCGTGTCCCAGCCTCATTACCACTATGACTACATGTTGAACACTAGTCTAAGACAGACAACAAACAAACAACACTTGTGTCATAAGCCAAGCCTCTGTTTCTGTTAAAATATTGTTTGTTGCTGCCTAACAGGATGATCAAAGCTGAACTAACACTAAGATAGAGTTGAATTATATCTCCATCTAGTGGATGGAAACATGCAAAGATACTACCAGAAATTACTTCAGCCACATCTGAGGGATTCCTACTCTAGTCATAGGTCTGTAGTATACACAATAAAGTATCATCATAGTCAAACCAAGACAGAAACATTTGATGGTCAAGCCATTCTGCTCCATGTTTTAGCAACAAAATAGAATGTGAATGCAATGTGTGATTTTAAAATGTCAAACAAATGCTAATAAACAATACAAGTGATCATCACCGATAAATTACAATTCTCACGAACATTCTAAATGCAAAGAGAAATTGTGGTCGCAAGCGCTTACTTAACCCTCCTGTTATCCTTAGGGGTCAATTTGACCCCAAGCAACGTTTAACATCATAAAATATATGGTTCACTTTTATTTTTGCTTTATGTTTCATGACTTTTACTCAATTGAAGGATACAACAGAGTTAGCATGAAATTTGTACAATAATATGTTTTCAATGTCCTGTACACATATTTTGTACATTGATGTTCCTTGGGGTCAGTTTGACCCCAGCTGTATGAAACATAAGATACATGACACATTGACACATTATGGATATTATTATTTGAATAGTATGAGAACATATTATTATTATCATTATTACATATAAGTACTTATTACATATAAGTTATTTTGGCAGGACTGTAAAAGTCAAAAGGGGAAGCAACAGCAAGCCTTTGGGCTGCTGACACTGGATGGGCAATATTGCCAGCCAGCGTTCCAAGGTTCATAAAGGGGTGTGTGTGTGTGGGGTGGGTGGGGGGGGTGGGATTGTTTTGTAGGGCTTTTGATGGTGGTTATTACACTCTCGTTAAGTACCTGTCACAAAAAGCAATATGGGTAACAATATGAATTATAATCAGTCGTATAATCTTACGAGTGTCAGTAAGATTTGAGGATAACACAAGGGTTAACAGGTAATCAAGAACTAGCAAACACAAACAGCCCATTTGGAACAGCCCGTTCCCTCCTGGAAGAAGTATGATAAATAAACTGACAACAGAAACACTGAGCAGAGACCAAATGATGTAAAGACAAAGTGCATATGTTTTCGGTTGTGGTGCCTCCATACATCAAACACATTTGAGGAGACACTGGTCTCAACTGCTCATTTTTTCCCCCTTTTCTTTAACATAATCTTTTCAGCGTGGCTTCTCTCTTTCTGAGGCATGTTTGAGGTAAGTGCCTACATGTGTGGGGAGCTGAAAACCATGCAATGGGAATAGGATATGTGCATGTGTGTGTGTGTGAGTGTGTGTGTGCGTGTGTGTGAGTGCCCCCCCCCCCTCTCACCCCTTACTGTATGTATGTTCAGACAAGCACCTAAAGAAAATCATCAATTTCAACTAATAGCTGAATACCCCATATTTCCTGTTTGAGACAAGCTCAAACTTAGTATCTAAAATCAGACTATGCACACCTAAAGAAGTCCACCATTGTAAATTGAATAAATTAAATGAGTGGAAGAACACAGAACAGATCAAACAGACACATAGAAGGAACCCTACACTCATTAGGAAAGGGGATTTTTATGCAAAATGTGCTTTTAATTCCAGATTAAAAGCTAACATGATGGAGCACATCTGATATTTTAAGGAAGCCTGTTCCACAGTTTAAGGACTAGAACTGCAAAGGATCAGTCAGCCTCAGGCTAAATTGTGGAACAGCCAAAAGACCAAAGTTGGAGGATCTGAGAGGCAAAGCAAGAGAGTTTAACAAATCCCTTATATAATCAGGTGACAGACCGATTGTGAAAAGCATTACAAGTTAAAAATATAACTTGTAATATATCAAACTGAAGTTGAGAGAAAAGAACTAAGGTAATGTGTTCCCAAAGTAAAATAAATAAGCTAACTAACTAGAAGCTGGCAAAGCAGACACTAATAAAAGCTGCTGAAGTGTTTTGGTGATATACTTGGCAATGTTGTTTTCCAGGGTTTTTCTCTCTGATATATTTGTCACACCTTATAACTGTGTGCGTGCATGCCTGTGTGTGTGTGTGTGTGTGTGTGTGTGTGAGTGTGTGTGTGTGTAAACAGTGTGTGTGTGTGTGTAAACAAACATGCTGTATGGAGAGTACAGCAATTTGTGGTTTAACACTTGAAAATGCTAAATCCATCAATTACATAATCTTCAGTGTAGAGGACAGGATCTCAAGAGAAGATACAACAGGGTAAAAAGGTAAAAGAACACGTCAAAAAACATTCGCATGAAATGTTCAGCATACATTAGTATTACTCCAAAAAATCCAAACATTAAAGTCTATAAGTAGAGTTATGCATATTAAAGTGGAATGACAGGGGATAAAAGTATTGAACACGCTAATAAAAAGCAGTACACCAAGGCAAAGAAAGGCAAGGAACAAGCTGGAATCTATAAGTAATTATCCCTCCTATCTGTGCAAGCAAATTAATATAAGATGGGTTAGTACATATTGATGGGCTGTGAAAAAGTTTTTCGTTACCAAGAAAATGTTTAATTTGTTTGATGTGATTTCCTGTATTCTAGTGCATTTTGGGGATGGCTAACACTAAATTCAATCAGATTCATAGCCTACATCCTGATTTGTTGATATTGAGGCAATGATTCCATGCAAAGGCTTGGGCTTCAGGGCCCCCTGACCCCTTGGGCCCCTGGGCCTGGGCCCGGTAGGCCCGTGCAGTAATCCATCCCTGTTTGGGAGGGACAGAAGAGGCAGTGTCCCTTATATGTGTGGCTCATGTGACATGTAGGCCTACATGATCTACCTGCTATCACTTCACTATTTGACACTATACCCTACCTGGAGACATATCTCATGTTATAAATCAAGAAATAATTTCAGAAATTATGTTTTGTGCATATGGGTTAGCAGGCTACAATAAATTGCCTAACAGACAGCAGCCTAATTTCGAGGTATCACTAATATCTATTAAATAAATGTAAATGACACAGAATAGTGACAGAACTGTAAGCTCAAATTCAAAAAAGTCTACCCAAACATACAGTATGCAAAGGGAATATAAATAAAGTGTTGCATATAGCCAGCTTAATGTAAATTTAAAGATTATGATTAGCCGTTTCTATGCTTTTTCCATTGATAGTTACAGAAAGCCACGTTGCCGGCTCGGCCAAACCAGAGGACTGTATGTGGACTGCACGCTAGATGGGACTCGGTGTCGCGCCTTGATCGATACTGGCTCCACCATCTCGCTTGTGCGCCCCGGTCTCTTACCCGGCACGCTGGTAGCCAGACCCAGAGGCTGGGAAAAGACAAAAACGCGCATCCCAACAGTTACCGGAGAGCGAGCGGAACTGTACGGACAAAAAGTGGTGTGCGTGTGCATCAACGGTGAGACGGTGAGCCGCCGGCTTTGGTTGGATAGCATTCAGGATGATTGCATTCTCGGCCTGGACGTGCTAGAGAAATGGGGGGCTGTGGTGGACATTTCCCGGTTCACACTACACTTGGGGATGAGCAGCGTAGTGTTGCACACGGTGGGGAAAACAGAGCATGAAGTGCGGAAAGCTGGCGCGACGAAGAACTCTCCAACTCGCTCCACACAAGTCCGCAGGAAGCGAACTCGCAAAGAGTACTCGTCATCCCAGACTCCGCCCCTCCCCACACAAGCCCGCGAAACTCAAGCCCGCGAAAACAACAGGTCTCATCCAGGTCCGCTCGCTGAGGCCGCCATTGCTCAGCTCACGCTCACCAGGGAGGAGCCAAGAGAGCGGGTTGAGCAAACACCACTCTCCGCTCAGAGAGCGCGGCCCTCTTTAGAGACAAGGCAAGCCGTAAATGAACTCTGCACTCGTAGCTGTGAGGGGCTGAGTGAAGCACAGGGTAGCCAGGTGCGGAGACTACTAGCAGCGTACACCGACATCTTCGCTGCAAGAGATGAGGACTGCACACGAACGAGCCTGGTCCAACACGATATCGACACCGGAAATGCTCGGCCCATCCGACTTCAGCCTCATCGCTTACCGTTCGCCAAACGACAAGCAGCTGAAGAAAAGATCAAGGAAATGGCCGCGGCAGGAGTGATAGAGCCAAGCAGTAGTCCCTGGGCTGCGCCGGCTGTACTCGTCCGGAAGAAGGACGGCTCGTGGCGGTTCTGTGTTGACTACAGGCGCCTCAACCAGGTAACCCGGAAAGACTCCTACCCGCTCCCCCGCATTGACGATGCGCTGGACAGCATTGCCGGCTCCTGCTGGTTTAGCTCGCTGGACTTACGCAGTGGCTACTGGCAGATTGAGCTAGCCCCGGAAGCTCGGCCGAAGACAGCGTTTACCATCGGGCAAGGGCTGTGGCAGTTCCGGGTACTTCCGTTCGGCCTATGCAACGGGCCAGCGAACTTTGAGCTGCTGATGGAGTGTGTCCTGGCGGGCATTCCACGAATATGCTGCGTGGTTTACCTGGACGACATCCTGTGTCATGCAACAGACTTCACCGGTGCCATAGGACGTCTGGAAAAGGTGTTCGACGCCATACGGGGTGCTGGGCTCAAACTGCACCCGAAAAAGTGCCACCTGTTCCGGAGGCAAACCGGATTCCTGGGCCATGTCGTGGGGGCCGCCGGAGTGGCCACCGACCCAGCTAACGGTACCGATCCACTTGCACGACACTTCATTTTGTCGTGTCGCATAGATGTCGCGCTGCCTCCCCACGTTCAGTCGTGTGTGGGCGTTTTGTTTAAAATGTCAGTTACCGTTTTAACGTATCTTAAGTGTTTTTCCACAAATGGACCACAATTTTAGGCATGTACTTAACAGTATACAACACATTAATAGCCCAAACAAACTATGCGAGCCATTTGGAAATCTTGTTTTATTTAAACTACTCAATGCAATCTCAAATTCTCACCAGAAACACCAACAGTGAATATATTCATCCAAATCCTAGTTTTGTTTGTTTTATGGACCACTAGGTGGTCGTGGAAGAGATCGTTAAAACATTATTTGTCTTGTAAGCGGAACCAAAGTTTCACAGGCACCGTTGTGGTAGAACAAAGGACCTACAACCTCGTCCTTTCATTGGAGAGTCGCCTCGCGTTCAACGGATTCATTTGCATAAAGCTGGGCATCGGGCATGAACTGCCGTTCATCCTGGACACCGACGCCAGCGACGTGGGCGTCGGCACCGTCCTCTCTCAAGCAGGGCGAGCAGGTGGTCGCATACTTCAGCCGCTCACTGGACCGAGCGGAGAAGAACTACTGCGTGACCCGCAGAGAACTGTTGGCTGTCGTGGTGGCAGTGCGCCATTTCCGAACCGACCTCTACGGCAAACGGTTCCTGCTGAGAACGGACCATGCATCGCTCACCTGGCTGCTGAACTTCAAAGAACCAGAGGGCCAGCTGGCTCGCTGGCTGGAGGCGCTCCAGGACTACGACATGGAGATTCGACACCGGGCGGGTCGCCTTTACGGCAACGCGGACGCCCTGTCCAGGCGTCCGTGTGAGGCAGACCAGTGCCAGCACTGCCACCGGAGGGAGGAGAGGAGCCTGGCCGCGGCTCAACCGGAGCCCGCTCGTCGGCTACAGGCTGTATCACCGCTGGCAGAGAGAGAGAGAGTCGCTGTTGTCAACGCTCGCCAACAGCACGCCAGTGAGGGGGCCAACGCTCGCCAGCAGCACGCCAGCGAGAGACTCAACGCCCGCCAGCGCTGCGCCATCAAGAGAGCCACCGCTCGCCAGCTTCACGCCAGCGAGAGAGTCAACGCTCGCCAGCAGCACCCCGAGGTCGTCTCGCTGCCTTCCGCTACCAGCTACAGTGATCGAGAGACCGGAGACAACGCACCGCAGCCCAACGCCATAACGCAGCACTGCAGAGCGGCAGCTGGGGCCATGGACGCGCATTCGCCAATGGCGTGATGTCAAGGGAGGAGATCCGGAAGGCGCAATCGGAGGACGCCACGATCGGCCGAGTGTGGTCATGGATCGAAGCCGGTCAGCGACCGCCATGGACTGACGTATCAGCACTCGATCCAGAGACCAAAGTGATTTATTCACAGTGGCCGGGAATAGTAGCACGTCAAGGGCTGTTGTATAGACACTGGCGAGCCCCCGATAGACAATCTGACATTTTCCAGTTGCTGGTTCCTGCTGGATTACGAGCCGTGTACTGGAACAGGTACATGGGGCAGTGGGGGCGGCTCATTTCGGCATTGCAAAAACTCTTCGTCGGCTGAGAAGCCACTTCTATTGGCCAGGAGGCAGCTGGACGTTGAGTTGCATGTTCACTGCTGTGACGCCTCCACAGCAAAGGGCCCCACGCGATGCTCGCACGCTCCGCTGCAGCAATACGCAGTCGGGGCTCCCATTGAGCGGGTAACCGTCGATATCATGGGCCCACTGCCAGTCACAGAGCGGGGAAATCGCTACGTGCTCGTAGCCATGGACTATTTCACTAAGTGGCCGGAGGCGTATGCAGTGCCAGATCAGAGCTCCCAGACGACCGCGGACAGACTGGTCACTGAGATGTTCTGCCGGTTCGGGGCACCGGAAGAGCTCCACAGCGACCAAGGGCGGAATTTCGAGGCGGAGATGTTTGCTGAGGTTTGCCAGCGCATGGGCATCCGGAAAACGAGAACGACACCTCTGCATCCACAAAGCGACGGGCTAGTGGAACGGTTTAATCGGAGGTTAGCAGTGCAGCTGGCCATATTGGCCGACCGCCGACAAAAGGACTGGGACTTACACTTGCCCCTGGTGCTCTGGGCATATCGCACATATATCACACCGGCAGCTCTGATGTTTGGGCGAGAGCTACGCACGCCGGTGGAGTTGGTGTTCGGTTCGCCTCCGGAAGCGGAGATTGGAGGTAAGCCAGGGCTGGAATACTACAAGCAGCTACGCGAGAGACTGAAAGGAGTACACGAGTTGGCCAGGCAGGCTATGAGTGAAGCTGGAATACGTCAAAAACGAGCTTACTATACGCGCTGTCGCGGCCAGAAGTTCCAAACTGGCGATAAAGTTTGGGTGTACTGCCCGGAGAGAAAGAAAGGCATTTCCCCGAAACTCACTAGCCAGTGGGTCGGGCCGTGTGATGTCTTAGAGAAGCTGTCTGACGTGGTCTATCGTGTGGGACTGATTAAGCGTCGGAGAGTTGTGGCTCTCCACCGTGATCGACTGGCCCCGTATCGACCCCTGGACTCAGCTGAGGGTCGTGGAGACTTGGACACTGATTCTGTGGACCTTGGTGACAATGGAGCTGTGGCTCTAACACCGGTCACTGTGCAGCCGTCCCCGGAAGTCACCGCCGCGACAGCGGGGCGCCCACAACGCCAGCGTCGCGTCCCAGCCAGGCTCATGGACTGACGTAGGGTAAGACTTGAGTCAAAGGGACATAGACTAAGTCTCGGGGGGCTGTGTAGTGAACTGAGCCTAGCTGGTTCATGACTGAACTCCCATAATGCTGTGCAGTGTATGTGTGTGTGTGTAATGTTGATGTTGGTTTTAGTATGAGTAATTGCGTTTACCTTGTCATGTATGTGTTAGCTGGTATAGTCTTTCTTTATGTTGTACCTCATGTGTTTACCCCGTGTATTGTATGTGACTACCCTGTTTGTGTGCTTGTTTAATTGACCTCCTTTGTGTTGCCTGTGTAATGACGTTCGTGTGTTTTGGTGCATAACCAATAAAACCATTCTGAGACAACTTCGCAGTTTGTTACAATACATAATTTGCTGACTGCGTGTGGTTCTTGCCATAGCTGCATAGGCAGAGACAGGCTGCTTTGCCTGAATTCTTTGTTACATTGCTCCGGAACTGTTCATCGCAGCGAGATGAAACCTTAATTGCGTGACAGAGCAGAAGTGGGGCTTTCCAACGAGACTAAACACTTGCCTGTGTGATCAAGTATGAAAATAAAAATAAATATCATGTAATTAAATAAAATTGATTCATATTTACAGTTTACCTGCGCACCCATTACTCTCGTTTGAATTACTCGCGAACCCGTGATCGCTTAGATATGGCAAGCATATCAGAAGAAAGAGGAGACACAGGGCTATCTATTGGTACCAAGTATATCGTTCCTTCTGGGCTATAAAAACAGACAACGTGACTGCAAAATAAAATAATGTACAAAAACCAACGCTGCACACCCATTACTCTCGTTTGAATTAGGCCCTACTCACGAACTCGTGATCGGATAGATATGGCACGCATGTCAGGTGAAAGAGGAGACACAGAGCTATCATTTGATACCAAGTGCATCCGTCTGGGTTATTTTTGTTTTTGTGTGTTGTGGTGGCAAAGCATGTTCATAATCCAACGCTATCATGTGTTTCTCTATGGCAAAGCATGTTCATAATCCGGTTTTGAGATCCTAGCAAATTCCTGCATGGCATCCAATTCGAGACTCACATTGCATCCCAATTTATTCGACAAAGAAACACCTTTTTGCCTTCACTTTGTTCATGACAATGCAGTAAAAAGTTGTTTTAGAATCATCATGAGTTTACACACAGAACATGCAAACTCGGGTTCAGTCAGGTCAGATCAGTTCGTGTCACAGATATGGAGCGCAGAAAGGGCATTTTTCATTACTGTGTCAATGACACTTACAATGACCAGGATAACTGCTTATAACTAAAGGTAGTGAGAATGGCCAAAAAATGGAGTAGCCATAGTGCTAAATAAAAAAAAGGGCATTTATTTCCATAAGGCACACACCACATATTTTTCACATTTGCTCAGCCTCAGAGAATCCCTCCACCATGGCAATGATATTGCCAGATTCAGAACAGTCTGCCCTATGCACACATGTGCCATCTTGCAGTGGTGAGATACATGTCAAAATATAAGAATTTTTATAATACACTATTTGTATTTTTACTATTTAAAAATCAAAATGAAATCAATGCAAGTATTAATACATGAAACAGTGGCAGATCTGGGTAGCCTAGACTCTTTTAAAAAACAATATATAGCATGTGTGTATGGCACTTGCAGGATAAATGTTTCTAAGGTAGTGAAAAAGCCCTTAAAACAGTCTAGGGTTCTAAGAGTTAATTTCTTAATTCAGAGCCATGTTACTTACAGCCAAGTACTTGGAGTGGATATCAGAAAGAAATATAGTTTGGCCATCAGTATATATACATACAATATTTGTAGTATTTATTATTGTTCTTTGAGTTAACATCATTTGAATAAAACTGATTAAGTAAGGTGCATTATCATAATATTTTTTATTGGCATTGACCTATTTATGGAAAATATGTTGGAGTGGCCAACAAACTGACCTGTGTATCAGTGTTGGCTTTGCACAATTTATTGCCATTATTAAAATAGGCTATCCTAATCTTCAAAACTTTTTGAGTAGTTTTCAAATAGTAGTGCCACCCCAATAAAAAGTCTGGACCCAGCTGCCCCCCCCCCCCCCCCCCCTATAAAATAATCCTGGCTACACCCCTGTGTTCGATCAAATCAACAGACCTATTTGTGTCTCTCTGTGTGTGCGTTATGGTAGATACGGTTCCAACTCTTTACGGGAGCGTTTATTTCCATATTTTACTTTTATTTTAATCTGTCAAAAAGTGTGGGGGATTGAATCGTGTTCCAGCAAAAGTGTGTACGTTATAACACCCACATCCCCCACGCTTGCTACGCGCCTGGGTGGAGGCATCATGGTGTGGGGCTGTTTTTCATCTCATGGTACTGGCAGACTTCATACAGTTGAAGGAATGATGAATGGAGTCATTTTTTTCCGGGAGAATCTTGCCATCCACCAGGATGATGAGGATAAGACATGGCTAGACCTTCCAGCAGGACAATGATCCAAAGCATACAGCAAGGAAACTCAATTGGTTTCAGAGAAAGGAAATCAAGGCCCTGACTTAAATTCAATTGAACAGTTCTGGAAGTTAACTAAAGATCAGGAATCACAAGAGGGACCCCTAGAATCTTCAAGATTTAAAGACTATCTGTTTAGAAGAATTGGCCAAAATCATATCTGAATACTGTGACTGATTAGTTTCATGATACAGGAAATGTCTTGAAGTTGTCATTACAAATGAAGGCTTTTCAACAAAGTATTTAAGAAATGTCAGGCGTGTTCAATACTTTTCCCCCTGTGTCGTTCCATTTTATTACACATAACTCTACTCATGGACTTTAATGTTTGGATTTTTTAATGGGTGGATTACCTGAGTTAATACTACTAATGTCTGGTGAAATTTGTATGCAAATAGCCTCACTGGAAGTATACTTACTAAAAAAAATGTTGACCCGTTCAATACTTATTTCCCCCACTGTAGGTCTGGAAACAGTCTGGCTCACAAAACATTTTTATGCTTTTAAGGCACTTGGAAAGGATTGTAACAATGTACCTTGTTACTGTGAATTTATTGTTCCTCATATTCTTGCAACTGATATTTACAAGAATATAATTTACTTGTTTTTCAATCAAAAATTATTCAATCAGTCAACATTTAAATGTGTTGACCACGGCTACACTGTGCAAAGTGACAATACAGCTTTTTCTAAAGCCGTCGCCTTCTTCTTCTTTGTCTTCTTCATCATCATCTTCATCTTCATAATGAATTTGTGGACGACTGCACACAAATATGAAGATTGCCCAAAAATAAGGAATTTTACATTATATTACATTACATTTAGCAGACACTTCTTGACCAAAGTGACTTACATATGTCAACTATATTACAAGGGATCACATTGTCCCCGGAGCAACTTGGGGTTAAGTGCCTTGCTCAAGGGCACATTGGTGGAAGCCGGGAATTGAACCGACAACTTTCAGGCTACTGCACGCTAGCCCAGCTTCTTAACCACTACATTTTAATAAGGACCAAGGCAAACTTACAACAAAGAAGTCCAATTGGCAGAACAAGCAGCAACAAAAGGCTGGTCACAAAGAGGTCTAGACACATAATGTCTGTCTCAGGTGACATCAAGTTTAGATTTCGCAAAGAGTGACACAAAGTCCAAGTATAGAGGTGGTGCGGAAAATCAGGTGACCGGGGGATTATGAGCTGACCACAAAGTGCAGGCTGGGACGGTATAATGAGGTAGTGAAGCCCAATGATCAACTCAGGTGACGCTGAGTGCTGATTGGATGATGAGGGGAGAAGAGAAGTCGAGGGTGTTACATTCTTTTTATTTTTCCTACTCTGATATGGAATGGAAGGCTTGTACCCCTAGAGTGCTTTTCCTTTAATACTAGCCCTCCTTGAAGCGGGGTTACCTTAAAGCACTTTTTGGCCAATAACTTCAAAACTGGTTGTCCAAAAATTACAAAATGTATACGCAAACTTTACATTTCATACCCTACATCACTACCACATTCTTTTGACATTCTTCGGATTCTTTGCACAAATTCTATTTTTGTTTTTGTATTGGGCGCTGCAATTACAACATTCCAATATGTAAAGTACAGCTTAAGATAAAATGTAGAAATTTGGTATGCCTTCTTATACTTTCATTTGATCATCTCCTCTTCATGGTTTGATAAGTAGTTACTGTTGTGTCTCCTTTTGGTGTTTTAAGCCCCCAACGTCGTCTTCCAGGCAGCGCTGCATGGAAGGCACTAGGGCAGTGGTTCTCAAAGTGTGGGGCACGCCCCACTAGTGGGGCACAGAGACATGGCAGGTGGAGCGCGATGAAGTGGAGTATTTTTTTTGTGCCCATCGTTAACAATGCCTTTCTTTTTTGACAAGGAAGATCATAGATTCAAAACAAAATAATCACACACAAACATAGGAGTCATAAACAGACTGACATATGAATTAAAACAACATTTTGAACCAGTGGAACAAGACCGGAAATATAACATGGAGCCAAAATGCGAAAAATATTTTAAGTTGCCATTTTGCCTGGTTGATGGGGGTCATGTGGGATTTGTTAATTCCCCACCTCCAAAGTGGGGAATAAAAGAACAAGTTTGAGAACCACTGCACTAGGGTTAGGGTTAAGGTTAGTGTTAGGTGCCTTGAAATCGACGGAGGGGGCATAAAACACCATCGAGCTGTTGTGTCCAGGCTCTTTTGAATCTGAGCTGGTGACACTGCACACAGTGTAACAATGGTTATACACCACAAAAGCACTATAGGTTAGATGACAAACCAGGAGACAATTATTCCTTTGCTGAGCATGCAGAAAGTGATCATAAGGGAGTGGATGATACATAAGGCCTAGCACATTCTACCATTAAGAGATTAATCACTGAATACTTATGCTGAAACAGAGAGGCAGATGCTAGCAATACCAAGAAATGTCTACCTAATCCAACAGCAGCATACACTTGTCTAAAGTAGAGGATCAAATAAAATCCATTAATATTGCAGTGTTCAATTTTTTTTTATGGCAGAGTGTTAATGCTTACTGCTTGGATATTTTCTTCTAGAGAAGCTACACAAGTTGCAGGATGACATATCATCCCACCTGAATGGGTAGATTAAGTCCATACAACAGCCTGCCCTGCCTTACCAGCTGGTCAGAACTGGTCATTGCCATGTGGTACACTGACCTCATATGGTCAAGAACAATCTACATATACAGTGCATTTACACCACATTTACACTATAGAGTGCATTTACATCACATTTACACTACATATAGAGTGCATTTACATCACATTTACACTATAGAGTGCATTTACATCACATTTACACTACATATAGAGTGCATTTACATCACATTTTACATTTATCCATTTGGTAGATTTGTTTAGCAAAAGTGACTTAAAGCAATAAAATAACATTTAATCTATTACCATAGGCATTTTAAACATTTAAGCTACAGAGCTACAGCTACAGCAATAGAATAATATTCATGCTACAGTGCAGCGGAGACAATAGCTATAGGAATTACCCCTGCATTTGTCAGTACTAGTACTAGAGGATAGGAGTGCCTACATATTAAGCACTAGTCAAGTATAATAGTTGACACTCTACATACATCACATGAGAGTAGGGTTCTGTTCGGGGACAGAGAGCTTTTCTGGCATTTCATCAACCTGAAATCAAACAGAATTTCCTCGACTCCAAACTTACTTATAATGTAGGCGGATCAGTCCAGATGGGAGAGTCACTGGACATTTTTGGGCAACCCATTTTCATTCCACAATAAAAATCAGGTCTGCCTGTTCTATATGAACATAATTCATTCTTTCAATGAATAAATCAAACATCAGACTCTTTCCAGTGCTGATATACCATTTACAACTGGAAACAGGTATCAATGTTGATACAGAGTTATATCTTCATAGGGGTTAGGGTTAGGGTTAGGATTATTATTTTATATGGTCATATTTTAAGTTTATATGGGTTTTGAGTAGAAGGTTCTCTGATTTATACATAGAATGCATGAAAATATGATTTTCTGTGGAAACAGGCAGATACCAGTGTTGTGCGTGAACGAGTTCAAAAGAACGCGTTCATTGAACACGCTCATTTTTTCGTGAACGTTGAACTGAACGCAACACATTTTTTAATAAAGAACTTGAACGTGAATTAGTTCACATTATGTGTCATGAACGGCAGACATCACTGTAAATGAACGTTGGAATTTGTTTTCCATTGAAAACTGAGTGACATCTGTTTTCTCTTTTGAAACGCAACGAAATGCTGGTGCCGCTTAAATCATGACCCTGTTACACCTGTTTCTAGAAAGCATCATACCTGTGACGCAATTCGTTACCTCCGACGTTCGAATACCGTAGTTCCAACAACGTTGTTGATGATGCAGCGATACATATCATTGGTGGAAACAGTGGCAACGTGTAATACCCCACCCCCTAGAAATGTTCTGTCACGGCCTATGTCGACATTTTTCTAATCTAAACCGAGTGATTACCTAGCGTTCATGGGCTTCGGAAAAACCTTTTTCCGAGTGAAAACATCATCATTCCGCGTCATTCACATCACGTAATGTGTGAGTCAGAGGTCGAAAACTGGGGCTAGATTTTGCTAACAGAGTTGTCCAGTTAGGGACTCGTCATCACTTTTGTCGTCACGTTGTAGTTCGTTTGTAGTCCATGTGGCCTTTCATGTCCAACCGTTTTAATGTGAACTTAGGAATTTGCCGTTTTTGTCACTTGAAAGCTGCATATCTTTCTTTCACAAGCATCTTACACTATATTTTAAGCAAATACAGTTGTTTGTTTAGGCTTAGTGAGTGTATGTTTTAACCTTTGTTGTGGCATCCGTGTTTGTCACACATTCCGACGGCAAAGCACATGAACACTTGCTGTCGGAAAAACAAAGTAGCCATGGGGGCGGTCCTTGTCATTCCGAAGTGCCCTGAATGCACCATTAATGCTGGCATTGTCATTGCCATCAGCCAAAACCTAAACCTATTGCAAGCATATAAAAAAGTTAACTTAAGCCGACCAATATCAGTTATTATTTGTGTTAAATATCTATGTTGGAAAAAATATATAGCCTGGACGAATTTCTGGGTATTGCATACTTTATCAACTGTCTCGTGGCTTAACGGCAGCGCGTCAGTGCTGTTCGCATACTATCTCTTCTTTTCACCTCTGAGTAAGAGTAGGCCTACAAGACACAACAATAGGTTTTGACCATACATATTTAGTTACTCTACATCTAGAGACCACGACATCAGTCAAAAACAATTGAATCTACGTGTCACACTAGTTCACCTGCAGGTAGCGAGAATCAAGAGGACAATCTCACATCATAAGAAAATCGAACCTACAACGCTGGGATAACAAGTCACCTGCTTTAGCCACTACACCATTTATCACTGTGCTGATTTTAATTCTCTGTGAAGATTATAATACTAGCTTATCAAAAAGCAAGGCAAAACTCAAATTAACATAAATAGCAAGAATGAGCCAAGTAGGGGAGTCAGTCTCTTAATCAAAATAAAGCTACAGGACAGATCAATCATTGAGTCACAAGATAAACATATTTTTTGGTTAGGCGGTTGTGATTTTTGGTTAGGCGCACACCAACTGGAACTACCAAGGAACGACACAAGTGCGACTGCCCAGGGACAGTAGTTCAAATGACCAAACTTTGTGTCCTTGTTTGCGATTGAGAGTTCATACTCCCTTTTCTAGAAACACCAAATCCAAGAATGATGGAGCGAACTACAAAGGTTGCGACGCAAGTTAGCAAACGACGCTTTCTAGAAACGCGCCCCTGATTGGTTAGGTCTATCCAATTGAGTGCAGAGGCATTCCCCCCCTGTATCGGTTGAAACACGCCCCATAATTACGTCCCAATGGAGCAGTATCAGACTCATATTCTGACTAGAATTTCTCAGAATATGAGTCTGATACTGATGACTCATATTCTTTATCTGATTTTAATCACCTCAGTTATCAATCAAAGCAAACAGGAAAAAGAAATAGCAACACAATCATGAAAAACACTCAAATAAATAAATGTGCACGTAAGTCTGAATGAAAAGCAGCACTGGTTGAAGCCTGGAAATATTGTAAACAAAGTAGCTTAATTTGCTAGTTTATCATAGTCTACTGGTTAGACTGTTCAGTTTCCCCACCTTGGGACAGGCTCGTTTGAGTCTTAGAAAATACTTTTCCATTTGATTAGAACTTAGCAGTCAATTTGAATGCAACAGTTTTGAACAAATTCGCACAGCGTGCTAATGATGCTAACCGGATTTAATAGCAATTTAGCCAGTCGTCTTGCACGATTGTGAATGTTTGGATTACATGTGCATGAAGAGGGATGCGCCTGTTGAGAGGGAGAGAGAGAGAGAGAGAGTACACGGGGCAAGGACTAAATGAGAGTCTGTGTTGAGGTAGGCCTACTTCTATCGCCTACTCTGGTAGAGTTGCACATACCAGCTACAATGCAAGATATATTTAGCCTATTTGTTTATGGACAACGTAGACCCAAGGCGGGAGGTGTGTGTTTTTTAATTATCGAATGTTCTATCGAACATATTTTTTATTGATATCGATTACATGTCTATTGCGATAGGCTTACATATCGCTATCGTTTTATCGCCCAGCCCTAATATCAACTAACCTGACCCTAGCCAGATTAATTTCGTTCCGCTTAGCTCCGCCTAGCTTCACTCACATCCATCTGGGACCTCTTCCATTGAGAGTGATTTCTGCAACCGACTTTATGGTTCAGCCAATCAGGACGCAGGGCGGGAGTTTCATAGATGTGACGTAGTGGAGAAGCGACCGTGAGACTGTTATCAGCGTCACGGGTTGGCTTCGATGTGAGTGGTTGAAGTAGCACGTCAATAGATGACGGACAAGTGGCTTATTCAATCATATGCAAGCATTTTTTGATTAGACCAAGCCTTCTGAAACACCATTCCAATGGATCGGTTCCAGATGGATGAGTGGAGCTAGGCGGAGCGAAATTCATCTGGCTAGGGTCAGGTTAAATATCAACTACCTCAAATATTAGAGTCATTAAATTACCTACAGGTGTATGTTTGCCTTGAGACTAAGCTAATGTAACATAAAAATATCAGTCTGTGTTGATGGAAACATCTGTGTAATATCTAATGCTATGGTGTAAATAGGCCTTAATGGTCTTTTGACTTGATAACACTGTCACATACAACATGGATTGTATTCCAATATGTTGTACTTAGTCTTTAGTTTTGCACATTTAGGACTATAAGTGAGATTAATAAGAAATTCTCAACCAGTGAACTGGCCTGGACATAGCATTTGGTTCCTTTTTGATGTTTACAGCCCTTGCCCTTCCTAACACACAATGATCTCCTGATTCCTGTTTCTGCCATTACCATTAAGTACTCTGTCTGACGCACTTTCAAGCTGTTCCAAGGCATGACCGACTTCCCCAGCTGTCTGATATATTTTTGAAAGACCCCAATTTGAGCTTTCACTTTGTCTAAAGACAAACATAAACATGATAGAAGTTAGTTCAGTCCTCTCCCTCCAAAAGAAAATGAATGTGCCTCGTAAAAGAATGCTGCCTTTAACATTAGCAGTTTCCCAGAGGATCCATCTCTTTCTCTCTCACACACACACACACACACGCACACACACACAAAACACAGGGACACACAGCGGCATATCTGTTTGGATGCCAAGGACAGACTTCCTTTTGCGGCAGTGGAAGATAGGTTGTGAGGAAATGATGTGAGGGTGATGTCAACATTTTTAAAGTTTGGTATGATTTCTATAAAAATTCTCTGGCGCCGCTTGCTTGCAGCCAGGGGGAAAAAAGGATATCCCCTACCTGAAAGTCCGGCAGACTGCCCCTCTAGCCAGCAGTCCAGAGTTTAGCACTTTTTACAGCCTACACTTCCATGGGTGGCTACAACGTGGGTGCAGTGCAACGTTGATTCCTTTTCCATGTACTGCATTTTTTATGTTTTAAGATGCTTTTAAAAGACAGGACTATACATTTTATTTTCTAGTGAAGACAGCTTATTTTAGTTCTAAAGACATCTTAAAGAGAAGATGCCCAAGAAATTAGGGGTAACACGAGTCTTAGAGAGGAGCAGCTGTAGCTAACACAAGATATTTTATAATCAGTCATTATCAGGGACCAGGCAACCTCCATCAGAAATGCCATATGTCAAAACTGTACTCAAAACAGAGAAAAGAATATGCATTCTTGGGTGTATGCCTAGAGGATAAACAGTTGTGTGTTTTGTAAGTTGCTTATGGTTAACTGAATCAGTATGCAGTTTTTTTTTTTAAATGATTTCAACTGGTTTGTAATGTTTTTTGTTATGGTAGCAGGGTGACTTACATGTAGGTGGTGTCTGGCTCAAGGCAGCGAATGATCATGGAGATGGAGGTCAGTGGGTCCAGGATGTCCCCCAGCATCACACACGGAGACTTGGCTCCAGACAGGATGTCATCCACAAAACTCAACATTGTCTCTGTAGAGAATGACAGAACATTAGACCCATATTGTACTGCATATGGGAATTTATAATTTCTGATTCACTGAAACTGTAGTTGAGCGTTGACATGGTTATTTGGCATTGAAAAGATTTAAAGGCTTCTGACACCTCATCATCAAACTGATATAAAAAAAAAAAACAGAATCATGTGTTTATACTACTAAACCAAAGAGAAGGTACATGCAAACAAGGTATCTACAGTAACGAACCCAGTATCACGCACATCCAAAGGAGGCCACATCTCTCACAATAAAACAGTGTTTGAGTGAGGAAGCACTCAGGGAAGACAGATGCACTCATCCACCTCTGAAAAGCTGTCCATGTGGAAAAAATGTGTTTCCCCACTTCACTTCCTCGCCCCCTCTGCGGTGTGCGGTGAGTGGATATGGAATAACGCCGGCCAGGAATGAAGACTCTGTGTGTGTGTGTGTGTGTGTGTGTGCGCGCGCGTGTGTCAGACACCAGAGGGAACATAAGTGTTTTTGGTTTCACACGGGACGCTTTCTTGCCCCCGAAAAGCGGCGGTTCAGACAGCCTGAGTTCTGCGGCCCCCAGTAAAATAAAGAGCCCACAGAGCAGCTACCTGGCAGGTTGTAATAATATGCCATGCCGGCTCCTATTAAGGAGTGGCTGGGGACGCTGTTTGCCCAGCTGGACTGCATGCGTCACAGGAGCCGGGGCCCCGGGTCTCCGGTGTGGGGTTCGGCCCAGAGGAGAACCCTCCCACGGACAGGCCCATCTCTGGAGAGAGGTGGACACCCAGAACGGACTTCCTCGCTGGAAGAAGGTGCCCGCTCAGAGGACCTCGGGCCGGTCACAGAGCTGCTTCAAAACAGGGTGAGAGGCGCCAGGATAAACTCGGGAGGGAAAAATGAGAGTGTGTGTAGCAGCTGCCACTGAGGCATGTTTACTGCCGCTGTGTGTGTGTGTGTGTGTGTGTGTGGACCTACAGAGGAGCACCAACAAACATGTGGAGTGATGGAAATGAAAAGTGACATTGTGAGGGACTGTAGCACTTGAAGTTGGATATCCTGACTAACCACACACACACACACACACACAGGCACGCACATTGCAGACTTGCAGCACCAAAACACATGTGTGAGCTTCAGTGTTATTTTTCACAAATAAGGGAATTAGGGAGACCGATGTGATTTACAACTTTTGGGAGCCTTAAATCTTTAGAAAGGACAGTGAAGTGAGACAGACCATGGGTGGACAGAAACAGATTGGTAATGGGAGCAGATTCAGTCAGACTCTAACCCGGGAGTCCCAAGGCACTAGGATCTGTATTGAATGCTACCACTTGCACAACAGCTCCACCCCTTTGAGCTCATTATGCCCCAAAAGACACCAGCCATACTCTGTGTGAAAAACTGTAACTCACTAAATAGAGGGGCAACATGTTCTTACCTCTAAGGCAAAAGTCAAAGAGGACTAATGTGGTCGTGAAAAGCTTGACATAACCCACCACATATGATATCTTGTACACAAAACACTGTCTTGCAATAAAGGCTTACTGTAAAACAGGGTCTATTTCAAAGCAGTGACTGACCAACAAACTGCTTTCCAAATTCCATTGGTGTGGGTCTGCAAGATGTGGTTCTAGGGAGGAGAGTGGACGATGAGGAACAGAGTCCTCGCCTGGTTTGACTTTGAACATAATACAACTGTTTTGGCTTGGGCAGACATGCAAAAATCAGCCCAATTCACTGCACCCTGCACCATTATCAGTGTTGCATTACATATCTTCATTCTGCGAGCTTTGAAATGATGCAATTACCCAATTATCAACTTGGACTTAAGTCCAACTTCCTGATAGATTACATTTTCAGGATGCAACTCAATCTGTTTGATAATGGATAGCATTAAGCGACACAGTAAATTGTGATTGTAGCTAATGTGTTTGTGTGCTGTAATCAAGATTTTACCATCTGTAGTCACGGAATATTGCTAGGCATGGCTTCAATCTGAGATTCAGATTCAGATCTGGGTGGACTGGGGCCATGTATATGTTTGCCCACTTTGCAAACAAGTGAGATTTGTTTTATGACTGATGATGCCATAATGTGGGCAGTTCTTGAGAACATCACACAAGACACATTCCACCGGGTATTTACTACTTGTCAAACTGAAAGAAATAGTACTCCCATGGAATGAAACATTTATTTATCAAAGTCAAATCTATATCACTTAATCAAATCATGGCTTGGATAATTAAGAACAGTCTGTTCGAGGCATCATTTTTTGAAAGAATCTCTTTATAAATCTAACATACTGCGCTGAAAATATAACATCTTTAACAGGAATCTGGCATATGCTGAGAAATTTATGCTCTTCTTCTGGGTCCAACCACACAGCTTGCCTCATTTTTCACTGGGAAGGCCTCGAATGGCAGGAACACCAAGGTGTCTGGCTGGCCCTCGGCAACGTGTACCCAGGGGCTTTGGTCGATTCTCCCTCCTGATTCTGATCATTCTGTCGAACAGGCCGCAGTCACCGGGGGGTTTCCATCGCCCAGGCTCCTCTGCCCAGCACAACAACACATATTTGCTCAACTGTTTGATTGATTTAATGCGTTGAAAGTATGTTGAATTGGAAATGGTCAACCGTGCTAAGATTACAGTCTCAAAGGTGTTTACATTTTATCAGATGAAAATTCATCTCCAGATTTTTTTTCAACCAATCACGATGAAGAGCCACTGGATTCACAAACCAGATTTATGACACTTCAGGGTTGAGGCTATATCTACCATGAGATTCTTCTTTATTCAGTGTAAACCAAAGTATGTCATTCTTCCACTTTCAGAAAAAATTCTCAGCATTCTCACAGCCCGAATTTCATGGACATGTCCATTGACATGCATCACATCGGGCAACATGACTGTTCACATGCAAAGCTCACATGATCTAAAAAAAAAGCTTTCATAATCATATGATGACCTAAAGATAATTTCATAATTTAGCAAAACGATTCAACGTATTTCATAATCAGAAATTAAAATTCTAGGCAAAAACTTGGCAGGGTCAGTGCACTTAAAATTGTTCCTTTAAAGGAAGGCAAAATAAATCATAAAATGACCATGATATGTCATCAGAGATTAAATATCAAAATGGCACATTTAAGAATTGTTCATTTTTATACTTATGCCAGGTTCAGCAAACATTTTACAGCGAAAATGTGCTCCATTTAGAAATAATCTTCTCACAATAGACTAAATCTGTTGGGCCATATTGAGAAAAATAATACAGGACAGAGTTGAGATCGACTATTATTCTAAACTCTGTCAAATGGTTTCTTTCAATAACACTACAGAAGGACATAGATTAGGAACATGTTCCATCATAATATACAGAACTGGGTTCTCCTCATAATTATTGGGGGGCAATCAGAAGGAACAACAGTTGTGAATTGGTTTCATATTAGCTACCAGTATTTAGGGCCCCAGGAATTATGCCAATGCTTACCACATGGCTCTGCTGGTACCACTCTGCATCAGCTGTGGGTAAGCTAGTGTTAACAGTCAGGGCTACTTGAAAAATGTGTAATGACGGTAATTTCAATAATTCAGTGAGTGGAAGAGGGCGGAAAAGGGACAGAGAGTAAGAAAGAAAGCAAGAAACAAAGAAAGAAAATAAGAAAAAAGAAAGAAAGACAGACAGAAAGAAAGAATAAAAGAAGGAAAAAGGGAAAGTAAAAGGATCATGAACACACACGTTGAGTCTTCTGTTACCTAAACAGGTAAACATTCAACTCGAAAATTCCCAAATCCATAACAGGAGTTAGGCCTTATCCAGATCACTGGGAGTCTCACCAGTTCCATTAAAGCTGCAACTGTGTGGTACCAGCAGACTTGGCAGCCTTGCAAAGACTCAACAAATCACATCTGGTTCTTGTTGTCCACTTTGATGAACAAAAGGCCAGAGCTGGACAACAACAGTTTGTAGTGTATTGATTCTTGGCACTTGCCAGCAGAACCAATGATTAACAGACGTGTTCTCCCAGTGGGAGTGGGTAGGCAGCATGAAACACAGGATATAAAATGCAAATGGTAGAGAGGGGTGCGGGTGTCAACATTACACCCCACTTGTTTGCACAAAAAAAAAAGAGAGAGCACTTTAATCTGCTTTCACTTTCGTGCAAACAGCACTTGATACGAACTCTGTATCTGCCATCTACGTCATAACCTCTGTAACTGGTTGGATGGATGCTACTTTCTTTCAGTTGAGATAAATCACCTTTCTTGAAATTTGTCAGAATCACACACTCAGCTCACAGCAAAACAGGTGATAGCATTTAGTCACTGTGCGCTCCAAAGCAAAATTTCAGGCATACTTCCTCAGAAAGCATTTTATGATGAAAGCAAGTGCAGACCACACAAACACATCAAAAGCAAACCCGAACAAAAAGGGCATATGCATACAGCACACAAAAAACTGACCATGGAGTGCACTGACGCACAACGTTTAGCTTTGCTGGCAGCATGAATGAACCAATCTGCTGAAAAGCCTGGGAACGCCGATACAGCCCACAATCACTCTTTGACCTGGAGCATGAGGTGAAGCATCAGTCAGGTCAAACTGAAGGCTTTGTAGCTTGTCAGTCATTCTATTCATTGACAACATTGTGAAAATACAGTTGAACATCTTACCTCGTACAAAGGTAAGGCTTCATTAAAAAGAAAGGCCCCTTATCTGTTAGTATCAAAATGTCATGCTGTTTCCTGATTGCTTCAGCCCATGGTAATGATTGCATATGCGGTTTGGAAAGTATATACAAACATTTTGGTGAGATATACATATGGGAATTTTTTAGGAGTGTGACGGGGAAAAAGGCATGGTGAAAATAAACTAAATACTGTTGGACCTGTAACTACTAACAAATAAAAAAAAAAAATACATTCCATGGCTCATGCTCCTGAAGTAACATATTTCATTAATAACAATTTAGAAGCAAATTATGTTAACCCAACATTTATTTAATCACAGTGGCAGTGCTCCTGCCAACAGATGTGGGCAGAGGCGGTCTGCCAAGCGGGCATCTGCTAGCAGGGCCACTCTCCGACCAGGAGGGGAAACACTAAACTCACCAGACGAGACTTTTATATGGAGGTGAGTTCCTTCCACATGGCACGCCGCACCGCCAGACACACTTCTTTTTCCCAAGTCAAATTTATAGATCACTGGCTATATGTCATAACACTGGCTGCTCCAATAGAAGCCCGGGGGGGCTGGCGGATGGAGATGGCGCTGTTTTGGGCTGTTTGGTGGTAACCTGTCTGCGTTGCTGTGCGGCTGGGCCCAGATGCAGGGGTCTCCTGCCTGACAGCTGGGCGTGTGTCACACACACACACACGCAGGCACACACTCACACACAGACACACACACACACACACACACATGCAGACACACACACACACACACATGCAGGCACACACACACACACACACACACATGCAGGCACATACACACACACACACACACACACACACACAAGCAGGCACACACACACACGCACACACATGTATGTGGCGAGACAGTCAGTGGTGTGAGCTTCCGCACTGCACCTGACCCAGGGCTTGGGCCTCCTCCGCCGCCGAGCAATGAGCTCATGTGTTGAAGGGCGGCTCTCGGCGGCAGGAAACATTCCACAGAGGTGAAGCCCCGTGTTCCACCTTCTGGCACGCATCAGCCCCCCCCCCCACACACACACACACAAACACACACACACAAACACACACACTCCTAAGGAGCCCTCATCTCCCCATAACAAACCCGCCACCCCACCCCACCCCACCACTGACGCCCCCATTCCGCCCCCCGCCCTGTCCAGAGGGGTTTACAGGAGGAAGCGTGGCACCCAGCTCTCAGCAGCACATGGCGCTGTGAGTAATCTGTTTATGGATTGGATGTCATGTCCCACTGACCCATGAGTAAACCCCTCTGTTATTGGGCGATTAAAGCACTGACATCACCCTGGCCGGGGTGGCTGTTTGTTTTCACAGGGAGCCTGGCCGGGCCAGGATGACTGAAAGCAGACTTCCGATTCAGTCAGCTTCCACATCTGGGGAGAAGGCTATGATGTCAAGTTGTGTGCCTGAATCCCATTATGAGCTAGATTAGCACACAAACAACTCACTGCCAAAGAGCACCATGCACCAGCCATTAGCTGGTGTCTATTGCATCGGCCCATTCGCACCTTAGACCCACACTTCTCTCTCCTGCTCACCAGTCTGCTCGTCCTGAAGCCCTGCGGGCCATTAGCACACCTGCAGCCTGACTCGGCACTCGAGATTGGCGTTCGTGGGAGCTTTTTCATTGCTTTGCGAGGCTAGATGGGAAAGTCAGCACACACACACACACACACACACACACAAACACACACACACACTCCGCTCCGCTGTTGTAGCAGGCAGCTCACTGCGCCGGGATTAGTGTGTGCTTCACCTCAATGTGTGTTCACTGTGTGCTGAGTGTGTTTTACTAATTCACGGATTCACTAATTGACCCCTCACAGGATCAAAAGAGTATATATACTATACTATATACACACACACACACACACACACACACACACACCTTGTTACTGCCCTCTGCTGCTTTTCATTCAGGAATGTTGAACACATCACCACAGGAACAGAACTGGAGTTATGGAATGAGCAAAATAGCAATGGACATCATAATCCGGAGGTAGAACATTCTAAGTACACTAAAACTGAGGAAGACTTAGAGAGCATATGCTTTTTGACATCTGGTGGATTTCTTTCAGATGCCTCTTGTAAATATTCTAAAGACGCTACTCCACAGTCCGCAGCGAAATCAAGCGCCGGCAAAGATGAAGGGCGTATGTCAACAGTTAATGTGAAAAAAGAGAACATTTCCAGTAAGACTCAGTCCTTTTAGGAGCGCCTCCTCATTGTTCACATTTGCCCAGTCCCACATTTGGACTTAATATAACAATATGTTCTTTTCTTTTCAACAGACACAACACTTTCAAAGTCAAATTTGGAAGGCGCTCAACACACACTGGATTGGGGAATGAGTGGTGGTGTGTGTGTGTGTGTGTGTGTGTGTGTGTGTGTGTGTATGTGTGTGTGTATGTGAGTGGAGGTGGGGGGTAATAAACATGCCTCTAAAGCCAGCCAGACAGATAGACCAAAGAGAGAGGAGCTATCCAGGGCTGATAAGGGAGCCAAAGGGCCTACGCACACAGCCTGCAGGAGAGCTCGCTTCAGATACGGCCCACTGGTTAGTGTGTGGGTGTGCAAATCTGTGTGGCCCTGCCCTCATCAGAAACCCTGCACTGACCATGCAAATAAGCCTTCTGTTACATAATCACAAGGACTGCATAGATGCACTTTCAATCAACTCTGCCCGAGGCCCCAACTGTCTGTACAAGCATTTATTCAACACTAAGTATATCATGGGGAAATGAGTACTCCGTAGTGTAACTGGTCAATCACGGTCTAGACTGCTAGCTAAACTGCGAACCGGTTGAAAGACTCGCGTTTGTATTACTGAGATAAGTTCAGGGACGCAGGGTGTAGTTGCATGAATAAAGGACAGAGCAGGCAGTCTCCGCTCGCGATGGAAGGTTACTTGATGCAGGAACATTTCAGGCTTCGATCGGACGGGGCCGCAGGCAAATCGTAAATTATTACCACGTCTCCATCTGCCTCCCAGCCCTTCATTCCCCAGGAGCGAGTCGGTCCAAGGATTTTACAACGCCTCCACTCTCTCTCACACATGTCCAACCATGCACACTTCATAAATCGCCAGTGAATCTCCGTATCAGCAAACACAGGTTGAAAAATAAACAAATGAACAACAAAATATAAGCAAAACATCCAGTCAGCCTCCCGGTAGGCCCGCTAGTCTGTTTTTCCTCCTCCAAAGTAAATTGAGAATACCGATGACTACAAAAGCCTGTCAGAATGTTGACATGGTGTAAAACTGTCAACTGCACTGCACTTTAAATGCAAAGGAGGAAAAAGGCTTCTCAAGAAAGGTGTTTTTTTTTTGTTGTTGTTTTTTGCAGTGGCTGATGATGGTATCTGCTTCCATTTCAAAGCTGTTCTAGTTCAGAGGAATGCATGCAACCTGGGCCAAGCCACACGAGGAGAACCCAGACCTCACTCTGGACCAGGGCCCTCTGGACAGATGTCAGGTTGTAGGGTCCACGTTCCCCCAAACTGTTGTGCCCATACAACAGGTCAGTCATAACGAGTCATGTTTGACAGGAAACATGTCACCTGGCCCCTCTGTGAAATGCCCTTAGGTACAGACTCCCAGTGGGCATCAGAGCAGGATGGGGCAGGACAGACTGTACATCTGCCCATGCAGCTGTGGGTCATCTGACTGCAGGCCCAAAGCCCTGGCAGCCTCTTCAGGCCCAGGGTACCACCTCACAGTCATAAATTAAAGCTATTGCTTTGATATAGCTGCCAATGCCATAGAACGACTTTACATTGTTAAATAATCACAGAGTATGTTATCACATGAGTAAATGAAAGGATTGAAAACACTGACTGAAAAAAAAAAAAAAACACTGACTTTTCACTGAATTTTCACAGGTGGCGTTTGATCGAGATCCTTCATTTAAAATGTGTGGAATCCATGACAACAACGGGGGGGGGGGGGGGGGGGGCATGTAGTTTCAAGGCCTTTCACTATTCGTTGCTACGCAGTAACATGCAAGAATGCCTAGAGTTCAGTCAGTGATTAGAATGTTTTCAAAGCATCTTCAGCGTCCCTAAAGAGTCAAGAGTGGTTTCCTAAACCTGGGAACATATTCATCAGGCACGGATGCTTTAAAACCACGGAAGAGAGTGTTTGGTTGAACTGACCACAGAGATCTAAACAGTGAGAACTAAGAGCTGTGATTTCACCCTGAAGATGGATGAGCTGTTTTGGATGAAAAGAGGTCTCTTTAAAACACATGATTTGTCAAACTTAGGCAATAGTAAAAAATTGAAATCATTGCATTTTGGAGAGAATGCTGAATATTGCTTGGCTACAACTGACATATTTTTTCCCAACTCCACAGAATAAACTTGCAAGATATCCTCTCAAGACAAAATGGAAGTCAGGATTGTTCAAATGGTTAATAAACAAATTGCTAGAATATCTTTTGACTGTCTTTGTGTAGGCAAGCCCTAATGTGATGAGGATGGTTTTAGTGACAATATTCTTTCTGAATTCAGCTACAGTACATGTAGGCCCTGAGCCTAATTATGATGTACAGAAAAATCCAGAAGGTTCTACTCAATTAAACAAATATGATTCAATAGTTCTCTAGTAGCTGTCATCACACTTGACTTTATTGCTTAAATCAATAGATAAATAATAAAGAAAAATCTGTTAGTGCCATACACAAATATTAATTGCAGAATAAAAATTACTCTTACGCTTAAGAATATGTTTATAATATAGTGAGTTTTTTTTTTTTTACATTTCATTCACATTCTCAGCAAATTGCACTTGACACTCCCGAGGCTTCACACTGGCCACATCCTATAAACATATATCTTTCTTGGTGATTGAGCACTACCCAGTGGTAAAAGCCAATATTGCAACAATTACAAACAATGAC
>NW_027468663.1:46394497-46489497 GCF_046254945.1 Alosa pseudoharengus | reverse complement strand
CACAGGAGACCAGGGTACATGAGGAAGCAGCAGGATATTACATGAACACAGGCATGAGTGATGGGAATTGGGAAGCTGGTAGGAACCAGACTTGAACCAGGGAGCCCAGCCCCACCATAGCATACTGTAGCACCAACATGACATCTCAGTTGGATGAGACTGTTTCAATTTGCAATTTATAACACTTTATGCGTTAAACATTGAAAAAGGCAAGGGAACCATCAAGTCATATGAGAAAAGTGTTTTTTTCCCCCCAACGAAGGACATGTCCTCAAAGAAAAAAATACTTTTCGTCAGTCCCCAAATGACTACTTAAGAATGGTTTATTTTCTGTATATGGTACTCCCTTGACTTGCATCTTCAAAGACTTTGTGAGACGTGTTTTGTAAAATGCAGTAACTGTCTCTAAAGCACACAGTAAATTCTCCCTGTTTTCTCCTGTGAAAGTATCCGGAATACCATTAGCTCTCTCTCACTCAAGTGGGTGCACAAGATCACAAGCAATTTCTGAAAAGCTCAACAGCCAATTTGGGAATAACCCATTTTGCTGGTGCACGCTTTAATAAAATAAGACAAGTCTACAACTCTAATGAGTACAGGGGAAAAAAAACAGCTACGCCCAACACAAGATGCCCCAGTGTGAACTTTAGCACCGTGGTGGAAAGAACAGAAGCCTCATCTTGACTTGAAGGAAACACAAAGTGACTGCAAACAGGGGACCCTCTACGCTTCCTCTACGCAGCGACTGCAGAACATGAAGAGCGCAAATCCCGACCGGGGCTGTCGACGCACATCAATCTAGACGCCGGTGGGAGCCTAAAATTCCCCCTTACCACCATCTCCTTCAACTTCCAATTTCCCAAATCACCTCCAAGCGGCATTTTTTAATTAAGCTCACTTAATTTGGTGGAAATCGTCGGGGCTGTGCGCTCTGTGCCATTGCTATTCATGAACTCTCAATGCGGCTCTGCCTATGGGATTGTTGGAGTGAGGCGAAGCGGGGACTGGGGCTGGGAGCCGGTGTGTGCTGCGCCTGCCGACTCCTCTGCACCAGGGACTGACAAGGGGGAAGACGGAGACAGTGGTGGCAGAGGGCTCACAGCGCTCATGTGCGTACGGGGGGGGGGGGGGGATGGGGGGGCCTTATGGGCTCACACACGTCAGGGCTGAACTTTCTCTGGGAGAACTGTTGGCCCTCATTCAAGAGCGAGAGATAAATGAAGGGATACCCATTTAGTACTTCTATCTTTGATGAGTGTAAATTCAACTGTGGAGAAAAAAAAAACAGTTTTACTGTACATGAAGACACACACAAAGAGAGAAAAAAAGTTTTTTTGTTCAAGCAAAATTTTTTGTTTTTAATCATGAAAATGGACCCACAAAAAGTTATCTATAATGAGTTTTAAAGAAGTCCCATAATTCTGCTTTGATTATACAAATTGTTTGTTGTGTTTGTACATCTCCCAGTCTCGATTAGAATTTTTTTCAGATTGTGCAGCACCAAGTGGTTAGTATGTACATGTAATGCCAAAACCATTTACTTTTGTTCTGCACCGATTTGCTAAAAAAAAGTCAGAAAGAGAAAGAAATAAAGAAACAAATAAACAAAGAGAGAAAGAAACAGAGAAAGGAGCATGAAAACATGAAGCTCCAGTCCTCTTTTTCCATGCAACACTAGATGTTGCTCAAAGCCCTCTTTTCTACTCATCCTCCACTGTGTGGCATAGCTGTCAGCTCCACACAATTCTGTTGAACTGAGCTACAGTATACAGAGTAAGGATGACACGAGACAGAATTGCGGGTCTTTGATGGAATTAATGTGACAATCCACATTATATACAGTGGTAAATAAATCCTAAGGAGACAGCAGTGTAACAGAAAGACCTCTCAGGCCTATCATACAGCCAAAGCTTGAGTAACTGATCTGAAGCATATCCTCGGAGGAGGAAAAGGAATCATGCGGCAGAGTTAGGTGAGCATCAAGGGATCACTGCATTACCTCCTCAAACAGTGGAAAGCATCCGGGCACTTATGCAAATCTCTGGGACAAGCTGCATCAGTTTGCGACCGACATGACGTTTTCAAAAGGCGCTCAAAAGACTCACACCTCTACACATATCATGAATGCTGTCAGGTACCCCAGAACGCCTGCTCTCCAGAGAATTCACACAGTACTGTTTGCATGAACAAACAGTGCATGCATGTGTGTCTGTGTGTGTGTGTGTGTGTGTGTGTGTGTGTGTGTGTAAATGCAAACAGGCCCGAGCAGCAGCGTCGCTGATGAGTTTCTGAATTTGGCATACTGTAGGCTTCAAACGTAGCTTGGTGATCTGATTTTTTTTTTTTTTCAATCTGTGACTGTTTCCATGGAGACATCAGCTAAAGACAAAGGTTGGGTGGCTTGCAGCTCTGCAGGTCTGCCGTGGACGGTGTTCAGACATCGACTCTAATAAAGAGAGCTGTGACGGAGTCACGCTGCCGCACATCCCACGTGGCCTCCCAAGCGCGAGTGTTCCTTTCAATCGTGTGCTCGTTGATTTAGTCCTCCGCCTTAAGCACAGTGTGTATGGGATGTGTTGAGGCAAAACCACACACACACACACACACACACACACACACACACACACACACACACACACACACACACACACACACACACACACACACACACCCTACCCCACTGCATGGTGCCTTAATGAAAACCTGCAGCGGTGTCTCTTGACGGCCTGTTTCAGGTGAGACTGACGGCGTTTATTGACCTGTGATTGCACCTGCCCAGAGACACAAAGCGCAGTGACATCTTGTTTGTGGGTGCTCTCGAGGATAAGCTCATTTCGGCACACTCATTCTCCCGGTGTTCAAATAGCGGTGTGGGTCTCCGCCAAGGCAGAGCAATGAAAGCCGACCTGCGCAAGTCCTGTGGTGTAAACACAAGACAATTTGCTAAGGATTTGCTCTGAACAGAACCATTTAGCCAAGGTCTCCCAGGAGGCTGAAGAATGTATTGAGTCGAGTTGGGATATCAATCTAAATATAACTGAATAATAGCAATGTTTGAATCGGTCCCTGAAGACCGACTTGAGAGCTATTTCTCTGAAGGCCAAAGAGTGGAATTACAAGTGAAATCAGGTAGAGCTAAATTGCATAACAAGTTACTTTTCAATACTGTCCTGTCTATTAACACACCCTGACTGTAAAGTCGCTAAATTGCAAAACAACCAAATGAAAAAAGTTACTTTTCAATCTTGTCCTGTCGATTAATATGCTCTGAAGTTACACAATAACCAGGATAACCTTGTCCCAACAACTCTTGAAAGCACAAACACGTAAACACAGGTGAGAGACATTCCCCTAGTAAACAGGACAAATTTGTTGTGGTGGTGATAGCACTACACATCTTCATCTTGGGCTTTGTCGAGTTTGCATATAGGATAGGATAGGATTACAGCATCAATACCAAGGCAAGCCACAGCAGCAGAAAAGGCGTCCCACGGCAACAGCGTTATAATCAAATGTTTCCAGAGCGCTGTTAGTATCCATGGGAGTTGCTAGGGGGATCGCACCAGTGGGGGGCTCTGCCAACCAGGTGCTGTTTTGCTGGCCTTATCTGGCCACATGAGGCAGACAGCTGGCTTTCTTTTCATGGAGAGATTACACACGAATGGTGTTGTTATACCCCCCAACACACACACACACACACACACACACCTCTGATGTCATTTAGGGAGCACATTGACCTTCCCCATAGCTCAAAACTCTCTCTAATTGAAGGCGTTTGAAGCACCAAAGAGGGATTTGGAGGGACCAAAGTGAAAAGTGAAAGTTTAAGAAAAAGTTGTGTTGGGCAGTTGTGATACATCACAGACATCACCATTTAAAAATCACATTCCTAACATACCACATACCTAACTTGATACATCTATGAGACCAGTTTATTTTTAGCCGGTTTATGTTTATCTTAGATGTTTTCATTCGGGTCCCTCTGAGAAAAAGTTTTCGTCGAGAAGGAGAAAAATCCATTTGTGAAGTTAAATTGTTACATTCTCACAAGAAAGCACTTGTTTCCCGTCAAGTTTCTTTGACTCTCTTTCAGAACTAGTTTTAACTGTGTTTCACTTGCCAGACACAATGCACTAGGAATCTTTTGTTGACATTTAATTCTGTATAATCACAGGGACAGGGGAATTTGCGGAGATAAAATTCCCTGTGATTTCTGCATAAATCATGTATGCCTCTCTGCTCAGGCCCGATCCACTGCTTCTATGTTTTCCTCTCCACTTGTTATTCCACATTCGATTGAACCACCATCTTGACAATGACAAACAAATTAAGCCCCTGCTGTTGTTTAAAAAAAAGCACACACAGATACGATTGAGAGACAGTGTTCCTTCAGCAAGCAGCAACGTACGGCGGGGGTTGTGGCAGAGGCTCCTGTCCCACGGTGCAATGCCACGCCTGCTCTTCTTCAGGTAGCGACGGGCCTCCGCGCCAGAAGAATGAAAGATTAATTATAAAAGAGGGGAAGCCACCGGGGTCCTGTCTGCACTGACCTCTAAAATGAGTAATAGGGGCCGAGCGCCATCAGGTCCTTGTCTGTGGTCCCCATTCTGTCACACACACAGACACACACACGTACACGCACACACACACACACATACACACACAGGCATGCACACACACACACACACACACACGTACACACACACACGTACACACACACACACACACACACACACACACACACACACACACACACACACACACGTCACCCCCGTGTTGATATAGCAACTGGCCTGGTCCCACTCATTCTCAATCTTCACCAAGGCCAGCAGTGTGGTTCCCTCCATCACAGCTAGACACCCACATTCCCACAGGTGTGTGGAGGGACAGAACACTGTCCTGGGAGGGGGACAAGACTTGCCTTCGGCCTGAGAAAAACCTGCAGGTACACACAACCTGGAGGCTCTCCCAGCGGATTCTGTTCCAAGTTAAATCTGTCTTAAGCATTATGGGCAGACAGGCGTCAATGTGTCTCGTGTGGATGAGCTCTGACAGAAAGCAGCATGCGGAGGGGATGACGGATGATGTAGAGTGACAGCTGGCGCTTGCGCTTATAACATTCTCCAGCTCTGTCGCCGATGACCCGCCTCATAAAACTACGCACACACCAAGGGCACATTATTGACCGAGCCTTATGGCACCTGCTACCATGCAGGGCAGTGGCGAACAACAGGGTTTGGGGTGATTCATCAAAAGGGAGAAATACATGTAATTAAGAAGATCATTTCATTATAAAAAGGTAGAGTCCGGTAATTAGCTTCTGACATGTGAATGGCTCGTTAGACTAAGAGGGGAGAGTGGACAAAAGCCGTCCTTTACTCCATAGGCCTGATACATTAAAAGACCCTGCAGCAATACTCTCTCCCTACGGATTGTACGAACAAAACATCCATCACACCAGGTCCAGACTCATAGAGAAACCAAAAAAAATACCACAGGGAGAGGAAGATGTTACACGTGACCTAATTCTTTTTTTTTCAGTGGGAAGGGACGGCAAATGAGCTGTGTAATATGTTTTTAATTGAAGCTGTAGCCGAAGCCCCACTCGGGCTAATGTAGATATATAGTATCTGCTGAGAGCCTAATTATACATTTCAAAGTGTGATGATTAAATTGTTTGTAAAGCTACACCTCATTCTCTCCTCCCTCTCCCTGTTGCACGATGATAAGCTGTGTGTTAAGATAACAGGCTTCTGTTCATCTAGCTGTTTAGGTAGAAACGCTCTTCAAATGTGATCCCCAGAATGCTGAAAGCCAACAACATTCAACTTGCTAAATGTATTGGAATTGTACTCCAAATATTTACTGCCACTTTAACTGCTGTGCATGGCTGTCCACTGTTTTGTCAACTATACCCTGGGCAGAGAGATCAATAAAACCACAATCTCCATGTTGCTTGTTGACACGCTGGCACCCTCAAAATCATACCAATTGGTCGGTGTCAGCAGAAATACAAAAGTGGACAAACGTGGTTGCCATAATTATTTTTTTTTTTTTTCTCGCGTAGCCTTGCCATGAGCTAGCCAGCCAGCGCAGTGGGACGACATCGACAGTCTCACTTCTGCTGATTGAGTCATTAGCGAAACCTGCTGAGGTACTGTGATGGTTTTTTAACATTTTGTTTTTGTTTGTTATGCTTTTCCTTCCTCCCTGTTCTTTTTGTGTCTGATTGCCTTCCACTAGGCTGGAGTGTTGGCATTTCAAATGTGAAATTAATGAGATGGTGATTATACAGGTGTGATGGCTGATTAAAATTCAGTCATAATAAACAGAATTGGGGGGGGGGGGGGCGAAGCAATTATTTATCAGATCATCAAAAGTGGTGTCCAATGTAAAAAAACAAAACCCTAAGACCTCGATCGGTCCATCTATGTGCAACTGAAATGTCTGAACAGAGAGAGAATAAGTGCCTATTTTGTTTACTTTAAAAGAAAATGACACTGCAAAGAGATTGCTTGTAGTGTTCAAGGGTAGCTATGCACCAAGATCGATTTAGCTCACTGAAATCTGTGTGAACATCTCTCTCTCTCTCTCGCTACACCAGCAGACTGTATTTATTTCACAGAGCTTAAGAGCCTCTGAGGCTCCTATGTGCTTTCCATCTCACAAAAGAAAGAAAGACATGAAAAACATTTTCAGCATTTCACAGAAGTTGAAAAAAAAAAACACATGGTGGAAAAAGTAGCATTCAGACCGAGGTGTTTTGTACGTGTCCATGAACTATATGCTACAGTCATGCCTGAGCGTGGAAGGCTGTTTCTCGGTTGTGCTTGCAGCAGACACACACACACACACACGTACACACACACACACACACACACACACACACGTCACCCCCGTGTTGATATAGCAACGTGGAAACAGACCTGTTTTTTCCTGTCTCTGTATTGCGACTTTTGATGTGGAGCTGAGGCCATCTACTTGCAAATCTTCCCGAAGGTTATCATATCTCTTTCAATGGACTGTGAGCCTACTGTAATAGTTTGTGCATTCTGCAGCTGTCCGACTCAGTGAGTTCCAGATTCTTAAAGAGAAAGTTGTGAGAAGATAACACAACCGCTGCGCGCAGCCTCTCACCTCTCCACATTCTCAGACAACACAAACCTTTGGCCATTTGTGTCATGCTGTCAGAGAGTAGCAGAGTGCATAGCTATAGATAAATTACAGTGCTTCGGTGCTACAGATTAAGCAATTTCCCTCCCTCTACAAAAAAAAAAAACATTTTGCCTTAATGTCCATATCAAACTATTTCCTTTGAAGCAGGAACCCATAGTAACTGTAGTTGACTGACTAAGGAAGAGCTGTGATTTGTTTTCTATTCAAATCTAGTATAGAATAAAGTTCAACAACTTTAGGCTGATCTGCCATGAATGTGGAAGTAACATCATAACTGAAGATCCGCCTTGATGACAGGACTGACAGATTGCATTCTAAATTGAATCTTGGTGCTTCAAAAGCGTAGTGAAATGTAATGCAATTACCGGGGTTGCTATTGCATTGCCATTTGAATAAATACGTGGAAAAACAAGGTGATATGGAATGCAATTAATTACATTTTCATGCAATTTCATGAGAGTAATTCAAATTGAATTGAAAAGATTGCATTATCATTTTGCATACTGCATGACTGCATATTGCTAAATATTGAATTATAAGCAGAGCCGGACAGTAATGGAGTACATTTACTTGAGTACAGTACTTGAGTACAATTTTGAGGGATCTGTACTTTACTCGAGTATCATTTTTGGTGAGTACTCATGACTTTACTCAATTACATTTGAGAGGCAAATATTGTACTCTTTTCTCCACTACATTTCTATCCATAACCGTGAGTACCCATTACTACTTCTAAAAAAAAAGGTAAAATGAAAAATCTCGGAAACCCTCAATTTGTTGTTTCCCTCTCAAACGTGATTGGATTGTGCAGGCGCGACTGATTGGGACAGCCTATCAGCAATCACCTTTAGCTTTCAGCAAAGTCAACTCCATGGTCAGATTTAGACAAGAGACGAAACCATGGACGAAACAATGGATGAAGACGCAGCAGGTCCATCCCGGGAATGTGCCAACCTGTGGCCCCACCTCGCCAGACTATTTCAATTATCTGAACAAGTTAATGATAGTTTTCGCTTCGTGTTTGAATTACAAAATAGTATTTTGTATTTGAAATATGTATTTTAAATACATGTATTAGAAATACTGCCCATCCCTGGCAACATGGTAAAAAGATGAAAATGACTTGATTTTACTTCCAATTCATTTTACATTCTCCAAGGTATTAACATTAAAAATTTTCATAACTCCATGTAGGACGTTTCTGTACATAAATGTAAGCACTGTGGCAGTAGTAATGCAATATTTAGAAAATGTAGGCTACACTTGTACTCTTGATACTCAAGTACTTTTAAAAACAAGTACTTCAGTACTTTTACTTAAGTAGACATCTGACTGTTGTACTTTTACTTGAGTAAAATTTAGCCAAGGGTATCTGTACTTTTACTCAAGTAATGAAGCTGTGTACTCTGTCCGCCTCTGATTATAAGAAAAACCCTCATTTTAGACATCTAAGCTCAACTAGAGTTATCCAAAGAAAAAGCACTTTGTAAATAACATGCAAAATTGCTCACTCTCTAACTCCTGATCCATCTTGAAATGTACGATTCTCTCCAACACAAAGGCTCATTGCCATTCTGAGGGCCTGTCTATTCGTCTGTGTTTTTGGCACAGCAGCAGGTTTCAAACAAATGTGTATAGGGAGTGTGTACTTTAGTGCAGGTGCGAGTACATGCATTTGTGTGTGTGTGTGTGTGTGTATGTGCGCACGTTTGTGAATGTCTGTGTGTGTTTGTGTGCGTGTCTATCTCTCTCTCTCTCTCTCTCTCTCTCTCTCTCTCTGTGTGTGTGTGTGTGTGTGTGTGTGTGCATGGAGATACTGGACTGTGTTGGGTTGCTCGGGTCATCCGTGGTGGCGCTGATCCGGAAGAGCGCCCCCCGTGGGCCGGGTTCAGTCATGGGTCAGCTCACTGCAGAGACAACCGGCTCCATCTCCCTCCCCCAACATGCCCAGCACTTCAATGTCAGATGGAACATGCTAACCTTTCCTCTTTGCACCTATCCCACCCCACAACACGCACACACACAACGCATGCATGCATGCATGCACACTACGCACACACACACGCACAAACACTCACAAATACACACACACACACACAAACACTCACAAATACACACACACACACACACACACACACACACACACACTCACAGACTCCAAGAAAAAAATCTTAGGCAGAACAGAATCTCTCTGAGAGCTTGCCTCAATATTATTAAATCTGGGAGTTTTGAAATATGTACATTTTACATGAATCCTTGTTTAAATAATAATTTCATTTCAGGTCTATATATACACTACACACTGTGCTGTCTCTTTCCTTTGTGGTGCTAATAAAATGCTCCAGATGTAGTTTGTGCATGCAGTTGTTAGTGCACTCAAGCTGAGGCACCCTGGCCATCAGATTTGATTAGATCATCAATGATATCACACTGTGTGTCCCTTTGTCCTTTCCAATGAAAGTCATGTGATGAGTAGAAGTGTTATTCCAAATACAATGCAAGTACAAGCAAGCGCTGCAAGGCTGGGATCGATGCTACAATTTGCACGCCTGTGTGTCTTTAGAATGTTCTCAAAAGTACTGACAAAAGAACCACAGCAACAACTGTGTGAGAGAGCTCCATTATCAAGCTGCAGTCAGATCTATAGACAACACGTTAACAGCATTAGAGAGGTGTAAGATTCACACCTCCCACTTCAGCTGCACTGCACTCATTCTGTCAATGATCAATTCCAGCTCTGCTCTGCTATTTCCCACCCACTTTGACGGGGAGCAAAATGGTGCTGTCTCGTTGTTGCCCCATGGGGGAGGCAATCACACAGACAGTCTCTGATTCACCGGGGCAAGCTGCAAAGGTGGATACATTCGCAGGCCTCGTCTGACCAAAATATGCACTCCCACACATTGAGGAGGGAGGACGATGAGGAGGAGGAGGAGGAGGAGGAGGAGTTGGCCTAGTCAGTCTCATGGATAGGAAAGGAACACGGCTGGAAGTCTGATTAGCGCACATGATGCTAACAGAGGGGGTGTGTGCAGCAAGGAACGGAGGACAGCTGGAGGGAAATCTAGTGCTGAGACGCGCGTCACGAGGCTGTCTGCATTTCAACCTGTACACTTTGGACCGTGGTGGCCCTGCAGCTGAACGCCCTCCTGACACCCACCCCACCCCCCCTCTCTCCCATCTCTCTCCCCTGAGATGTAATTAACAAAGAAATTACTGCGAAACATACCGCCAAAAGGCCTCTTTGTCTCTGCCACGACTAAAATGCGTTAATCACTTTTTTCCTCGTTACGGGAAAATGACTCCAGCATAAGGAGAGAGAGAGAGCAAGAGAGAGGAAAGGAGAGCAGAGAGAGAGAGCAAGAGAGAGGAAGGAAAGGTGTGATCCCCCCAAAAAATGAGACCACACTGATATGTGCGCTACCTCCCTGGTGTCCTATGGTGCGGTGAGCAGCGGCATATTGCTACAGCATTTTGGGCCCCCTCCTCCACATGAACTCCCTATACTCCTTATTAGTCTTTATCAAAATGCATCTCTAATTTAGCTAAATCCATTCCACTGATGCATTTTAATGACTGTTTTAAAACGGCAAGAAGAGTGTCTTTGCCACTGCATAATGCACCTCTTTGAGGCAAAGCTATGTCATGCTTCATTTTTTTAATTGGCCAAAAGAAATGACACACTTTGACTGATTCCCGGTGTGTTGGAGTTCCGCAGGGCTTACGGCAAGTTATCTCCCCACCTGGACTCACAAATGAGAACTGCAGCTCTGTTTCCTGCAGAGTCCATTTTCTACGGTTCCGTATTCCACCACATCATTACACCGTCGCCCTTTCATTGTGCTTTACCACATTCAATGTCGTCCATGGGGGAGTCAAGAATAGCTGCGAACTAAAATGGCATGACATCTGAAAGGGTTTACATGGGCTCAACATTTAACTAATCAAAATATAACTAGATGTACCGCAGAGCGGTACAAAATATGACCGCCGCCCAGTCCAGCACATTTTTTCCACAAAAATAAATCACGCTGAAAGGCCTATATGATTCTAACTGTCTCACTAAATTGCATTATCCACACTCAATTCTCACTGGTATCTGCTAGACAACAAGTACCAAAACATGATTAGTGCATAGATTTCACATGTAAAATTAATTTTATACAACCCCACCTCCATCTTGCCTGTTCATAATTCTGAGAAATTCTTGAATTGTGTGCATGTGTGCATGTACATGTTTATGTTATGTGTGTGGGTGTGTGTGTAAGTGTGTGTGTGTGTGTGTGTGTGTGTGCGTGCTTGTGTGTGTGCCTGCGTATGTGCCTGTGCATGCAAGCGTACATATGTCTACTGTGTGAGTATGTGTCATACGTATGATTACTGTGAATGTATGTGTGTGTGTGTATATCTGTTTGTGCACATGTGTGCACATGAAATGGGTTAACATGACCCCTGGAGGCAAACATACGGAAAAAAATGGACATCCTAGGCCCTACAGTTCTCAAGATATTCACAGAGAACTGTGTCTGCCCTACCCTCCTTTCGGGGGGTCCAGTCCAGCGGGGGGGCTACAGATCAAAGCGAAAAACGACGGTTCCATGCTATCCATGTGGGGTTACATGCCCACCAAGTTTTGTGTATCCCGGTCTTTCAGTGTCCCGGGAATCCCTGTTGGTGTACGTCACTAAATGTACACATAAATTATTTTATTGTAAGGCCCCCCATGAATGAAAGTAAACAAAACTTGGCATGCATTCGGAGGGTGTCATAATGATCCTACACTTTTATTTTTGTGCAGTTTTGACCTTGTCAGCCAGAGATATTGTGATGAAAACACCTGATTTTTTGCTTTTTAATTTTTTTTTTTGTTCAAGGTTTTTTATTATTATTAATATATGAAGGACACTAGTTTTTAACACTGTACAATGGTAATGCAACATGCATAAGAATACAATCAAATACTGACTCCTTTTCCCAAGTCCAAACCATCCCCAATCCCATACCACCCACCCCCCAAGATAGGTCTTATACACATACAGAAACACATGACACACATACAGAAACACACAAACAAACATTAACTGAGAAACCAAATTAAGTGGACATTTTTAACAAAAATATAATAAAAATAATACAAAAAATAAAATAAAATAAGTAATAATACAATAAACCAACAAAGAGGAGGAAAAAACATTGGGGTACTGGTTGTAGGTGAATGCACCCTAATCAAGGAAGTGTTTGTAGCTCACTGAAATAAGTTATAAAGGAGTTCCAGCATTTGTAAAAGTTATCAGTATTCCCTCTGAGAGTGAATTTCACCTTTTCTAGTTTTAGAAAGAAAATAAGATCCTTCAGCCACAGGGACACAGAGGGGGACTGTGAGGATTTCCAGGAGAATAGAATCCTACGCCTTGCCAGCAGAGTAGCAAAAGCAACAACATCTGCCTGTCTTCTATTAAGAAGCTGAGGGACTGGTGTAATACCAAAAATAGCTAGTAGAGGACATGGTTCTAATTGGACTTGAAGAATGTCTAAAAGGATATTGAAGATAGAATTCCAAAAGTTTTCAAGTTTGGGACAAAGGGCAAACATATGACTAAGATGGTAGGGCGTTGCTCCACACTTGACACAGGTGTTATCAACCTCTGGATAAATTTCTGATAGTCTTGATTGTGAAAAATGCAATCTCTGTACTACTTTAAACTGGATAAGACCTAGGCGAGCGCATGACGAAGATGTACGTATTCTCTTGATGGCTCTCTCCCAAAAACCCTCTCCAAATTCTACTCCCAGTTCAGTCTCCCATGCAGCAGAGGCTTTAGAGCCAGTCTGCTTATCAAAAGACAAAATACTTTGATATATTTTGGAAATGAGAGATTTTTGATGAGTTTTGTGTTGAAATAACTCTTCCCATGGTTGTCTTGGGGGTGGGGAGGGAAAGTCGGGAAAGGTGGTGGAGACACAGTGCCTAGCCTGAAAATACCTGAATAAGTGAGTGTGGGGTAAGTTGTGAGAGGTGGATAGGTCTGAAAAGTTGGCAAAAACATTGTCTATGAATAGGTCACTGAAGCTGACTATGCCATTTCTCTCCCAGAGACGAAAGACAGGGTCTAACTGAGAGGGTGGAAAAAGATGATTGCTGCAGATGGGCATTAGAGTAGAGGCAGAACATGACCGAAAGTGACGCCTGAATTGATACCATATTTTAAGAGAGGTACAGACAATTGGGTTGTCTGAGTAGCGTGAAGGAGATAAGGGCATGGAAGAAAACAAGAGAGCAGAGAGAGAAGACGACCCAGCCTCAAGTTGGCACCACAATGTCTGTGGAGCATCCACCCAAAACAAAAACTTCTGGATGTTGGCTGCCCAGTAATAATACATAAAATTAGGAAGAGAGAGCCCTCCGCTGAGCGTGCATTGCTGAAGCAGGGATTTCCTAACTCTGGGAGTCTTCCCTCCCCATATAAAAGAGATAAGTGCCTGATCAATAGATTTAAAATACGATTTGGGTAAAAATAGGGGGATAGATTGAAATAGGTAAAGACATTTTGGCAGTATATTCATTTTTACCGCATTAACTCTCCCAAGCATAGACATGGGTAAGTTATGCCATTTCTGAAAAGCATCCTTCATATGGTAAAGGAGAGGAGTTTGCATCTAATAAGGAAGATAGTGAGCGGGTAACATTAACTCCTAAATATTTGAAACCAAGTCGATTCAATTGGAATGGCAAAGCAGACTGTTGAAGCTGAAGCACTTTTGCATTTATAGGCATACATACACTTTTTTGCAGGTTGAGCTTGTAACCAGAAAAAGAGCCAAACGTTTCCAATAGAGTCAAAATCTTAGGTATGTGGGAGACAGGGTCAGTTACATACAAAAGCAAGTCATCGGCATACAAGGCAAGTCTGTGTTCTGATCCCTTGCGGGTTATCCCTACAAACGAGGGTGAGGTTCTGAGTGCAATTGAGAGAGGCTCAATAGCTATAGCAAAAAGCAAAGGGGAGAGTGGAAAACCCTGGCGAGTTCCACGAGACAGAGTAATATAGTCAGAATTGAAGTTATTAGTGTTGATAGAGGCTAGAGGCGATGTATACAAGAGGCGTATCCAAGATATGAATGCATCTCCAAAGCCAAACTTAGTCAATGTGGCAAAAAGATACTCCCACTCAACTCTATCAAAAGCCTTCTCGGCATCCAATGAAATCACTACTTCAGGGTGTCTATTTATGTCTTTGGAATAAATTATATTAAACAGGGTTCGAATGTTGAAAAATGAGTGACGACCTTTAATGAAGCCAGTCTGTTCCTCCGATACTATGCTGGGTAGAACACCCTCTATGCGAGATGAAAGTAACTTTGCCAAATCCTTAACATCAGCATTGAGAAGGCTAAGGGGCCTGTATGAACCACACGCAGTGGGATCCTTCCCCTCTTTTAGGAGAAGGGATATAGAGGCTTGTCTCAATGTGGGGCGGAGTGAGCCCAGCTTCAGCGACTCCTCAAACACAAACAGTAGCAGTGGGGCCAGTTTGTCATGAAATTTCTTGTAAAATTCAGGGGGAAAGCCATCAGGGCCAGGGGCTTTCCCTGACTGTAAAGACTTGATAGAGCATATGATCTCATCTAAAGTTACAGGAGCATCAATTTGCTCAGATAGTGTGGGTTCAATTGTGGGTATCTCCAGTTTATCCAGAAATTCTATCATCACATCAGAATTATCTGGAGACTGCGATGTGTAAAGTGAGGAGTAATACGTTTTAAAAACAGAGTTGGTCTCCATAGGGTCAATTGTAAGAGTTCCAGATGGGGACTCAATTTGGGGAATTGCTTTTTAATATATATGATTCTAACTGTCTCACTAAATTGCATTTTCCACACTCAATTCTCACTGGTATCTGCTAGACAACAAGTACCAAAACATGATTAGTTCACAGATTTCACATGTAAAATTCATTTTATACAACCCCACCCCCATCTTGCCTGTTCATAATTCTGAGAAATTCTTGAATTGTGTGCATGTGTGCGTGTACACGTTTATGTTAATGTGTGTGGGTGTGTGTGTGTGTGTGTGTGTGTGCGTGCTTGTGTGTTTGCCTGCGTATGTGTGTTTGTGCATGTGCATGCATGCGTACATATGTCTACTGTGTGAGTATGTGTCATACGTATGATTAACTAGGTGGCGCTATACATGAAATAAGTGGTAATGGGATGGGTTTACATGCCCCCTTAAGACCAACATACATAAAAAAGGTGGACCTCCTAGGCCCTACGGTTCTCGAGATATTCACAGAAAACTGTCTCCGGCCACCTACAGGCCAGTGGTGTATAGTAACATAAATTAATTTATTGTGTGGCCCCCCATGAACGGAATTCCACAAAACTTGACGTGCATACAGAGGGTGTCATAATGATCCTACACTTCCAATTTCGGGCAGTTTTGACTATGTTAGGTCACAGATACCTGCGATTACAACACCTCATTTTTACTTTTTTGTGTTTAACTAGGTGGCGCTATACATGAAATGAGTGGTTATGTAATGGGTTGACATGGCCCCTTGAGATCAACATACAAAAAAAAATGGTCCTCCTAAACCCTACGGTTCTCGAGATATTCACAGAAAACTGTGTCTGCCCTACCCTCCTTTCGGGGGGTCCAGTCCAGCGGGGGGGCTACAGATCAAAACGAAAAACGATGGTTCCATGCTATCCATGTGGGGTTACATGCCCACCAAGTTTCGTGTACCCCGGTCTTTCAGTGTCCCGGGAATCGTTGACGGAAATTTGGGCATGCGAAAAAGAAAAAAAAAAAAAAATAAATAAAAAAATAAATAATAATAATAATTCTGACTAAACCTATATGACCGCCGCTTCGCTGCGCGGCGGTCATAATTATTGCAACTTGTTGCAAGACCAAATCATGCTTCTTTTGGAAGTCAACACCTGAGCTGCCCCTGCTGAGTGACTCTCCACTCACTGCAGGTAGGTATGTCTGGAAAACAGTCCTGATTTATTCATGCCAGACTATCAGCCCAGCAAAAGCAGAGTTTGGGGGCCGTACACTGGTTGGCCGAGGCTACCAGAGTGTAACTGAATAGCAAATCAATCTGATTGAGGATACTTCAAGTGAAAGGGAGGATTTCTTATGACACAGGATGCCAGAAGAACAACCACCAAACCGACATGGAGAAATAAATGATATTGCTGCTATGGCCAAAACCATAAGTTGGGACTGCTAGCTGACTGGCCTGACCAAGTGGCTGACAAGCAACCAAGTATGGAGGGAGAGACTGTAATATAAGGCTGATTGGATGCCTTGTTCCCTCCCACTCCAGTAATTCGATGCCCTTTCAATTCTGATTTATTCAGATCCTACCTCCTCAGTAGGGCCATAAACGGAGAGTCCTTGCTCAGAATCGACCGATTAAATCCCAGAATCAATGCTATCTATTTCAGACCAAGCTGTAATTATGTGGTGGCAGCTGTACAGTGAAGTCAGAATTGTGCATAGGCACTTATACAAGGCCAGGTTATGGCCTTCATTTCTGTGCCTATAGATGTTGCCTCTTTTTGTATCAGACCATACTAGAAGATGGCAAGCTGTTTGAATTTTTCTTTGTACTTCAGCTCTCTCATGTACTTTTCTCCCTTTTAAGAGAGCTTGTGGAAAATAACTCATCTGTATATTTCAGAATGCATTCGGTTGTGTCTGAAGGCCGGATTTCGCCTCAGGTGATGGCATGGCAACCTGGCAACGGGGAGGGAAAACAAATCGATAAGGAGTCAAGTTTACGGGTGGCACCGTGGTCCAGCTGCTCGGGCAGCATGAAATTCCTGACGGCTTTCTTTTTTTATGGACTCTGCCTCACAAGTCTCCGTATCGTTCCCAGTCAGACAGAGAAGTGTGCACTGAAGCGAAGAACATTTGGCACCTAAACAAGCATGTTTATATATCAGTAAGCGCATTTTACCGCCATCATACATTAAAGACACAACACTTTTGTTTCACTGCATCTGTCGACTGAAAAGCATCAAAGAATTCTGTAAGACCAGTCAAAATGGCAGACACCATGTCCAAATACTTTAATGTTCCACCCAAAATCATCCTATTAGCACTACGATACAAGCAAAGGAAATTGTACCCTCGCATTCACCCCCTATTTCACATCTCCTGCTCATGTAGCATATCTGCTCTGGTCTGTTTAGAACAAACAATGAGCAAAACAAATAGGAACAAGAGGAGCGCTTCTAATGCACACCGTCAGCGGGATCAAGGGCTGGAGCTATTTCTGTGCAAATCAGCTTCCGCTTCCTTTTGTATTTCCGTTTTATTTATACTTTTTTTCATTTTGAGCTCTTCGCTGCTTTATTGTCTGAACCGATCTTCATCAAAGTGGCTAATGAGTTCCATTGGAACTCATTTCAAGAGGTGATTAGATTCCAGTAATAAATTATGTGTGTACTCAGCAGGATATTATCCTCTGATGGCTGCTCTCCATGTAGCAGCACCAGCGTGCTCTCAGGATGTCATCTTCATTACCTTGAGTTTCAGTGGCACAGGGCGGCCTTGTGCAGGGCTCTTGCATGCTTGCGTTGTCTGTTTTATGATACTTGTCTCTCTCTCTCTCTCACACACACACACACACACACACACACACACACGAATGCCTTGCAGGGATCATTTTCCTTGTTTAGAGAAATTAATTGAACAAAAAAGAAAAAGAAATGTCTCTTGAAAGTGACACAAAAGGATAATTTAAAGGTGTTTTCTTTAAACAGTGAGAGCTAAAAGTAACTGTTTTGCATTTTTTTTTTGCACTTACAGCACCCTCAACTTCATTTTCAGTGCTTCGTTCAAGTGCTTATTGTCAGGTTGCCAAAACTGTCTGCTGCTAGCACTACTGTTTATGTTTAGCACTTATTATGACCGGTGGCCGGAGACAGTTTTCTGTGAATATCTCGAGAACCGTAGGGCCTAGGAGGTCCACCTTTTTTTTTGTATGTTGGTCTTAAGGGGGCATGTCAACCCATCCCATTACCACTTATTTCATGTATAGCGCCACCTAGTTAAAAATTAAAAAGCAAAAAATTAGGTGTTTTCATCACAATATCTCTGGCTGACATGGTCAAAATTGCACGAAATTGAAAGTGTAGGATCATTATGACACCCTCCGAATGCATGCCAAGTTTTGTGAACTTCCGTTCATGGGGGGCCTTACAATAAAATAATTTATGTGTACATTTAGTGACCGTACACCAACAAGGATTCCCGGGACACTGAAAGACCGGGGTACACGAAACTTGGTGGGCATGTAACCCCACATGGATAGCATGGAACCATCGTTTTTCGTTTTGATCTGTAGCCCCCCCGCTGTACTGGACCCCCCGAAAGGAGGGTAGGGCAGACACAGTTTTCTGTGAATATCTTGAGAACCGTAGGGCCTAGGATGACCAATTTTTTCCGTATGTTTGCCTCCAGGGGTCATGTTAACCCATTCCATGTGCACACATGTGCATAAACAGATACACACACACACACATACATTCACAGTAATCATACGTATGACACATACTCACACAGTAGACATATGTACGCATGCATGCACATGCACAAACACACATACGCAGGCAAACACACAACCACGCACACACACACACACACACACACACACACATAAACATAAACGTGTACACGCACACATGCACACAATTCAAGAATTTCTCAGAATTATGAACAGGCAAGATGGGGGTGGGGTTGTATAAAATTAATTTTACATGTGAAATCTATGAACTAATCATGTTTTGGTACTTGTTGTCTAGCAGATACCAGTGAGAATTGAGTGTGGATAATGCATAAGACAGTTAGAATCATATAGGCCTTTCAGCGTGATTTATTTTTGTGGAAAAAATGTGCTGGACTGGGCGGCGGCCATATTTTGTACCGCTCTGCGGTACATCTAGTTATGTTTATCACATATGACATCACATATGGTTTATTGAGTATCCTCTGCTGCAACCTGCATTGTCGACCATGTATGCCATGGGCGTTTTCCTGCTGAGGGTGCTGAGCACTGTGAACGCTAAACTTCATAGGATTTGTATAGAAAATAGGCACTGCCAGTGTGCCTTAGGGTCATTGTTTTGTTCAGACTGAAATCTTGTTGTTATGTGATGTTTATGATTAATGATGTTTGGCTCTCCAGGATTATCCACAGACGCTGTCATATGCTGATTAGCGTAATTGTAAAATAACTAAAAACAATGATCTATTATGTTATTTCACAGTTCTAGCAAATATTTGGCTAAATAACAAGTTAATTGGAATGGCAAAGCCTCTCATAACCTCATATATTGCAGTATATATTAATAGAATGACAGTATTTATATAAATGTATAAAACAAATAAATGGATTGACTGCATCACCCTGTTTCTGACAGTCTGGGGAAGAGTAAATTAAAGTGAATGAAATTATGAGAACCATTTAAAGCAAACTTCAACAACTCCCAGTTTAAACTGATCTCCAGACAGTCTTGTCTTTCCAGCCCATTATAAACCTTGATTTACTGAACAAATGCTGGCCACATTTTCTTTTTTCAAATAATCAAACAGAATGATGTTCGTGAAATTATTTTCTGTCCTTAAAAAACTGTAACTGTTGTCTTTGTTATCACTACGTTTGTTGGTAACCTGCAATGATTTCCATGTCCTGAATGTCCTGAATGCTAAACTGGCCTAATACTTTTCTAAAATGATAACTGCATACACCTTAGCCTGGCCCGCCTGAGTAGTATTTCCGTTCATTTTAATTTCACTGAGATAGTAGTCTGGTATCTGACCATACACTAAGGATATAGAATAAAACACAATCAACGTGAAGGGTAAAGTTGGATTGGTAACACTTTAATTTAGGTAACATATGTTAACTATTAATACATACAACTACCGGTAATATGTGTATGTATTTGTGCTCAACAAGGTCTGTATTAAGTATAATTGCACATTCAGTAGGTCTTCATTGAACAATTTCTTATTCTTAATCAATAGATCATTATTCTTGGTAAATCCTTAAATAGCAACTACTGTAGTTGGTCTTGATGTAAGATTACTGGTAGTATGGATCAAAATAGGAAGGCTATACTGTAGATTCCTAATACACTACCTGAATATGTGCCTTATAATGACAGAATAGTAACATAATAAGACAATCTATTATAAGGCTATAAAGTTTTCATCTTGATCCATACTATATATCAAAAACCTTAGATCAAGACCAACTAGTTGCTTATCAAGGATTTATCAAGAATAAATCACCTATTCAGTAATAATAAGAAATTGTTGAATAATGACCTACTAATTGTGCATTGACACTTTATACAGGCCTTATTGAACACTAATACATATTACTTATGCATTATTGGTTAACATTGTCTTGCCTAAACTAAAGTAAATGTAAATGCAAATCAGGATTCTCGGCCAAGTATACTTGCGTATACAAGGAATTTGGTCCCTGCATGTATCCCATCCGTGAATTAGAGAACACACAGTGAACACAGTGAGATGAAGCACACACTAACCCGGAACAGTGAGCTGCCTTGCTACAGCGGCGCTCGGGGAGCAGCGAGATGTTAGGTGCTTTGCTCAAGGGCACTTCAGCCATTCCAACTGGTCTGGGACAGAACCGGCAACCCTCCGGTTACAAGCCTGAAGCCCTAACCAGTAGGCCATGATTACCCATAGAACTGCATAAAGTTGTAAAAATCAATGTATAAACTGTGGTTAGTTTCAGCAATTAAGATAATTGGGTTGTATTTATTAACTTTTTTTAAATTTGTTGACTAAATGTGTCATATTGTTGTGTCAGTCAGTTCACACCCTGATTACGTTATCTTCTTCAATATAAAAGTTTCTCCTGAACCACTAAAACATTTTAGCAGCACCTTTTACGTTTATTTTGAGGTGAAACACAGAATTCATTAGCCTACACTTTCCATATGTAAGATGTCCTTGTGAGTTATTGCTGTTAAAAAATGTTCTTTAAAATGTTCTTGACTGTTGTGTTCTCTGCCTTTTATCCGTAAAATTACCTTTCCATTTAAGCTCAGGTGGTTTGCTGGCCTTAACAGAGGCAGCTGTTCTAAGGATGCCGATAACCTCGGTGCCCATAAGCTCTGTGCATAGCGTCCCTGCCTCACCACATGGACACCTGGCTACACAGACATCCTGCTTCCATGGAGGAGCCATGACTCAACATCATTTGGACTCCCAATATAGGCTTGCTATAATAACAGCCACTTCACAATAACCACCAAATAAATGTCGTGCAAAACCATGGCTACATTCACAGGCCTGGCTGCTTAGAAAGTGTCCAGGTATAGCTGGAGTATTATTTAGCGAGGCTAGGCCCGGTGAGCTAGGGGGAAATTATATTTACTGGTTGATTTGATGCCCCTTGTGTGGCGGGAGGGAAGGAGGGAATTGAGTTATAATTAGGTAAGATTGACAGCTTCTTTGAAGTAATTAGGCACGGGCTGATGGAACTCCCAGGTGGCAGAGCGGGAAATATGTGGCAGCTTGTGTTGCTGGCAGGAATTAAAGTGGTGGTGGGCAGGGATGGAAGAAAGTGCCTTCCTTAGGCTTATTTTTTTCCTTATTCCTTTGTGCTTGGTACATGTACAGTAAGTGACCTTACAAGGAATCTCGTTCCAATAAGCCCAGGCGTATGATGAAACAATTGTTTGGCCTGAGAGTATTTATCCAATTATTGTGTCTTTATGCCATTAGGAAACTGATCCATCCATCTGCCCAACCACGATTCATTACTAAGTGGTTTTGAAAGGAGATTGATAGTATTTCAATCTTGTTCACTGCTCCCAAGGACATGACTGCTCCTGACTCCATAAGATCTGATGTCCACAAGGCTTTTCAGAAGATAAAGTTACGCCAGAATAACAAGCAGTTCATGAAATGCTGAAATAAAATAATATTCTTGATATTTGCATTCAAACTATTTTATTTATTCGTTTATCTATTCATTATCATTCATCCATATGAAAAGCTGATATACATAGTGCCAAGATAGTAATGGGACATGGATGATGGCATGGTGTGGGAAATGGAAGTTGTGCATGATGGCTTGTAAACAGACAAGTGAGCAATCTAGATAGAACTCATAATGGTTATTACAAGGCATACTGTACAACCATCTTAAAGCCATCTGCTTTGTTTTTTCTTATTACTGCAATAATCTGATATGGCTTGATGAGAGAGAGAGAGATGATACTTAAATTGAATGGTTTGAAGCAAGGCAAAAGAGAAGTACTCAAGCCATATAGGTTATCTCCCCTTCAGATCACAGAGGGTTTAATGAAGCAATCTTTGAGTTCTTGCTACATGATACAATCATCACATGCAGGAATCAGGGTTAGTCTCCGTACTGTGTGGCAACATAGGGATGGATCCTATAGCTATGGGCAGAGGGCTATAGGGTATAGCATTTGTGAGATGTCAACCTATCTTGTGTACCATTACAATGTTTCCCATAAAAGCTCACTATAATATGCAAAACAGAAAAAAGAAAAGGTGCAGGGAGAGTGGATTATAATTGCTTGGCTAAGCAGCAGGTTGTAATAAGAAATGACGTTCACTTCTTTTATAGGGATTAATAAACTGTAAACACAGCCACACAAAGCAGAAAGTCACTATTTGTATTTCTGTTGCTCACTTGCTGGCTTCCTCTTGCTTCTGAACTGGAAATCCAATCAAAACTCATTTCCTCCTCAAAATACATGTTACATTTCACCCACACTGCTACCGACCTTTAATGCTGGTTAGTATGGTGACCTATCTGCCTATCCGACCTTTAATGATGGTTAGTCTGGTGACCTATCCGCCTATCCAACCTTTAATGATAGTTCGTGTGGTGACCTATCCAACCTTTAAGTAACAATGAAACCCACTTCCTATGTAATGCAACACCAGTCACACTGCTATGATGATGTCTGATTGTGCTTGCACCAGGGTTGGGTAGTAACGGATTACATGTAATCTGGATTACGTAATCAGATTACAGAAATCAAGTAACTATAATCAACCCAGATTACAATAAAAAATTGTGTAATCAGATTACAGTTACATTGTTGGGGATTACCTGATTACATTTTATCATGCAAGCAATGCAACTTTTTAATGATAGCTAGTTATCTTTTAATTCGACAAGCTTCGGGCTTGCTGGTTCGATCCCCGACCAGTAGAAAAAATATGGGCGGTGGAAGTGGTTGAGCACTTCTCTCCCATGCCCACATCCACGGCTGAAGTGCCCTTGAGTAAGGCACCTAACCCCTCATTGATCCCCGAGCGCCGTTGTAGCAGACAGCTCACTGCTCCGGGTTGGTGTGTGCATCACCTCACTGTGTGTTCACTGTGTGCTTCACTAATTCGCGGATTGGAAGACCAAATTTCCCTCACGGGATCAAAAGAGTACTTACTAACTTATTTACTATTGGGGCAGGTCTCTCGGCACACTGCCTGATCTTTTCCTCCTAATCTTAATGTAGCCTCTTGTTTTAGTGTCACCGTTTACTTTGAGAAAGTCACCAGGTTGAAAAACATCCCAAAGGAATAATTTTCTCACCCCCACAATTGAAATGGACATGGTGTCATTCAATCTCAGGCCATGTCCCTGGGTCAAAAAAATCCAGCTAAATTCATTGTCCAGGTGTGCCCTTATAAAAGTTAAGCTGAGTTGTGCATGTTTGGAGAATAGTGATCCATGATCACATCCATGATGACTAAGTGATCAATTTTGGGATGGGGAAAATTTCAACCACCAAAATACCACCCCCAAAGTGGAGAATAGCTATAGAAATGTATTAGTTTTGGGTGTTTTTCAGACAATGAGACCTGGTGACCTCAAAGTAAATGGTAACACTAAAACAAGGGGCTACATTAAGATTTTTGGAGGAAAAGATCAGTAAATTCACACAGGAGGCTTTACTCAGAGCAAAGAGATTTCTTAGATGTAATTAAATAATAAACAGAAAAACTGAATGAGAATTCTTTCATCAATTCAGTGGTGGTGTCTTTTACTTAAGGGACATATTTATTGAAGTAATCTAAAAGTAATCCTAAAGTAATCAGATTACGTTACATGTTTTTGGTAATCCTGATTACGTTACTGATTACAAAAATTGCCATGTAATTTGTAGTCAGTAATGGATTACATTTCAAAGTAATCTGACCCAACCCTGGCTTGCACCATACTGTGTAAAGTAGAGGAAAGAGCTATCCTGGTAAAAAGCATTGGGTGCTGAGCTTGTGTCACGTGCAGTCTATCTAATCAATGCAAGAATGCAAGGACAGGCCTCCAAGAGATGTGTGAGAGAGGGGAAAAACATCTCTGGGCAAGGTGAACATATTTGCCCAGTGAGAGAGAGAGAGAGAGACAGAAAGAGAGAGAGAAAGAGAGAGAGAGAGAGAAGCATGGAGGCCATGAGGGAGAGAGTGGTCTACCCCCTGAGGGTCCGACGGATAGGTTTTCACTGACCTCTGGCTACATAGCCCTGGGGACGCGCCTCCCCACCTGCAACACACTGGGAGGTCCTGCTAAATATTCATTTATCTCGTTGCCTGTCTCCTCAGATACCAATCAATTCTGAAATAGCACAAGCTATTTTCTTTCCTAGTCTCTCTCCCTCTCTCTCTCTCTCTTTCTCCCTCCCCACCTCTCTTTGCTGCCAAGGGATCAAACATCCCTGACTGTTTGGCTTTCCAGAGCAGAGGCCTATCCCCAGCAGTTATCGGACAAAGGAAAGTAACGGCCAGAGGTAGATGATGCCTTTGAGGGATCAATAGACCAGGATGTAAGGCTCTTTTTTCCTGGCTTTGAGACCACCCTCCTCTCTCTCTCTCTCTCGCTTCCTGTTTTAGTCTCTTGGGGGTGTTGTTTGACACAGATAGAAGGTCAAACCCTATCCAACTAAACCAGCTTTAACTATATATGCACTATGGTACTCCCAAACTAAACAACAGACAGACACATGCACATGAATCCTGTGCTCCCCTAACAATATCTAAGAATAGCTTGTATGGTAATCTTACTTGCCAATCACATCCATTCTATGTTGCTGTGTTTTGAAATGAGTCTTTTATGTGCTTTATGCATCGCATTCAGCGTGAGTTACTCTGTTAGCTCATGCAAATGAGGACTGTGAGTGTACACACAGAGTAATTTACACTGCGCAAACAGCCATTAAAAGAAGGTCAAAAGCAACATTCTGTCCACTTTAAATATGCCAACAAGCATTTTTTATGTGACTCAACTACTGTTATAAATACTTACTAACCTTTAAAATACAAAAAGACAAAAATGTAGCACTAAATTATAATTTTGAAAAAGAAAATTTGGCCCATCCCCCCATAGTGTCCTCAAGCAGCGCAGATCAGATCAGATCAGATCTCCTTTCTCTCTATCCAGCACCCAGTCAACTGTACACTGATCCTCGTGTTAGTCAGCACGCTCAAAGGTACCATTTCAAACCCAGCACATCCGCATCTCTCCAGGCCGCTTGTTCACCATGTGCAAACTCATTGTGCATCTCCAGTTTCCCCATGCTCTGTGTTGTCTCTATTAGTGCACGGATGCTGGCAGAGGGATAATTGCACTTGTGACACCGTGCAGCTGCCAAGCTTTCTATGGTATGAAGGTTTCTTTTTTTTATGTTTCTTTTAAGTCACACATGAGAAGGTGTGGGGTAATTAGACAGTGACTTAACCTCTTGTACCTGCATTCCAGGGAGAGAACCTTTATGAAACAGGTGATAATGCAGTCTAAATATAAAACTGAAAATAACACTTGCAGATAGTCAGAGCAGTATGCATTAGAAAACACAGCTAAGTTCAGAAGTTATATCTAAGGGTGCACAATGAAGTCTGTTAGTGCATCTGTGTATATGGAGAGTACAGTATGTCTGCAGTGAAAGTCAGACTAGAAGGACTGCATTATACTGTATCTATGCACATCTGCATCTATTGATAGTTACAAATCACTAGATAGATACATTGGATTCAGATACAAATACATACATATACATATAATAAATACATGACATGCCATTATATGGGTTGACTGTCATCTCCATGCATGTCGGCTACAGTAAGAAATAACACATGTGACTATATAGATAGTATGGAATGAAAACTACAGCAATGTGTCATACGTGTCATATGAATTGAATTGCGTCAGATGTATTGAAAACACTGACATTATTCTGACACTGACATATTTCATAGTGACAGTCATGCCACCTCCTATGCTGCTCTGTGCGTTAGGCATAGCATGTCAGTGAAAACATCTATCATTGCCCCCCCCCCATGCATTGTATACTTGCAAATTTCCTCAGTGGAATTTCACTACCTCCAAAGCACTTTGAGTACATGGTTGTTAAAGCGACATATCTCTTTATAAACAATATAATTTTCATCTATAACTAGTGCGCTAACTGGCCAAAAGCCCAAAGACTTGTAAACACCATTGACAAACCTGATAAAATCTACCTAAGAAAACTCAAGTTTTTAATTAACGTATCTGGCAATCAGCTGTAAAATCTGTAAAACTATACACATACATCTTTGAATTCTGAATCAAAAATGGCCTCTATAACTGAACATTATTCATTGTAATGTATACACTGCTAAGGAAGTACTGTGGCTTAAGTAGAATCCCAGCTTGCTTTGGATCTCTGGGCAAGGATTATTACATCTTAACAGAGTCAAGAGCTTCAGATGCTCAAGAATCATCTGCCACTTACAAACCCTCTTAACCCGTTATCCTCAAATCTTACCGACATGCTTTATCCTTGGGGTCAATTTGACCCCAGCTAAATAAACCTTTAGAAAATGATTATAATTCATATGCTACAAGACAGGTACTTAACAAGAGTGTAATAACCACCATCAAAAGCAGCCCTACAAAACAATCCCACCCCCCACCCCACACCCCTTTATGAACCGTGGAACCCTGGCTGACAATATTGCCCATCCAGTGTCAGCAGCCCAAAGGCTGTTGCTTCCCCTTTTGACTTAAACAATCCTGCCAAAATGACTTATACTGTATGTAATATGTACATGTGTATGTAATAATGATAATAACAATATGTTCTCATACTATCCAAATAATAATATCCATAATGTGTCAAATATTCATGTATCTTATGTTTCATACAGCTGGGGTCAAACTGACCCCAAGTAAGATCAATGAACAAAATATTTGTACAGGACATTGAAAACATATTATTGTACAAATGTCATGCTAACTCTGTTGTGTCCTTCAATTGAGGAAAAGTCATAAAACATGAAGCAAAAAAAAAAAGTGAACCATATATTTTACGATGTTAAATGTTGCTTGGGGTCAAATTGACCCCAAGGATAACAGGAGGGTTAATATAAACACTCCAATCACATGAGCGGTGGTGTATATAGAGAAGAATATTGAAAGTCTGAAATCACAGACTAATGAATGGTGGACTAATGAAGATACTGTAATCAGATATGTATGCTGCTGTGCCAAAACATCTCCTAATGGATGCTCTGGACTTAATTTTGTACACGGCCTGCATGTTGTCCATCTTGTGAGCTTATGTAAGAGCCAAGCCCTCCTTGTGATGCATTATTAACTTTTAATTATTCCCTGCGGTCCAACAAGGCCACCTATGAATGATGAAGCACGGCTTCTGTTCACTCATGTTTGTCTATCTGTCATCATAAAAGAGGTCAGACAAATATTATCAAATATTTATGTTGCATAGTGACACACACACACACACACACTTGCAAGAAGGCAAGTAAATGATTGAGCATGTGGTCAGTATACCAAAGGATAGCCACATTAAAATTCATGACCTGAAAGTTTCCTGCAATGCAAAATCCAAAACAAATTGCCACTTTTCTACAGAAATAAAATGTTAAATACACCAATTTAAATATGATAAATAGTAAAGAACATTCAATCAACACATTTTTTATTTTCTTATTGTGCTAGTGTTATTGTTGTCGTTTGTTTTTTGGTTCAATGAAGAAGTGCTCTGCACTAGTTGTAGTTGTCTAAGGACTGCTATGAACTACCTCCGAGACTGCTATTAACTAGTTTTAGTGACTCATGAGATACTGGTCATATAATATATGCAGAGCTGTCTCCTTGGCACCACTATCCGAAGATGAAACCACTTACATCCCGCGGAGCCATAACTGTCACATGGAGCATGCTGAGAAAAAGACAGAGCTGTAAATCACTGGTGTCATGGTGTCATGACGCTCGCCTCTTTCCAACCATATGGCTGATGGGCGGCTGTCACATCGGTGATTGGTGCGCTGACGGACATGTCTGTGCTGGCACCAGACATGACCGTGGCGGGCAGAGCCAGGAGCCTGGATCTCGCGTGCCTGTTCCCGTGGCTGTTTAGTGCGTCATTAAAAAGCACAGTGATGAAGATGAGGCTTCCATACAGTTTAACACGGATAGGGATGCCATTATTTACGGGAGATTTAGGATTACTTTAGTCATATTCAACATATGTTGTGTTATTTTAACATTAAAACATACATGTTGGATACTGAGCTGTAGCTGACTCAACATGCAAAATGATTGATTCAGTCGTTTAGATTTTAGTTACTCACTGCTTTAGTCACTGTTCACAAGTAGGCTTAGGTGTGTGCATTTAACTTACTCAGCTATAAATCTCAACAAACTTAATAGCCATACATCTATGAGATTGATATTTTGAATGCCGAGGGCAAACAGCATGTCTGGAGACAGAACAGTGTCCACGCTGGCTGGAGTCTAATTTGCATGCAGTGCTGCGCCTTCACTACAGTGTTGGCCAAGATGTAACCTGCCAAAGTATAAATGAGAAGTGATGGAGCCCCATCTCCCTTTGCAAACAGGGTAAACTTGCGCTACATCATCCCTCATAATTCAATAAGAGGAGTTAATGAGACTCTACAGTGGCATCTCAAGCTCTCTTATCCCTAAAGCAAACGCAGCTCCCGCGCCCCGCTCTGGACCTGGTGCAGACACGCAGAGCTGCACTACCCACACTGACCTACAGGGGGCAATTGTGCTGCACAGAATAGTCTGTGGGGTGGTCAAGAGGAGGATAGAGGAGAAGAGAAATGTTTCATTCTTTACAGCTCTCCCTTTTTTAATTCGTCTTCATTTCATTCCCAGCACATACGCATGCAAACATTCACACACACACACACACACACACACACACACACACACACAGAAAGATGTGCACACGCACACCTGTGCTCACACAATGTATATAGAACACACACTCACACACTTTAACTTCCTGCATATTGCAAAATGCATCTATGTTTTTACTGCTTGGTCCTAATTAGGACATCCATCCTGTGGTTGAAGTCAAAGACAGTCACTTTAAATTTGACAGGCAAATTAGCCTGGCTAATTAAGATGGAATTACAGAGGGTGCTCTTGCTGATTGACTCCTTATAACATGAAACAAAATAAATATGTCCATCCACTAAGTACTGTCCACCCATTTCATGATCGATCTATCTATCTATCTATCTATCTATCTATCTATCTATCTATATATATATATATGCTGTCAAACTGTCAGAGAGAATTAACAGATATCTATCTATCTATCTATCTATCTATCTATCTATCTATATATATATATATATATATATCTGTTAATTCTCTCTGACAGTTTGATACATATTGATTCAACAGAATATTTTGACTCCATATTTGAACATTAAGGTCCTGAGGTCTACATACTTGAATATCAGTACATGCAGTTTCTATCTTGCTGTCATGCATAATATGCGTATGCATGAAGGGCATATTCAGACATGCACACACATATACTCATGCACTCCTGTTGGAATACATTGTAATGCACACATGGTGTTGGGAATGCATTTTAATGCAGGCATAAAGAATAGCTTTTTCATTTTGTCCTAGCACCCTCAGCAGATTTTACATAAATGTACTAACCTGAGGAGACACTAGTGGTTCATTGAATTAAGCCAGGCTCTGATATCTCACAGTGTATCACACAGAGCCTACGTCAGTAGTTTAATGGGTGCCTTCCGCATGTGAAAGTAATGTCAACTTGCAGCTGAGGACCTAATTTTCGAATTAGAGCATCATGCTGTGTGTATGGGTACAGACAGGATATCTCCAAACAGACCCTCACAGATCTACACAGATAGCCTCTCCGACTGCTGGACAAGACCAACAGATGCCTTAACAACACACACAAAAGGGCTGATCATATCTTTTTTTTAATGAAATTTAAAATGATCTGTACCCCAAAATATACTTTAATTTTTCACAGGCTATTTTCCAAATAGACTAGAGATATGCCGACCTTTAATAGCTCAAATAAAGTAGTGATTTCTTTGTGGTTTAATCTTATATCCCGATTTCAAATTTAGGCATTTCTTTTTTCCCCCTTGCAAAAGAAGGCAGGGGAAAAAATCCATTTCCTCAGACAAAGCACTAAACCAACAGCTCATAGATCAGTGTCAGCCAATCAGAGCGCTGGATTGCGTTGATAAGGCATTCCGCAAAGTAGCCGTGGACTTGATGAAAAGCCTGAAGCGTGGCTCTCATCACTCTTAATTTACGCTAGCTACCAAAGCCACACGGCCCAGTTAACACCACCATGCCACGGCCCTCCCCTACGCATCAAGGCACAACACAACAACAACAACAACAATAAAAACACAAACACATTAATATGCACAAAGAAATGATAACGTATAGGCACACACACACACACACACACACACACACACACACACACACACACTCACACACCTGATTCTCAGCCATACATATTAGGGCTTATTCTCCCTACATGCACCAGTTCTTTGCCTTTGTATTTGTTTTGAGATGCCATATCATTGCATGACCTAGAAGGCCTTTGCTTAAGAGAGGATTCAGTGGAGTAGCTCATCCTCCCATTCCTGCACACCAAGCATTTCCACAAGAGACAAAAGATGCAATTGAATTCTCCAACACTCCAAAATGAAAAGACAGATATATAGGCCAGTAAGTGCAGAGTCTGTGGGCAAGTGTGGCGGAGTTCTATTTGAAAGTGTGAGCATTGATTACCAAAACAACAAAATCAATTACATTATGCAAAGTGGATTGGATATGCCACAAAAATGCATTCCAACATTCTAACCATGGCTAGGGAAATATTCCAAAATCGGGTTATGATTGCTATCCTGTGCTGCTGTACTGCAGCACGTCAATTCATTTGACTGGTAATGCAATAAGGTCATTAAAAAGGCTATTAAAATCAGACATTTTAATATTCCATGCTGATGAAAACTGAAATAAAAGCTCTCTGCCCCAACACTATTTAGCATCCTGAAATGTTGTACACAGCTAGTCAAAAACCTGCCCATGTATGTAAACTTCACAGTTCACGTTCTGAGGCACCTTGAACAGTTTGGTTTATTTTTAAGTCACCGGTCACTTTTTAAGACTAGACAAGACCATATGGACAAGTTAGTTGTCTTGTCCATTTGACAGTTAGATTTTCAATGCTGTGTTATGATTTTGCCTATTTGTGGTGATTTGCAGTTTGGGGAAATTGTGTGTACAGTTTTGTGTGTAAGCAGTTGAAAAAAACTGTAATATTAAATCATATTTGCACATCTATTATATAATTATATAATTTTACTCTGAGAATATTTAAGTGCTGGGAATATTTGTTGATGTGTGCTAATTTATGTAAACAAGAAGGTTATGATACAGTGAACAGCCCATTCCTCATAAAATCCCATGGATCAAAAAAAGGCAATGATGCATGATGTAGGCCTAGCATGATCAGTAATTAAACAGGACTGAGGGGCACTGAGAGATTACTGGGCTGTGAGCTGGCACGCTTCTAAGAGGAGCCTGAGGACGATGACGAATGGGAGGCAAAAGCTTTTTCCATAAACTACGGACTTTGTAGATATGGGCCTCAAACACAGCTCTGATGGCTCTATGGAGAGCCTGCTATTTGTGTCACATGACCCCATTAAATGATGCTGAAGAGTTTCTCATGAGTACAGGAAATCTCCTTCAAAAATGCTTTCATTTTTTTTTTTTTTTTGAAGAGACACCAAATGCTGTAGAGGAACTCCATCTCCACCGCCTCCCCCTTTTCTGCAGAACCCAAAGAGGGCTTAATCATCCAGTCATATTTTTGCATTAGCAGTAGATATGCTTCAGACGGAAAATCAGTTTAGCTCATCTTTTAAAATCTAAAGCTACAATAAAGGAAGTCAACCAGAGAGACTGATAGTTGAGCGTGAGAGGGAGGGATGGGGAGAGAAAGAGGGGGGGGCAGAAAAGAGAAAGAGAGAGAGAGAGAGAATGCAATCCAGAAATACTCAGGCTGCCAGATGCTGTAGCACGGACAAGACTCTGTTCACTACAAGTTTAGAAGGTGTCACGAGACAACACCCCCCACTCCCCCCGTTGAAGGACAAGCAGCCCTGTGCATTACTCCAAATTACCTCTGGACAAAGGAGAAGACCTCAAACGAACGTCTGCCACACAAACCTTCCCCTCTTCCCAGGTGGCGCGACTAACAAGATCAACAGGGACATGGCGACGTTGAGATATTTCTTGCGGTTTGAAATAAATTTAGCTCAGTTTCCTTACGAGACTGACCTCAAAACACTCCTTAACATGCTGAACTGCACGTTAGCCTTTTTTCCCCATTCAGGCTGAATATACAAACTGATGAGCCATGAAGCTACAGACACAGAATTTAGAACAATTCCATCTGCCTCATAGATAATTACAATGGATTGGTTGGGAATTCTGATTGTTTGCCATTAAATGTTTCACTGCGGTCAACCATGCATACAAACTGTGAATATCATCTTCATGCCTAGGCGCTTAACATTATGTGTGCATCCCCTTCTATCATGCTGCACAACTGCTGCGTTGGAGATATGAGGACCTACAGCTAGTGCTGAGTAGTAGAGATGCGTATTAGGCAGTCCTGACATGGGCACCAGATTAAAATATGTGCATACAGCATATTTAAGGCCAATACCTTCAGCATGATGAGCTGAAAGATAGCTCCTAAAATTACCATTTTGCGGAACCAGCTACGTAACAGTGGTGGTATGGGGACATTTTCTTTTCCAGCAGAGCCAAAGCATTCTGACTACTAAGACAGCCCGACCAAATCTAATGATCAGACTTTTAGAGCTACCTGAGTTGTGGCAAAAGAAGATAGGGTGTCATTGTGTGAGTTAAGATGACAGACAAACTGACAGAACTTAAGAGACAGGGAGCTGTGTAGCTTAATCTTACATTGTCAGGCTGCCAGTGCAAAATGTCACATCACAAAAGAAAATCAGTAATTTTAACACATTAGGTAGGTGACTCATCTAAAAGCTTCATGACAAACTTGTGTTCATTTTCTAGTAATTGCTACAAGTTATATGTACTGTATCAACAAATGAAATACGACACCTAGCCCTCACAATTAACTCTTAGGCCTAATCAATGGAGGGAGTATTCTCATGATTTTAAGAAAGCTGTTACTGTAATAAATATATGACATTATATCTATGACTCTCTTACAGTCTCTCAAGTGCGCGTGTTGTTAAAGGCTACTGAATCTACCCTTAAACCAATAGAGGAACACAGCACTGAAATTCTGAATTCATTACTCAGTACAAAATGGCTACATCAAATATCTAAAATGGGCCTTTATCATTTTTCCTTTATCAAGTCATTTTCAAGTTTTATTCAAACCCAGGCATGAGTGAGAGAAAGAGGAAAAATATATCTCATACAAATGAGAATGTTCGTGTCAGTCTTAATTGTAATGCAGAGGTTATTTATATTTGACAAGTGTGATGCAAACTCTCCTTCACCCACCTACCTTCTGCTGTGTCTCTCTTACTGATGACATGTTCCTGACTAAAGACATCTGCCTTTCTCTCTCTCACCCTCTCTCACACACACACACACACACACACACACACACACACACACACACACACACACACACACACACACACACACACACACACACACACACACACCCTCACACCTCTTTTCCTCTGCTTTTCTCTCCCACTGCACATGCCCTCCTCATGAGCTCCTGTGCAGGCCTGTGAGCACACAGGAGCCTCCGAGGCATCTGGAGAGGGAGGGAGCCCAGGTGAAGGTGAAGAGTGGGCTCTGTGATGACGGCCGAGGCCAAAGGGAGCACAGCGCTCTCCTCAATTTCTCTTCTCCCCATCCTCTCTCTCTCTCTCTCTCTCTCTCGCTCTGTCTATCTCACAAACACACACACACCTCTTTTTCTCTACTCCTCTCTCTCTCTCTTTCTTCCTGTGCTCTACTTTCACCTTCCATCTCCTGTTCTCTCCTTCCATCTCCTCTCCTCTCCTCTCTCCTCACCTCTCCATCCCGGCTCCCCTCCATGCCAGCATCATATCAGGCTTAAGAGAGATCCGCTGTCTCTTTAGTCTCCCCATGACCTTAATTCAAGCCTGGGGCAAAGGAGAGCAAGTCTCTCTGTTTTTACCTCTCCCTCTTCATCTCTCTCTCTCTCTCTCTCTCTCTCTCTCTCTCTGTCTTCCCCCTCATGTTCTCGGGCAAGCGTGTCCAGCAAGGCAGCTCTGTCCTGCTCAGTCGTTGCCCTCTGACCCTGCTGTCAGGAGAACTGTGTTAGAGAGGAGAGGATGAGCAGAGAGAAACAGAGGGGCGATTTTCGAGAAGAAACACACACTCTACAGTGGAGGTACTTCAGCCGTCAACTCCACGGGAGAGAGAGGAGAGGATTTTCCATGTGTTTATATACAACCTAGCTGTTTGCCTTGAAATTGACTTGTTTTTATTTACGAGCATGAAGGAACCCTGTGTCAAATGAACCGCTGCAGATTTATGTGGAGAAAACATGTTCCACAGCTGAACTGTTTTGACCATAGACTGTATATAGAACAGTCTATGGTTTTGACGAGACATATCGCCAAAGAGGAATGTATACTCAGACATGTCAAGCACAATGTCTTATTGATCAAAGAGGACAACATAGAATGAGAAACTACAACTGATGCACTACAAATGATACTCAGAAAGCAATGACAAAGTCCCCGTCAGCAAACTGATACAGCTTCTCACTGAGGTCAGTTTTATAACTAATATTCTGGACTGGATCTTAAGAATAACAAAACAAAACAAAGAAAAATAGATAAATACTAATAAACCACATACCTACAAAAAAAAAAACAAAAAAAAAAACAATGCAGCATCTGATGCAGTTTTATTTAAGCTCTAAAAACACAGAGTCTAAATCAAAGCACAATGGCCAGCAACTTCCCCTTCTATCCCTAACAGCCATCTGAGCTTTGTTTTTACCTTAACATCTTTCATAACAGGTGACTAAGTACCCATTATTCCTCATGAGCTTATCTGCTGTCTTTCTCAATAAGAGGCACCAGGTCACCATCTTATGTAATGACTGGATGCTGTTCTTCTGGCTCAAGTGTGTGCAATTGCAGGGGAGAGTGGGAGATTTCTGTAGCAATAGCAAAGGTCACCACACTCTTGAATAGGCTTTGGTGTGGTCTTATAGGTGCTATTCAAAAAGAGACGGGAGTGTATACTGAATTAATTTTATAGACACTATCCCAGTTTGCAGTGTCTCCCAAACTTTGCAGTTGCAGTCTTTCCCAAACTTTGTAAATGTACAGTACACTTCCAAAATCTCAACACGTTTAGACTTGGGTCAGGCTTGCCTTTTACTCATAGACATTATTATGATAAGAAAACTAAAAGTCCTCTACCTCAATTTGCATAAACCACTTACAACTGAAGGCAAGTCACCTGTGGTAAGCAGATACAGTAGTTCACTTTCTTTGATATGCATGCCAATCTTGCCAAAAATCGCTTCTCTTATTTTACACTTATTTTAATGGGCTGTGTTAGCATATTTTTTAGTCTTCTTACCATGCATTAGTCAAGTTTCCATTATGTCCGTCTAGATTCCCAGATTAACATGCATAAATCACCAGCAGGCATTTACCCTGTAAAAATGCAAAAATTATTAGCCAACACACGCCCCAAGCCCAGAGGGGCTCTTGTATTTTGGGGTGCGGGTGTGTACATGGATCAGCAAACTCTCCTGTGGTCTCATTATCCGTACCCAAAGAGCAGGACCTTTCTCCAAGACACTGGAGAAATGAAGAGAATTTCCTGTCACTTCAGTATTCTGTGGATGCAGCTCTTTCACATCGGTCTCTCTGACCTGAGTGTGAATGGCATGCAAGCAGCGCCTGTCCACCATTTAAAGACTTGAAACTTCAGCTGTCACAGACTGATGCAGGATGACAGATACAACCAAATATTTGCCCAAGGTTTTCCAAAGCCCACTGCATTGCTGTGCATTTAATAATGTAATTGTGGCACATGGCCGTGGCAAAGAGACTGGTGCACACAATGAAGAATAATGGCAATCTCAGGTGGGCTGGGAGAACTCAATCACTTCAGAGAATCCATCAGAGCCGGCGCATGTTCCAGTGAAAGGCGAGGCGTGGTGCCCTTGGTCGATTCAAGCACAGGAAACAATGGGGCTGGGCTTAGTGGACTGAAACGCTGTGAGGAGAGGGGTCATTACTTATCCGCTTTTGTCTAAGACGAGAAAAACAACAGCAACGCCAAAAGACTGATTGCTTGGCCAGGGCAAATGTTCAGTAAACTTCACAACCAGAGAAAGGGACTGAGGATTTTCACTTCCACGTCTTTCAGCGCTGAGATCTGATAATACAGAACAGTCTCTTGGACAATGGAATAATTTGTCATTTATCGTGAGTGCCTGTCCTACTACTGTTCACAGAAACAAAAAGCAGAGGGGCGCTGGGACCCAGAAGGCATGGCACCAACATGGTATGGAGTATGTTTTGCCAGGCAGCCTGCTGTTGCTGTGCATGTGGAGGGTAAATTCTGCTTATATCCGATATCGGCATTCACGTTCCTATTTTAAGACGAACAATCTCACCCAAGAAAGAAATTTCTCTTTCTGTCTCATTAGGGACTTCACAGTCTAGGCTGCCTACAAAGTAAACACCTTACGTGGGAGGTGAGAGTGGAGACCAGCGGGTATTTCATGTGATGGAGGAGTCTTGTGGAGGAGCTAGTTCACACGACTGCTGTAGCCGCCTGTGTAGATTATTGAATGCGCCTGACATTATGCCCTTATCACTCAGAATATAGTTTGATTTTTTAAAGATATCTTTTTAAGCCTTTATTGACAATATAGTGTAGCGTGTAGAGAGAGGGCTCGGAAAATTACCTCAGGCCGAATTTGGAACCTGGGTCTCCATGGGCACCAGACCCAAATGTACTATGGGATGCTGATGCTACCGCTGTGCTACAGCTCCCCTGTTGGGGCACCATTTTATTTATTTATTTTTGTCCTGACCTTGTCCGTTGGCCACAGCCTGCTTTGTTTTTCTAACTACGGCGTGTGGAAATGAGAGGCAACTGGCCCAGATTTGCCGGTCAGCTGACCAGCTGAGTCGGCCCCTGACATCTGCGCAGGGGCCCTCTATCTCTCCTCTGCGCTCCTCTCTTCCGCTCTGCCTCTACCTGCGGAACAGCTGTGGCAGGCCTCCCTGGGGAAAGGTGTTGTCTCAGGCTGCCATTGCCAGTGTACAAACATGGCATACGCGCAAAACAGCATTTCAAGCCGTGGCAAATGGAAGCACAGAACAGCATTTTGTCAAGGTGGGTGGAGAGGAGCGCGGGGGGGGGGGGGGGAGAAAATTACTATTTGTTGTTCAAAACAGAAAAACAAACTTTTTGAGTCTTATTTGCTTTGTGACCTTTTCTTGAGACTTGAAGCTGTAGGTGGGCGAACCAAAACCTGAAAATGTACCACCATTGTTGGAGGTAAACAATGCCCATGCTTTCTTCCGTCTAGCGTGGACAATCAGACACATTTGAGATTGGCTTTCATTTTCCATTTACCTTTGCTGATGTCCTGGTACTCCAGCCAAAGCTGCCTTTGGACTTGTTTGTTTGGATACCAGATGGTGCAGGACTCCTCGAACCCGTAGACAGCCTCCTGGATGAAGTGGTTCCCGAACTCCTTCAGGATGGAAACAAAGTCACTGCGGAGAGTGGCTCCGTCCAGTGAGTGAATGGCTGAACTGAAGGCTGGAGACACGCAGAGAGAGAAAGGGAAAGAGAGCATTCAGATAGTGGAAACAGGCTTGTTTTCTACCGAGGCAAATGGAACTGCACTATAAAGGGGATAAAACCAGAGTGAGCAGCACTGGAAAATAGACTGTCACATTAAACTTTACCTTTCATTTCACAGGTTTATCGGAAAATAAAACCCAACAGAAGTGAATAAAATATCAGAGCTCCCACGTTTTATATACACAACAATATGTTGCAATTTGACAGAATTTGTTGATCTGTATGACTAAAATATTAAATGATACAACTATCATGATTTCAAAAGCACAGCATACTGTACATATATAATCATACTCCAAAGCCTGCTTATAGTCCTACCTGTGCACACTAGTGTTCTTTGGCTTTTCATGTTATTTATATCTTTGGAAAACACTGGACATGCTGTAGAGTACATTAAAGTGTGCCATTATCAGAGGAGAGCGCTGACATTAATATCCCGTCTGCAGTAACCTCCACCCCCACGCCTGTTCTGCACTGCAACCCGCAAAAGAGAAGCGCACCCAAAACAACTCTTTATGAAAAATGGCGCTTTGATATCTGGGCTAAGGATCGGTAAACTCCAACTTATGCTCTGCCACATGAAAAATGAAGACTTCAAATGCTAATAGGAAGGAAGTGGCTGGAGAATCGGCAGGCAAATGATGATAGGAGAACTGAATTCTAAACAGGGCAGACACTAGCATTTTCATTTCAGTTGCGTACGATATAGTAACTCACACTGTATGTTTCAATCAGATGTGTTTGTTACGTTGGACTGCTCACACTCCAAGACATCTATTCATTATGACGTCTTATAATTGGACATTGTGAGCCTGCACAAACTACAGTATATGACACATTGGACAGGAATCCGGACCGAGTTTGTCGGACCAGATTGATTCTGGGCTAAAACCGCTAAAAAATCGCACATATCTGTTTGGCTTAAGCCGCATCCAAATAATTTCTATTTAACCAACATTCCTTTTTAAGTCCACATTCAGTGTGTGTCATCCAATTCTGATGGAAATTCCAGTCTATCTAGTCAACGGCAATAGACAGTCAACCTTTGCTGGCTTCGGCATCTTATTTTCAGGGCCCTACCGCATGTAAACACTGCCTACTCTAGAATATGTCTTTGTTCTTCACCATGTGGTATTTCCAAAGAGATGTCAGTATAATAGCTTTTCTTTTCAATGACATGTAGTGTTAAAGTCCACTAAATGGCTAACAGCTTTTCACAATGAATCGCTGAAAAATTCACTGACAAATGCAAGGGCCTTGGTAGATAAGCTGAACAAAGAGGAATAACAGTGAGTCAGGCATCTCAGGACTAATATGAGAATCCCCTTTTGAGGCTGAAGGCATAAAGCACTAAAGCAAAATAAAATATGATATATCACACAGGTGGTATATATACACAATTAACACTGGACTCTATCCATCTGTGTTCCTAGATCATTTACTTTAGAGAATACATCCAACTCAAGGTCCTTTAGAGAAAAGAAACCTCCAGAAGAAGTCCAGTGAATAGAACTTTTACTCTCTCTGCAGACAGACCCCAGCGCTCCTGAGAATGCAACCTTTCCCCAGAATAAAAAAAAGAAGAAAAAAAAAGAAAAAAAAAACATATCGCAGTGGTGGTCTTATTTTATGACGACTATATGGCAGGCCTGGGCAGATTCCAGAAGCCGTATGAGAATATCAGCCCAGCAGACCATAAAAAGAGACGGAGCAGAGCTGAGGCGCGCTCAGTGGTGCAAATTCAGGATGTCAGCCACAGGTCTAAAGTTCCTCTAAATGTCATCAGCCTCCCTCTCTTTGCTCGCCGTGTAGGCGCCGCCTGAACTAAAGCACCCTGCCGAGCCGTGCAGCTCTGCGGGGGAAATGGAGGGAAAACTTCCCGTAATGATTTACCTTGGGAGAGCACCCACTGATTCAGCTTGACGTGGTACAGGATGGATCTCAGTCTCCAGTGCTGAACAAGAGGATAGCCAGTGACCTCACTGTAGTTCACCATTCCTGAAAGAGAAAACATATAGCAACATTTTAACTTTCCATTATTAAATAGATTTTAAAGACCTTAAGGTTAGCATATAGTTGCTAAGTGGCCTTAGGTACTGGGTGTGAAATTAATCATAAATAAAGATGCATTTAAAAACATACTTAATACTGCAGGCTTCATAGCAACATAATTCCCTTAATTAATAAACAGTTTTTATTCAACGTCTGGAGTACATTGTGCTTAAGGGCATTTCAAATAAACTGAGACCAATGGGAATCTATATTTGTCATCAAATCACCAAAGATGTCCTTAAATCTGTTCTGACAACAGCTAGAGTGAAGAAAATAGAATGACAGCAGCTGCCTTTTCAACAGAGAATAATCTAATCTCAACAAATAAACAACATATTGATCAAACATCTTCAGCATGGACATCAAGATAGCACATTTTATAAACAAAACAAAGACAGTGAAAAAATAACACTTTCCCAGCATTATTTGTCTGTGTTCTATCCTTTATGGCAAGAATCCTGCCATATACAGAATACTGGTACACTCTGGCTGATGCCTGCTATTTCTTGCCATTTGACCATGTAATCACAAACCAATATCAAATACCCCAAAAGTAATAAGTGACAGGTCGCTCTGTTTAGGGATAACAGATTATTAATGACATACAAAGCATTATAAATGTGTGTGTAAATGAAATGTGTTTGGGGCATGCATCATTCATCAGCCTCATCTCTGTAACGGATGGCAGCCATCAGGACTTCACCCGAGGTTGTGTTCCCAGTTAGAATCGCTCATATCGCCGTGTATGTAAAAGCAGGGCTCAGCCATCAATCACCTCGTCTCCTATAGCAACTGTCAGCCACCTGGCGCTGCGAGAGGAATCGTAGCCATATATCAATCCCACCTGTTTTCATGTTTAACATATCAGGCGGATGTCAACACACCAAACATCACAGCAAACACTACTCAAGCCTTGTGTTTGTAGACTCGTGACAGAACAATGTGACAAATTTAGAATAATAAAACAGATTATGTTGCTTACAATGTGAAACAGTCACTGTTTATTATTCCATTGACATACATGGGAGCATCCTCCGCGGTCATGCCAACATGTTACATTGTTTTATTTCAGTGTCACATCAGCATATCTAAGGCCACGATGACAACATGACGTGACACACATTAAGTTAGCAGAGTGCTATTTGGAATAAGCCCATATCGTCCTCATTACCACACATCTAGTTACCAGATAATGGTCTGCATTCAGATGCAGGGACAAGAAACATCACAATGATACTACTTACAACTGTTTACAATTTTACACAAAGCAGCAGCACCAGCCAAAGAACGACACTGGGATTGTGCATTCTCCAGGAGCTGATTACAGAAATAATGGCATGAAATCAAACTTAGCCCCTAACCAAGCCCCCCAGAATACAATTATTAAAAGGGCAGAACATTACAGTGATTTTGTATGATACCACACATATATTTCTTGTAAACATCAAGCAACTTTGGGGAAAACACATAGCTTCGTTTTTCCCCATGTCTGCGCGAGAAACAAAAGAGAAAAATAGTCTACATAAAAGAAAAACTCACATTGCTCAGCTCTATGTGAACACATCAAGTGATTCCAAAGAGCTACTGTCCTAAAGGTAAGATTAAGATAACACACATATGCATATATGAGTGTGTATACATACAGTATATGTAAATATATATATTACATCTCCCTTCTTCTACATCTTTTAAATACACCTCACTTTGTGAGACTGACGTGATGTACAAATCAAACATGCCGAATAGGCCCTACATGTGCTGCTCATGCAGTATCTTCAGTTTCACAGTGACTCTTACTTTTATCTGGCCAAACAGGGGACTATCCCAGCGCTCCACCCCCCACCCCAGTAGAACGTGTGCGACTCAGTGCAGTCTGTGTCAGTTTTAAAATGAATAACAAGCCCCAAACGTAGGGAGTGCACAGCCTGCATTCCTACTCTTTTTTTCTCAGCACAAAATCCTGAGCTTCAGAAGGCCTTGTCTTCTCAGAACCACCCCCCCCCCCCCCCCCCGTCGCTTTGCCACTGACTGACAGAATGATTAATATGAGCGAACTTCACATCACAAACACGAGTTCAGAGGCTTCAGTCACTTCTCTGGCCCTCTGCGTTGGGCCTTTTGGTGGTGGCATGAACATATGAACATATGCAGCATCCAGGAGAGAAAAAAACAAGAAGAAGAAGAGGATCAGATAAAGAGAAAGAAAGAAAGAAAGAAAGAAAGAAAGAAAGAAAGAAAAAATATCTAAATTTATATAAAAAAATCAAGGACAACGAAACCCTGGCAGACACAGAGAAGAAGAACAAGATCAAACACTGCTCAAACATAATTGTGGTCACAGAGGCATGTACTGTACTGTGCAAACAGACTCTTGCATTTTTACACCCTCCCCCTCCCAACCCCCAATCTCCCAACACACCGAGAGACACATGAACACACTTCTCTCTCCTGCTCTCTCCCTCACGCACAGCAGCCGAAAGATCCCCCAAAGAGCCCATAACTCACTGTGGCATGGCCAAATCCTCCTATTTAGAATCCTCTCAGTGGAAGATTCATGACGACAACCACTGGTGGAAGCCATCTTATGGCTCATGAAACCCCATTAACAGCGAGACCTCATGTTCCATTTCACTCTTGGATGAGCTGAAGAATGGATGACTATGGGGAGAAAATGATGGAACAGGGGGGTACTAACCTCCGATGCTGTGCGCTAAGCTAATGGGAAGCCAGCGGTCGGACTGTCGGGATAACACCCTCTACACACGCGCTTTCCAGAAAGCATGAGTGTAATAGTAAGCGGAGATGAATACTGGATGACACAGTATGACCACAACAAAGAAGAGGAAAAATGTAAGTGTAGCCAGTTTGTGAAACTATCTTCAAAAATACTTAAAACCTCTCAACCATTTTCCTGTATGTCTGCACAGGAAAACTTTGGGTGGTAATCAACTTACAGTAACATAATATATATATTAAAAAGAAAACAGATTAACAGGTTAAAAAGACAAAAGAGATTAAATACAATATGCAGGACATATAAGCTATTCAAGTAAAATAATCCAAGACAGATAAAGATAAAACTAGTAGTAAGTAAAAAGAAAATGCTTAAGACAAATACAATGACCATAAACAAATATAATTTAAATACATAAGAAATAAATAAATAGAGATAGAATACCATAAACATGGATATTGTACAGAATAAAACTGACTCACACCTTAAACAAGCAGGCGGGCAGCAGATATAACATAAGAGCTGTACCACTCCTTCGATCTAAAATTATTCTATTAATTATTCCCGATGAGCCATTATTAAGCGGTAATGGCTCATCGGGGGACCAAATCCTTGATGGAGTGCGAGGAATCAAGAAATCAGAAATTTAGGCTTGAGATAGTCCATTCACAGCTTTCAATGACATCCATCATCTCTATGGCAATGGCATTCTGAACATGTGACGTACAGTATGCTCTAAGTATTTTCGGAAAAGAACATAGAGTAGAGATATTTTTAACATACAAAAAGGACAACCAACAATCACTGGCATTGTTATTCTAGTCTGTGCAACTATTCACCTATTTCCTGACTTTCCAGGTAGCCATAATCATATTTCCTCAGAGTGGCTAAACAAACTCAGGCCAGGAGCATATCAGTCTGCACAGGTCCTGTCACCAGAGATCAGAGATGAGAAGATCAGAGGTGCACAGCTCATGCACCACACCTTGACCAGAGCCCACACAAGGAACTTTTCACCTGCTCAAGTTTCACAAGGATTGATTATAAATATCATAAACAGATACAGCATGATAACATATTCAAATCCGATTATTCTAAAAATAATCCAATTTATTTGCAAGTAAATGAGAAACATAGGGCATGGGTATCGGTATAGGTTGCATATATGATGTGTGCAGGTTGTGACCGCTTATGGAATGTATGCAATGAAAGCAGGTCAGTGCCGCTGCCCAAGTAAACATGATTCATTATGGGCACTTCCAGGTTAAAGATGAGTGACCTTACAGAAGATTATTATAGATTCTGTCCTTCACATCTGAACAACACACAGTGTAGCACACTTTAAGACAAATGATGTGAAGCTATGAGTGTAGTGACAGCACTTATATCTTGGTTACCTACTACTGTTTGGTAATGTGTCACGCAACGGAGAAAAGTACAATATTTAGGGGCAACCCAAACTGACATCAATCACGGGGATCACCAGTGGCAGATGGCTGTGGAGGAGATGTCTCTGGCGAGGCCAAGGTGATTTTTTTTTATCCCCTTTTTATCCCCCAATGTTAAAGGAGGGGATCACTCGGCGGTCTCCCGACAAGGCTCTCCGCTTTAACGGTCACTGGGCCATATGCTGCCGGTTTAATTGAGAGGGACTTTGGGAGAGGGACCCTGTGTAGCCGCATGAATCACTGCCATTCAATGTCCGTCTGCCCGGTCCGCCATCCACAGGACCTCGTCGCTACGCCGCTGAGTAGCAACAGGGGGAGCCGCCTGACACTGCCAATGGACAACTGTCTGTAACGAGATTGTGGCCCATAAATCAGGTAGGGAAGTGTGTTTCCCCACGGTACTCTTTATTTTTGGTGTTCCAAAAACCACAACAAAGAAAAAAAAAACACTTGCTGGCTCAGCTGCAGTAGGTGTTTCTAGGCAGAGCCAGGCATTGTCTAGGCCACCCCTAAAGGCTTGAAGGACCCATGCTGAGGCCCCCACTGTATTAATTATCACATCTAATGTTGTCAGCTAATTAATTGACGTTTACTGCAGGAAATGGCTTCAGCAATTCAATGCAATTAATCAGTGTCAAAGAATAAATTAAAGCCCAAATGTGATTACCATTGAGGCCTACTCCTAAAATTGAATTTTAATGGGGGCAGCAGTTTTGCATGTATGCCAGAAAATTCTGTGTCTACTGTCTTGCTGAAAATATATATGTATTCCTCATTACTGCTAAGTAAATTATGCAGAAAAGCAGACAAACTACACAACATAATGACAAGGCATATGACCACCATTAATTGATGAACTCCCAACCTTGGTGAAAATGACATAAGTTTACTCATACCACAGAGCGGTCCATGATTAAATGGAAGCCCTCATGTCCTAGCCAGTGCATACCTGTATATGTACTTCTCATTCGAGACAGCCATTAACAGAGCAATTATCTCCCGAGGAAGGAAAAAGGCTTGAGTAGTAAAACAAGTTATCTGGGCATGCAGGCCCGTAAACTCTAATTGCCTGAAAAACCTAAACAATTAATTATTTCTCCAGCTGATGTCCCATATTGGTACTATAGCAGGGAAGGAGTGTTTGTGTGTGTGTGTGTGTGTGTGTGTGTGTGTGTGTGTGTGTGTGTGTGTGTGTCTGTGTGTGTACGTGTGTGTGTGTGTGCATGTGTATATGTGTGTGGGAGGGGGGCAGAGTGGATGTTTAACAAGGTTTATCCAACTGCTGAGCAATTACAGCAGGCTTGCAAATGAAATGAAGATGCACAGCAGCCAATCATCTCCCTCCATTTTTATGCGTTGACTTCTCCTGTTCTCTGAATCTAATCTCAGCTCAGAATCATATATGTGAATTGTGTACAGAACAGCAAATACAAATCTATAGAGGGCCAAATTAAATAGAAAATTGTACGGAGAAAGCCAAGGCTATGGCTACCCTTCCCACAATGACAGTGTGGTCCTTTGAGAGTACTAAATCCACTGCACTCACTGGATATTTTTGCTCTTGCTCTCAGACAGATGAGGTCAGAACATGGGAAAAAAGAACGACAGTGATACTGAAAGCTAACTTGTGGACCACCAGTCATTTACTCACAGTGTTCAAAGGATGAGCATGAAGCTGAGAGCACAGCACAAGGACAAAGTGACCTCTGCTCATCAAATGGCCAGTGAAGAGCAAGGACATTTAACTGAGACAGTAATGTCTGTTTGTTTTTTTGTTACACTACACAACACACACAAATCACAATTTGTCAATCCCATTGCAATACTTGATTATGCAAATACACCAATATATCTGTATATCTGTCAGCGTTTTGGAAATTGCTGCTACTTATTTACCCAATGTGACATAGATTATATACTTTAATGCATTAGCGGAATATGCTTTCCAGAAGCCGTGACCTTCTACCGATTTCCCAATTACTACTGGCTATAATAAAATATAGATTTCCTTTCTGCTGCCTCATTGCTGCCATGTGTGAAATTCCCAAGTGACCCAAGGCATATCCAAGACACCCCAAAGGGAGGACTATCACCGACATGTAATTATCAATCTTCCATTTTACAATAAAGCAATGATGATATGCCCTGACCTTGGTGTTCTTTCTCTCTCTCGCTCTGATTTTCTATCTCTCCTGTTCACTCTCTCTCTCTTTCTTTCTTTCCCTCCATCTCTCTCTTTCCTTCTCAACTGATTCTGACCTGATTTTATTTACTCTTTATTCTGCTTACATGTAAGTGCTTTATATTTACAATCTCTCTCTCTCTCTCTCTCTCTCTCTCTCTGTCCCTAGATTTTGACCTGTTTTATCATCCACACCCTTTTACATCAAAGGTTTTTTCCATGTTTCTTCTTAATGAACATATGAAGATGCCAGCTCCATAACACTAACAAATGGCTGACCAATACCATGCAAGCAATTTTTGACAAGTTATTGCATACATGAAAGTGGTTGAAATGCAAGTCTGCGCCTTGCTTCTCCCGCTCCTGACTTTGAATCAGATATGATTCTGGATTGTTTCAGTGCAACAGACACCGCTGCTTAACCCCTAAGTGTTGATTGGATTTATCGGATTATTATAAATCCAAAGCCTGTCACTTTCATTCTCCCCACTCAAGACCGGAATTTAGCTGACTCCTCAAGCAAGACTAATTCTACAGAGGTGTTAAAAGGCAACCTGTGAAGGAGGTAGCACAAGCTCCAAACCTCTCTGCCAACTCCACCGGTTTTGATGATCCCTGACTGCAGCTGCATCGGCATCAGAATCAAATGGAACTGACAAGACAGCAGCCCAGATCTCGGGTTTCATTCCTTCTATTTTTGTCAGGCTTTCTGACAATTTTGCACTATTCACCTGGTCAGACATGGCAGAACATGATGAGCATGGCTTTGTTGTAACGCCATTACCCAAAAGACTAGTCACTGCTAAACATACCTTCCCTCTTTCAACCCCCCCCCCCCCACACACACACACACACACACACCAACACCATTTTCATCCTTGCAGGAAATCTGCTTAGCGACTCGGGGGGCTCTACCTGCTTTCCAATTAAATCAAGATGTATTTGCCTTTCAAAAGCCTCTCCCCCCTTCCCCATTGGAATAATTGATGGAGCCCTCTGGCCTATGATGAATGACTTCCAAGCTGAAGATGAAGAGGAAGATGAATGCGCTGCCCGGCGAGGGCTGGGCAAAGGGAGGCCCAAGGAGTGCTGACACAGTGACAAATACACGGACCATGGCGCCAACCTGCCCAAATCAGCAAGGGAGGCTGGCAGAATGCGGCCCCCGACAACCCCCGCGACTTTGCGCCACGCCCAGGCTCACCGCGAGGCTGTCCCACGACCAATTACCTGGTGCTGTCAGCTAATTTTGGCTCAGGTGTTTTCCTTTGGCTTGGCTTGGCGCGCGGAGATATTCACAGCAACGCCTCAGTATTGCACTGACACATTAAGGACGCGCAAAAATTGGGGCAGTTTAAAGAGACACTATGCAACGTGAAGGGGAAAGAAATTCGACGCAAACAGCCTCTGGTAAAAGTGAGATGCCAGCACTGTGTTGCAGCAGTAGATATCCAATTTGGTCAAGGCACCAATGGGTCGTGTTAACAAAAATAGCCAAAACGGAACTTTGGGTAAAATCATAAAAACACATGAGTGCTTTTTGCCATATTAATGAGTTAATTATTCTTATTGTAAACAATTGTAATTCAGCGAGTCATGCTCAAATGAAAAAGGATGACCAGAGGGAGATGCCCAGTGGTCCTGTGGCCTCTGCTCTGATATAATTAAATACAGGGGCTGTGAAAACCATGACTAATGAGCAGTGTTTACCGGGGCCATTTGTACCGGTTGCATAACACCAGGAGCATCAGGTGCAGGGCCAGTGCAGCTCAGTAGCTTGCCACCTGCCTTGCCTAGAAGCCTGCGTGGCACTGGGGTAAACAAAGGTCTCCTGCGAGGCACTGGGGTAAACAAAGGTCTCCTGCAAGGCACTGGGGTAAACAAGGGTCTCCTGTTGAGCGGAGTCCAGCCTGTAGATTTGACTGACAGAAGCTATGTCCAGATTACACAATTTAATCTTCTTTGAAAATCCCCAATATGGCCAGTGAGAGGGCTCACCTGATACCGCGTCTGTGGTGATTGGCAATTACTCGCACAATAACTGTGGATATGAGTGAAATGGGCCAGCTGTATTTCTGGTGATGGGGGATAGGAGGTCGGCAAGCGAGTCGTTTCATTTTTTGTATCAATGTAACCCACATTTCGGAATAAGTTCCAAATGTCTGACAGATCGGGGAGGGGGGCAATTCTCCCATTCAATGGGACATTCTGGTACCTACTGACAAACAAAGCCTTCCATGTGGGACTCTCAGAGTGACACAGAAAATGATCGAAAAGCACACCGAGCACGATTTCCATTTTTTGAGTGACAGGGTTGGTCTAAAACATTGTAGGGCCACTTACAGAGAGCCCAGGCATCAAAACAGGAGGAAAAAAAGATTACATATTTGTGAACACGGAGAGAAAAGAAATCCCTGAACCCCCCCCCCACCCCCCTCACACACACACACACACACACACACACACACACACACACACACACACACACACACACACACTCACACTCACACACACACACACACACCCCCACACACACACACACCCCAACATGTTAAAGCTCTTCACTTTTTTATAGCACTTTGAAGCCTCAGTTGTTTGGCACATTAGCGAGGACATCAGATTCAACCTCTTCTGCATTGTGCGCCTAAGTGTTTGGCATATGCAGTGCTTGCTCTGCGGCCGGCTGACGACAGGATTCAGATCGGCTGGCTAATGGATCTTGACAGGAGCGGCGCTATCCAGAAGCACACCCCCGTCCTGATGAAAAATGATTTGGCTAATACCCCCTCTGTTCTCCTCTGCTTCATTATTTACTCGGTTGATCTGGCAGGAACGCGTGAGGATGAGGCGGATGTGGATCATATGACATCCAGGAAAACAAGCCAATGGGAAAAGGTGCTGCGGGGTACTCACACATATTGAGGATTTTTTTTTTTGTTGTTGTTTTTCAAAGACGATCAGGCTAAGCTGGTGTTTTGTTATGGCCGTTGTTGATGTTGTTGTTGTTTTTGTGAGAAAAACAAAAGGTTTGATGTTGATGAGAACAGAAGAAAAAAAAACAGCCCCGCCTTGCTGAGAAGGGAGACTCTGACAGCTCAGGATGTTGTTTGTGACAACGCGGTTTAGATGCCTTTGTAGACGTCCAACTATTTCATACCATGAAAAGGACCGGATCTCTGTAAAAGTGCATTATCTTTTGGGAAGAACATGAGAGCATTCAGCAGCAGTGCAGCCACTACTGCAGTGAGACTGTATCTCAGTCTTAGTCACATGGCAACCACCCAGACCTGCTGAGCTTAAAACCTCTGTTGTGCACCTTGCAGCTTTTAATATTCTTGTACGCGGTCCTGAAGATGATCTGCCTGGGAATGTTGATTCCCAAAACAGATATGAAGTTTGATATATTAGCAAATCACAGTACATGGGATTTCATCCAAGGTTACACTGGTTCCAAAAATAATCAGTGTGAGTCAGAAGTTTGGACACACATATTCATTTATGGATTTTTTTTAATTATTCTTTACATCGTGTCATATCATGCATCGTGTGCTGCAAGACCCCACCTGTGAAAAACACTGCTTTAAAACAGACAACTCGGCTTCAGATCTAAACTCAACTCTTCACAGCGTGTTGATAAGCAATGGCATTCTCTTGACAAGCACACTAATGCAGCTAGCTCAGTGAAAGGGCATTGGAGCATCACACAGCAGCTATTCCATTTGATTTCCTTACCAGTTAAGTATTCAGGGTCGGGCACAGGGTCAGATAATTCCTCGTGGCACTGGACCTCTGTTGGGATGGATGCTACCACCATGCCATCTGGGAGCTGCTGTTCAATGCCTCGAGCAAAGTTCTTCTGTCTGGATTCACAGAGAGAGAGAGGGAGAGAGATAGAGAGAGTAAGAGAGAGAGAGAGAGTGAGTGAGAGAGAGAGAGAGGCGGAGAGGGAGAGAGCCAAGTCAGAGGCAAATAATATATCCATTGGATTTAAATGAATATCTGTCAATCAAAAACACATACTGTTGGAAGGCTTGGTTCTTGCAATATCGTTACAGAAAAATCCATACACTATGGGTGTGTTCGAAACGGGTAAAGTTGCTGCCTTTTAAGATATCTAACTGGGGAGCAAGGCAGCAAGTGCGGTTCAAAACCGAAAAAACAAATTCTGCTGCCTTTTAAGATATTTTAGAATTCCCAAATAACGGTCATTTTTGAAGGCAGCATCGATGCACACTTCATGCTCCCTCCTACCCATAATCCCTTGCGGCAACGTCTGAAACAGCTGTGAAAGGTAAACAAACATGGCGGATGACATCGGTAATGGCTGCTGAATCTGTTTAAAATGTCATTTGTGTGACTTTATTTTGCTTAGATTTGTAGATTACAGATTAGAAATAAACAATTTACTATCTGATTATGCCATTGTTGTAACCATTAATAGCGTCTGGTCTGATATATCTGCCGGCCGTAAAACTAATTTATACCATTAGCCTGCTAGCTTACATTTCTTGCCACCCCTTTCCATATAAAGTTAATTCTTAATGTTAGTATCCATCCACTTCTCTAATCAGCCTTATTGGATATTCTCTCATTTGTTCATCTGTAGGCTACACTGTGTATGAATATCAAGCCCTGCTGAAGAAGCTGAAGAGGCTTCTGGAAGCCTCTGAATCATCCCATTCATTCAGCTCACCTGAATGCCGACTGGACAGTATAATTAAGATGTTCAGCAAAGACTGAAGGCTAACCACCAGTACAAAAGCAGGACAAAAATCATTATTATTTCAATTATAATGGTAGTTACAAATACTGTAGTTTCCCAAATTACCCTTTCAAAGAGTATGGATATTGCTGAAGAGACCCAGAGACAGAAAAGCACAGCTGAATGTATCATTCAGTCATCGTCAAAAGGTATTAGAATGTAGCATACAGTAGACGTTTTTGACATTACATTCTGATTTTGAACTCTTTGTGTCTTTGTGTCTACGTGCCGCCTCAAGCCCTCCCGGACGCATCGTGTGACGTCATTCACTCTACAGTCGCTAGGCTCCAAACTCAGCACAGTGATGCCTTCTTTGCGATCTCTGGTGACTTCAACCACATTACACTGGATTCCACCCTCACAAACTTTTACCAGTTTGTTGACTGCCCAACTAGGAAAAACAGGACAATAGATCTCATGTATGCAAACGTGAGGGATGCTTACAGTGCCACCCCCCTTCCCCCACTGGGGAAGTCGGACCATAACCTCATTCATTTGCAGCCAATGTACAAGCCAAAAGTTCAGAGGCTACCAGTTGCCACGCGCACCTTCAGGAAGTGGACACCGGAAGCGGATGAGGCTTTGAGAGACTGCTTTGAGTCCACTGACTGGAGTGTGCTACTGAATGGAGAGGACTTAGAGGAGGTCACACATTGCACTACTGACTATCTGAACTTCTGTATGGACATTGTTGTTCCCACAAGGACTGTACGCTGCTATCCAAATAACAAGCCTTGGATAACCAGTAATGGCAAGACCCTTCTCTATAGGAAAAAGATGGCGTTTAAGGAGGGGGATTATCCAAGATATACATCACTGCTGATATAGCTCCAGCTTGGGTGTCCATTGAAGGGGCCCTTATCTATCCATACACGGTACAGGCCTTTATTACACAAACTAGTGGCAAGATCCCTCATGATAATCCAATACTGGCATTTTCACAGGAGACTTGGCAAGCCTCACATAAAATCCTGTGCTTATATCCAAATTTTACTTGTCAAACTTCACTATGGCACAATAAATGTCTCAAGATAGGCAAAAGGACATTTTCTTGGCCTGACTGGGTCAAGTTAGGCATTGTTTACATTGGGGATTTATTTGAGGGAGACACTTTCTTTTCTTTTGAACAGTTAAGAGCAAAATATGGACTTTCAAATAAGGACTTTTGGAAATACTTACAGTTAAGAAGCTGTATTCTGTCACATCTTAGACTATCGCCACTTGCACCAGCTACTGAATTACAGACCAGATTGGAACAAGAAAAGTTTTTTTTAATGAAAGCATCAGGCTTTTACAGTATTTTAAGGGAATCTCAGCCTCCTAATTTTGGGGGCTTAAAAAGATGCTGGGAGAGGGATATGGGAGAGAGTATACCAGATGAAGCGTGGGAACAAGTAATCAAGTCATGGTACAAAGTTTCAAGAGAAATGCAGACACGGTTGATACGTTATAAAATGATCAATAGGATTTATTGGACCCCGTCAAAAATGGCACGGTTAGGACTTAGAAGCTCAGACGTGTGTTGGAGGTGCGACACTGAATGTGGCACTCTTTTACATATGTTATACTCTTGCCCCATAATAGACCCCCTATGGTCTGAGATAATGTCTTTTATCAACAAGTTGCTGACCACTGCTCTGGTACGCCATCCATTGCTCTGTCTCTTGGGTGTGGTACCACAGGGGAGCGGGTTAAATGCCCATCAATCCTCATGGTGCCGAACAGCTGTAATAGTTGGATGCAGGATAATATTACGCCATTGGAAAACACAAGTAGCTATATCAATGGTGGAATGGTTTAATGAGATGTCCAAGATTGCCTCTTATGAGAGGGTGAGCTATAGAATGATAGATAAGGAGAACGTCTATATGAAAATTTGGGGGCCTTATTTAGACATAATACAGTAGGCTGGTGGTTTGTTTTTCTGTTTCTTTTTATCTCTTTTTTCCCCTTTTGTTTATGAGGATATTCAGTGATGTACAAATGTGTATAGTTACACACACTTTTTTTTTTTTATAGTATATAGCGTTGTTAGTCAGTATCTGCCTGTAGTATACTGTATAGCGTATAGCGTGGTTAGTCAGTATCTGCCTGTAGTATACTGTATAGTATATAGCGTGGTTAGTCAGTATCTGCCTGTAGTATACTGTATAGTATATAGCGTGGTTAGTCAGTATCTGCCTGTAGTATACTGTATAGTATATAGCGTTGTTAGTCAGTATCTGCCTGTAGTATACTGTATAGTGTATAGCGTTGTTAGTCAGTATCTGCCTGTAGTATACTGTATAGTGTATAGCGTTGTTAGTCAGTATCTGCCTGTAGTATACTGTATAGTGTATAGCGTTGTTAGTCAGTATCTGCCTGTAGTATACTGTATAGTGTATAGCGTTGTTAGTCAGTATCTGCCTGTAGTATACTGTATAGTGTATAGCGTTGTTAGTCAGTATCTGCCTGTAGTATACTGTATAGTGTATAGCGTTGTTAGTCAGTATCTGCCTGTAGTATACTGTATAGTGTATAGCGTTGTTAGTCAGTATCTGCCTGTAGTATACTGTATAGTGTATAGCGTTGTTAGTCAGTATCTGCCTGTAGTATACTGTATAGTGTATAGCGTTGTTAGTCAGTATCTGCCTGTAGTATACTGTATAGTGTATAGCGTTGTTAGTCAGTATCTGCCTGTAGTATACTGTATAGTGTATAGCGTTGTTAGTCAGTATCTGCCTGTAGTATACTGTATAGTGTATAGCGTTGTTAGTCAGTATCTGCCTGTAGTATACTGTATAGTGTATAGCGTTGTTAGTCAGTATCTGCCTGTAGTATACTGTATAGTATATAGCGTTGTTAGTCAGTATCTGCCTGTAGTATAGTGTATAGCGTTGTTAGTCAGTATCTGCCTGTAGTATACTGTATAGTGTATAGCTTTGTTAGTCAGTATCTGCCTGTAGTATACTGTATAGTATATAGCGTGGTTAGTCCTCCCTGTTTACTTGTGGATGTTCAGTGTTTGTCTTTGTCTCATGTATTTGTGAAAAAACAATAAAAAAGTGAATTACAAAAAAAAAAAAAAAGGAGGGGGACATGGCAGAGCTGAGGCGAGTACAGGGGGAACTCAAGATTTAGCTGAAAGAGGCAAAGGAGGACTACAGAAGGAAGATGGAACAGAAGCTGCAAGATAACAACATGAAGGAGGTGTGGGACTGTATGAAATCTATCACTGGCCTTAAGAAGAGCAGCAGCTCTGTGGAGGGAGACCTGGTCAGGGCGAACCAGCTGAACCACTTTTACAACAGATTCGATTGCCCATTCCCCAGCCCCCACCCCACCTCATTACCAGTGCAACACTCACCCCTACCATCACTGGATATTGCACCCCTCCCCCACATAGCGACCACGAACAACGAGGTGACAACGACCTCAGTCAACAGCCATCAGACACATAGACCCTAGATGCTGCCCCCCTCCCCTCCCCCCCCCCCCCCTCCACCATCATTGCTGATCAGGCTATCGCACCTCTCCCCCACATGGTGACCACGAGCAGTGCGACAACAATGGCTCCAGCCAATGGCCATCAGTCTCTAGCCACACGACAACCCTCACAGAAGCACCCCTCCTCCTCCTCACCCTCCACTCCCCTTATCCCCCCCATCATTTCAGTGGACCAAGTAAGTTATCTCTTAAGGAAACTCCATCCTCGTAAGGCAGCCGGGCCACTGAAGCACATCTTCAACTGGAGTCTACGTCTCGGACAAGTTCCGACACTGTGGAAGACATCATGTCTCACCCCCGTTCCCAAGAAACCACACCCCAGCGAGCTTAATGACTTCAGGCCTGTCGCTCTAACATCACGTGATGAAAACAATGGAGCGGCTGGTCTTAGGTATGCTCAGACCCCAGGTAAGCCATGCACTAGACCCTTTACAGTTTGCATACCAGGAGAAAGTGGGCGTGGACGATGCCATCACTTATCTTCTACACAGGACACATTCTCACCTAGACAAGGGGAAAAGTGCTGTGAGAATCATGTTCTTTGATTTCTCAAGTGCTTTTAACACCATCCAACCCCTCAGACTGGGAGACAAGCTCTTGCAGATGGGTGTGGACGCTCACCTGGTAACCTGGATTACAGATTACCTGACCGAGCGACCTCAGTTCGTCAGACTGAAGAACTGCCTCTCTGACACTGTGATCAGCAGCACCGGAGCGCCACAGGGAACTGTGCTCTCTCCAGTCCTGTTCACCCTGTACACATCTGACTTCCGCTATAACACCGAGTCAAGCCACATGCAGAAGTTTTCTGATGATACTGCAATTGTGGGGTGTATCAGGGACGAGCAAGAGGAGGAGTACAGGAGCCTGGTGGAGGACTTTGTGCATTGGTGCAAACTCAATCACCTTCAACTTAACACTTCAAAGACCAAGGAGATGGTGGTGGATTTCCGAAGGTCTAAGCCCGCTCTGCTACCAGTCTCCATTGATGGGGTCAATGTGGAGGTGGTAAGCACCTACAAGTATCTGGGTCTCCACCTGGACAATAAACTTGAGTGGTCAGCCAACACTGATGCACTCTACAAGAAAGGCAGCTGTTTGGACTTTCAGCACATTGGACTTTCTTAATTTAACTTATATAGTGTATTTAGTATTTAGTTTTGTTAGTTTCTTATCTTATCATCTACTGTCTTTGTTGTACAGTGGAGTTTAGTTATATGTTTATACTTATACTAATGTTTACCATTTCTGTTGTAAGTGCATGTTGTGTGTTATGTCTGTATGCTACTGAGACCCTTGAATTTCCCCTTGAGGATCAATAAAGTATCTATCTATCTATCTATCTATCTATCTATCTATCTATCTATCGATTTGTGAAATTGGGCTGTGCAATTAATCGAATTTCAATTTCAATCTCAATTTTGGCTCCACACAATCACAAAAATAATATAATCGAGAAAAAAAACAATTATTTTTCCACATTCCGTTAAGAAATAGGGTTTTTGGAAATACATACAATTTCAACTCATACAGCGTACTGATTCACGCTGCTTCTTTAAGCCCCACAGCCCACACTCGACACACCCCTCCCCTCTGTGCACAGGCCACTCAATCAGTTTTGGGTTGCATGTGTGTGTGCTCCTGCAGTTGGTAGCATCATGAACCACGCCGAAATTGCAACTAGCGCATTCTCTGCTAAGTTTATTACTATCACTGTCGATCGAGGCGGCCAAATTACTCAGATAATTTATGGCAAGTTGGCTAATCTAATGTTAGAACACACCTATTTTTTTAAATCAGTATGGTACAGCTTGTCTATTAGCTTGTACTAATGTATGAGGATAATATTAGGCAAACTCGAATGTTACCATTAGAACACTGACTGTTTGCTTCTTCAGTCCCAATGGATCATGAAACATATTTTCTAAGACCCAGGGGATACCCTCATGAATAATCGTTAATCGATAATCATGAGTAAAATTTTGACCAAAATAATCATGATTAGGATTTTTGCCATAATCGAGCAGCCCTATTGCGAAAGTTGTTTCTTCACACTGTTTCTATGTAATTTTTGGATGCTTTAAACAAAAAAAAGACACCATAGTGTGTCGCCATAGTGAAAAAAGGACACCATAGTGAATCGTTCTTGTAAATTGCATGCATGCATGTGATTTCAGAGAGGTGTTTTTCCATGATATATTTGCTGATGTGTTTGAAATTGTTTATCCAATGCTTTCCATTTCCTGTCTGTCTTACATTTCTCTGTTCTTTGTACTTCCCCTGTTAGGACTATAGTTTATTCAACTAATTTGCATCTCTATGCAAACATTTAAACATAGCTGTTGTCATCCATGCAACAACCTTGTTTAATATTTGTAAACAAATTAAAATGTCTAAACAACAGCAGCACAATGACAAATACTGTCAATATCACATTATGTAAAGTAACCCAGCAAGCTAACAAATTTGTCGTTTTGCACCCCAAGCACCGTGCGGTAACAAGCTATTGTCAAGGATGAGAAACAATGGAATGTTATTCAGGTTTGTTTCATGAGAACAGGAAGCCTCTGGATGCTGGTCTGAACTACAGTAGAGGACTTGCTCAAGGATAAAGGCAAGATTATGTCAACTGAAAGACCATTTCACAATTTCAACTGCTATTGTACTGGATCTTGGCCCTGGCCATGTCACATGTAAGTCTCTCTCAAAGCTCTGCTGTCAGGTGTTGTTTATAAAAAGGCTTCAGTAGGAATAAATACATTTGCAAACCTCCAGAGCATTGTATAGATAATTGGAGACAAGCTGGGAAAGCCTTCGAGGGTGTAGGATCATCTAACCTTTTTTAATTTCTGACAGAGGAATGTCTGTCACTACAAAATGACTGCCACTCCCTCCCACATATAGTTATATCACATACTTACACATTGTTCATTGCACTGCATTTATTTACAAATCGATAGACAGACGGGTTTATATACATACATATACAAACTGAAGCACACAGACAGTTACATAAAGCATTTTTTCCAGAAATATAATTTTTCTTCCAGTTCTGAAGGCAAGATACACACATTTCTACACTGTATCATTATAATACCTGTATTGTACAATAACATGCCTCATATTCTCTCAAACTCATGGAGCAGAATGTCTTTCAGTATGCAACCAAGTGTTCCCTTTCTAAACGCAAGCCAGCTTCTGTCACCACAAAGGTACACCGACTTCTTCCGCAGTTCTCAAGACAGGAGCCAAGGGACTCCTACACCATGGCAAATGTAACTGGGGAGACGTTGTTTCTCTTGTAAAAACCTGAACAACACGGTGAGGTAGACAGCCTGGCATTAAAATATTAATAGGCAGGTTCTTTGTTTTCTGCTAAGACACATATCTGATTTAAAAAAAAAAAACATGTTGTCCTGATGAGGAGGAGTTAACATCACAGAACTGGTAAACTGAGCCTAGAGAGGCCCAAAGAAGTTTGCACACGTCACAAAGCCAACTGCTCCCAAATACTTTACAGTATAAGGCTGGCCATTATACAGACACACCACGCTGTCTGTGACTGGGAGATTGAAGAAAACCATTCAAATTCAAGTAATTTCAAATAAATCCAATCCCAACAACACATATGAAGTAGCAATGCTTAATCATGCGACTTGTCCAAATTTACTTAACTTAACTTAACTTAACTTAACTTAACTACTTAACTAAACATCTGTTTATTTCTATGGAGATAGATGCATATGTAATGAAGTCTTGAGCAATACTGGAGAAGTATAGTAACTCATGAACAAGTTGGCAAAAGTTAGAAGCTCCTGAATGAAGAGGCCTCTTGTAAATATGCTATCCACTGCATCCAAACATCATTACCAAATGGAGAACATAAACAAAACTAAACTGTTAAACTGCTAAAATAAAATATCATGAAAATCACATAGTATTTCAGTCCCTCTGGCTTAAGGAAGTTACAGTACCTCTCACACTGAAGAGGAAGAGGTGGCCAATGAGCAATACATCTCATGAATGGCACAGTTTCAGAACCAAATTGTGATTAATTAGTGTTGTCACAGAAAGTGATAGCTTTACGAAACATGACATCGTTCAGACAGCATGACGAAAAAGCTCTAATAATGTAGCCAAATGCCCACTTTTGTCTCTGATGATGGAACACATCCTTGGAATCAAGATGTTCAAGTTTTAATGTGTTCCACTTTCTTGTTTTCAAGGTGCTCTATTAGTGAGAAATTGAAGACCTCAGTTTACCGATTAAGATAGATGCCTGCACTGATGTAAGTGATATGTCTTTATAAAGCTTCAGATGTGTCTGAAAAGATTTCCATGGACGCTGACATTGTTGTCTTGAAGCCACTGTTTTAACGAAGGGATAATGCCCTGTTCACCAAACAGTATCGGAGAATAAGTCCTGACAAGATCCCGATGCCTAATGTATGCCTACTTGCCAAAATGAGAAAAGAAATAATGTATTTTAAAATGAATTTGTTAGTTTTGTGGCTTCCACTGAGAAACAAATAATAGTTCTCCACGTGAATAGAACTTGATGCAATAGTAAAATAGAACTTGTTTACTTTCACCTTTAGTTCTATTACTTGCAGAATGATATGAAAGCTATAAATTAGAAACCCAAAATCTGTTGTCAATGACAGAAGTCATTACATGTGTTGTAGTGGTCATTATTGGAACTTTCTGCAGCATTCTGAAGAGACATAATGATGAGTCTGTATTGAGAGACATTTGATGAGTCATACTGTATGATGAGTCTGTATTGAGAGACATATGATGAGTCTGTATTGATGAAAGTTCAACCAAAAGCATTATATAAAATCTTTCTCATAGCTTCTTATATATAATAACATAAGTCCTCACTATCGTACTACCCACATTGTAATAACATTTTCTCTTTGATTGTGAGGTTATAATACCATCAGATGATGGAGAATGACAGCCCAGACTCAATAAAGTCACTGTCCAGTCTTACCCACCTGGAATTTGGCACGTTTCTAGTGATTATCATGATGTCCAGATATTTATAGCATGCTACTATGCCTACAGTCTGGCCCTTAGCAACACCCCACTGGGGAACTGGAGGAAGACGTCTGAAGTCTATGCACAAGTCTTTGGTTTCTAGTGAGATTAAGATGTGAAGTATTATCACCCCAAGAAACAAAATCATAAATCGCTGGACCATGACCACCTTCATGTTCACTGAGGAGGCTCACAATTACGAGTCTTCAGCAAACTTGATAATGTGCAAAAGTCTAAACTTTTTCCCAAACCAATATGAATCAATGTCAAGTGGAGACCAAGGCAAAATGTCACAGATTTTTACAACACACTCTTGATCGAGTGCATGCTTACTACACAACCCCAAAGGACACTGGTACAACCCCAGTAATAAGAGCACCACCAGCCCACCAGCCTGTGTGTGTCACATCATCAAGCTAACTATAGCTCATATATGATACTTTAATTAAGTGTTCGAATGAAGGTAGTCCTCCGACTCAACAGGAGGAGGGAGGTGGGCACCCAAACCTCGAGAGAGAGAGAGAGAGAGAGAGAGAGAGAGAGAGAGAGAGAGAGAGAGAGAGAGAGAGAGAGAGAGAGCGATGGAGAGAGAGAGAGAGAGAGAGGTGGCGAGATGGGGGTGGGGGGGGGGGGGGTTGGGTGGGGGGTGGGCTGATGCTCCCAATCAGGATTCCAAGCATACTTAATGAGAACAAAGGACACTAAAATATTCATTAAATACTGCTCAGAGCCTGCTGTGCAGAAGAGCAGGAGCGCCAAGCGAGGACTGGAGGCCAGGCGGAAGAGAAAGTAATTAGTGGGGCATTTACGGCCAACCCTATTTTTACTACGCGCCCCAGTCCCAGAAAGCCAGGGTTACACGCGCACACGTCTGGTTCCACACAAAAGCAGGCAAGAACAAAAAGGTCTAGTCGCCCGTAATGAAGACTCCCAGAGGCCTATCCTTCGTATTTGAAATAAGAACCTATCTCGCATGTTCAAGTTCTGTTCTAATTATTCCTGACATTGACCAGTCAATACGAGGGAATACACAGGGCACTATTCTTTTTATTATTTCCATCTAACTCACACTACCGGCATATTTAGAGCCTATTTGATGTGCAATCAGAGATATAACAGCACAGGGCTGCAGTCGTTTGAAAGGTGCCGTGGGCAAAGGCATATACCTTTCAGGAGATCTAAGATGCGGTGCATGTGAAGGAAGCACCTGAGCGCCAGGCTGAGCAGATGGACACACGCTGCCTTGGCCAGCCCCAGAGCAGAGGCATACAGCGGGCAGGCTCTGCACACACACACACACACACACACACACACACACACACACACACACAAACACACACACACACACACACACACACACACACACACACACACACACACACACACACACACACACTCACACACACACACACTCTCTCACACACACACACACTCACACACACACACACTGAAGGCAGCCTCAATGGGCACACATTCTTTATGTATTCAGTGCAAGCATGTGTGCGTGTGTGTTTGTGTGTGTGTGTGCGTGTGTGTGTGTCTTTCATGTGTATCTGTAAATGAATGTGCAAGCACATTTGGGAGTGTTTATCTGAGCATGCGTGAGTGATTGTGTGTGTGTGTGTGTGTGTGTGTGTGTGTGTGTGTAGGTGTGTGTGTGTGTGTGTGTGTGTGTATGTGTGTGTGTGTGCATGTGTTTGCATGTGTGTATGTGCGTATGTGTGCACGCTCTTGAGGGTGGGTAATCCCCATTCATTGGGCACCTGCCTGGGCAGCAATTTTTTTTTACTTTTATCGCCTCGCTTTTTACCCGTCTCCAAGCCGCAAAGCTTTGCAAGCCTCTACAGAGTTCACACACTCACACCAGCAATGCTGAGGCACAGCATTCACACAAGGCATCCGGGTATCATTTCAACCCACTTTATCATGGAACATGCCTCCATTGTTTTGCAAGCTGATAGTGCTTGGGCAAGCAAGGCTAATTAACAACACATACTGTGGATAGGGTGTTAGAATGAATATACAGACACAATTGTAAGTGTGTGCCTCTTCCAATTCACATTCCTTCTAAACAGAGGTTAAAAGTGTAATAATGCACATATTATTCATGCTCGGCTTGTGTGCTACCATCCAAGGCAAAGCAAAAATGGAGCACATAAACTAGCTCCCATTCGTGGGTGTTATGAAATGTGACACCTGCTGTCAGTGTTTTGTGGATGAATATTTAAAGCATTGAGAGTCGTCTCTACAGAGTTGTTCTGCAGGAGGCTGTCGTCTCTTTGGCGACTGCTAGGTGCCGGGGACCCTGGGATAGTCAGATTTAATACATTTCGGATCATGTTCATTAAAGGTCTGGGACTAAAGTTTGACTTCCTCGTCCTTTAGAAGTTTGCCCGTGAAAGGAGTCAAACAGATGCCGCGCGACACTCCAAAACTGTGGGGTGTGGCTTTTGAAGAAGTGCCAGCAGAAACTCTGAGGATGGCGTGAAAGGGGAAATGAAACAGAATAGCAGAGTTCCTCTGGCCCTCTGTGGAGTTCCTGGAAATCGCCTGCTTCCTCTCCTTTTGTCTCCGTCTGACTATTGAAAACAAGGTCCCGGATCATCGGCAAACTTGAACTTCAGAACAGCTCTCCTATAGGAAGAGGAGACTCAGAGGGACGTCGGCTCCAGAAGTTTTCAGAGGGGTGCGTGAAACAGTGGTGGCCAGTATACAGCAGCCGAATACTGCTAACATACACAGGTGCATTTCACAGTGTGCTAAGTCTGCATACTGATGTCAAATGATCAGGAAATACAGTATGCTACAGGAAAATCCAGCAGCAGTGCCAGGATGTATGGTATGATCTATGTACCGGTACTGTATGGGCCAGGCAATTTTTGGAGTGGGCCCGTTTTAAACACAATTTTGAAAGAAACAAAAAACACTACCAATTAATTGTCTGTGATTTAATGTTGAGAAATAGCGTGCCCTGTGCAGCATAAATGGTTTAGATTTTCTGGTAAATTGAATTTTCTACCAGCAGCATTGTTTCAGAAAATGATTGTTGTGACATTCTAAAACTGACATGTGGTTTAGTCTGACATGTAGCCTACAGCCAGCACAGGTTATTTGAATAAAAACTAGGAACTGACCGAACAAACAACCCTGGTGACATACCAAACAAACCACCCTCTACAGACAAACATGCATGGCATACATGAACATTGCAAATGCAAACACCAACCAAAATAGGCCATGATGATGTGAAGTTTCATTTGCGCGGGTAGCGCCGCCACGCTTTGATGGTGATGACAAGAAGCATAACAAGCGTATGAAATTAAATCGGCATTATGCATGAATCTCATTATAGATCACTTTAATACGCCGATATATATATATATTTTTTTAATTTTAGGAAAAATTCTATAGCATTAAAATTAAATCATTAAATCTTTACTTTTAAACTGGTTGTATTGTGTTTAAGTGTTAACTGTTCACATAAGCAAAAGATTTCAGCAAGTCAATTAAAATGTATCACTTCCCCAAAATATCCCATTACAGTAAGTATCCACTTCTATGAAAGATGATAGCTTCCTGCATCCTCTTACTTTCAACTTAATGACCATACTACAGCATGCTCTCACATAAATAATGTGTTGTGCCTTCAGGTTGGGCATCATAAGTATTGTAAATAGCGTATGAGACTTCTCTGTTTACACAACCACACTCTTTCTCTAGGCAGTAAATAATTGTTCTTGAAATCATTGGTTCAGAGGATATACTGTAGGCCTTATGAATGTGCTCCCAGCTGAAGAAGTAACATATTGAAAGAAACTTCATTCTCAGTATTGCAGTCTCTGTTTATTCAGACCATTCAGTAATAATGTTTATATTTCCAGGACAAGACTACTAATAGTAGTATCTTATTTTCAGCACCCAAAAGGGTTTCCTCAGAGCAGACTACTTGCAACAATTTCACATTTAAAATTAATTGTAATATGATTGCAGCACTCTATCAAGGTTTCGTAACCCCGGGTGGTGCAAACGTGCATCACTGGAGCCTCCCTTTATACACTATTCACTGTTCCTTCTCCACCAATTAGACCCTATTAGACCAAACTTGCTGCTGGTCACTTTTAATTCACTTATCACCATTTCGGTTCATTAGAACGAGCGTTACGCCAGGGCTTCCCAAAAGGTGCCTCCTTTCCCAAAGAGGACACAGAGGAGCGTGGTCAGCTGCACCTTTTTTTCCCCTTCTTTCTGTCTTTCTCTCCAACACCTGTCTAAACCTGCAGTCCCTCTGGGCTGCTCTCAAATGAGACCAGCGCATTGGAGATTTGGCCGCCTGGTAACATTAGCTCTTCTCTCCCACCTCACGCTCCTCGCCCAATGCTCAGGTCAGTCACGTGACCGCCGGCAACTGGACAAGATGCTCCGGGGGGCACAGGAATCACAGGAGCAGGATTCAATTTCGGAGACCGAGACGAATCCTCTAGTGACCTTTCTGCTCGCTCATATTGCTTGGAGTGACACAGCAGCATCGCTACGAGTAATTAAAAGAAAAAAGGAAAAAAAAAAGCCTGCCCAGAAATGTTTTCCTTTCATGATCCAGCATTCCAATGATGGGATTTCAGAAAATAGATTATGGCTTAAATGTGCATTTGCATGAGCTAAATACTGAGAGGGGTTATGTGCCAATTAGCCCGTAAGATCATGTTCAGATTATAAACTCTTTCAGTGTTTTTAGGTTAAAGTGCACTCATGCCACATCAAAAACTATTATTTAGATTTATAATACTTTCTCATTTCTCTAATTTCATATTACTAATAGCCTAGATGTTGCCATTTTCATGACAATTGTGAATTATGCTAAAAATATGCACATAATGCTAGGTGGCTCATTCCAGTTGTCTTAGACATTGTTTACAAGGAAACTATAGAATCTTTCAATACTGTTCCCAGAAATCACTAAATGACTGCAATTTGAGTCAGGAGCAGACTAAAAAATCAGGTGTGAACTGGGCACTACATATAATGGGATAGACTTGATACAATTATTAATTTCCATTTATATATTCAATTGACACTATCTTTAAAAGTAAGGAAGTAAATATCATAAATCACAATCAAATGTATTTGAGGTTTAGATTTGGTCCACTCGTAAATATGTTTCCTAACTGCAAAAAAATGACCTGCCATTTGGTAAATGGTGTTAAAATGAATCTATACCAGGTACAGTCGGTTTGAAAACTGTTGTCATGGAATTGAGTTTTCTCCCTTAGCGCATTTCTCTACCTTGTTGTGTGTTATAGTGCTACACAGTCTGCTTCAAAACACCACTACTACTATGCTCACACACTGAACTAACGGTACCTGAAGGTGGCCTTCAGGACCTGCCCGGACATGATCTCCTTGGTGTGGTTGTTGTAGCCATAGAAGAGATCCCCAAACACCGTCTGGTTGGCCGGGATGTCCGCCGCTTCGGCACAGTCCACTGCATCCGTGCACGCCTCGGACAGGGGCTGGCAGGAGCGTCCATCTGGCCCTCGCTTGTAATCCTCTATACAGCTGAGGGACACGGCAGAAACAACACTATCACATTGTATTACAGGAGATTTGAGGAGCTGCTCTGCTAAATGTAAACCTATGCCATCATTAACCTGTAATTGCATCCTCAAACTCAGTGTCACAGAGGTGATTAACAGAAAACTACATTGCTGTTCAGAAAACATATTCATTGTAAATGTCTTTCTTTATCATCATGACTTTATATGAAGGCTATCATGAGGAGCTAATGTGTTTTTAATAAGAATAGGCACTACTATAACTTGTTAGTTTAATTAGAGGCAATTCAACTAATGTACAAAAGAGAGATAGGATCAAACTGTGCCACCATTTTTTTATAGCACTACCTCATGGAATCACTAGTTGAACAATGAATCATAAATTAAAATTGATAAAACTCTTGTCACTACTGTGAACAGGAGCAATAGTGAAAATTAATATCAGCTCAGTGCAGATGTCTAACATGGAAGGACAGGGCTATTTATTTAAGGCAGTAAGCACCAAAAACGAGGAATAATCATAAAAGAGGAATAATCCAAATGCAGACAGATTGTAATGAATTCTTTTATGCATCTCATATTATGACACCAGGCTGCCTAGTAGGCTATGCTGAGAAAGTGAGGGAAAAAAGTAATAAAGAGAGAGAAAGCAAGAGAAAAGACAGAAGGAAGTGTAAGGAAATATGTCAGAGCTCAAATCAAGACTCTTCTTCCTCGGGTGAAAATATCCCACCACAGGCTGTCATTAACGGAGGTGAGAAACACCCCATCTGTAACGCTCCCTATAACACACAGTGCATTTTAAGTGGCTTCCCAATCCCTGACACAATATCTGGTTCTCCACCGACAGGAAATTGAGCGCATTTGCCACCTGGAGTCAAACAGGCTTTCCACTGAGGGAAGAATGGAATCAGCGGAGACAAGGTCAAAAATCTAGAGCCCAGGTTCGCAAAGACACACTCTCTAAGACCAGAGAAAGAGAAGAATGCGTGATGGGCTCTGGAAGAGTGACAAAGTTAGGCTGGTGTCAAGTAGAGATATGTGTTCTGCACTCAGCCTATACTGACAATAACCCAGCCCCCAATAACCCAGCCCCCATTACACTCTTCAGCCTGCACTCTCCCCCCACATCTCATAGCTCACATCTGTAGACAGAATAAATTATACCAACTGATTGAAAAAGTGACTCTATGCTACATACAGTCCATCCTCCATTGTAACCATACCATCATTACAGTATGAGGCAGCAACTGCTATTGTGTGAGTGTATTTATTGCAGGGTTTTACAATCCTAACCCTGATGGTGATTTACACAGCAAATATAGTTTTTAATGATTAGAAATTGTGATTTTGAACATCTCACTCTTTGATACTCTACTATGCTCTAGATAATGGTACTAACACTGATGATATCAATATCACTGTGCCAGGGTGTGCATAATATGGGGTTTTTAGTATTTGACAAAAGCTCTGTGCAGACTCTGTGACTGTGAGAATTAGTGGGCAAAGCCTAACGATCAGGCTGGCAGGTACTCATGTGCTCGTTTCCTCACCCGCAGAACATCTGGATGTTGTAGAGGGTGGGGTCCTCCTCCAGAGGCGCCAGCTGCTGAAGACACAGCTGCTCGCAGCCGCCGTTGAAGCCGTCCGAGCAGTCGATGCCAATGTGGTGGTCGTAGCAGCCCGTGCCATCCTTCATGGGGCTCAAGCCAGGTGGGCACTGAAACAACGATAACAACAACCCACGGTGAATTGTCAGGCTGAAGCCTGTGTGCGTCCAGCACTCCCCTGCTTAATGAATGTGTTCGGGTCTGGCATGACCGCTCACAGTGCTCCAAACAGGTTTGCTCCAGATTGGCGATAGCCCTTTTCGCTTGGACACTGACAAGCTCATCATCTGTGCATTCATTGCATGGTAGAGGTGTGAACCAACTCCTGATAGTTTCCAACTCTGGCTTGTTTTGAATAAACTGATGCATTTTAAACGGAATAAACTGATGCATTTTGCAATGTTGTTTACACCCTACCGTCCTAGACAATCTGGAGCCTGCTACTTTGGAATAGGTAAGAGTTGGGTCTTACCGAGGCAGCAGAACAGAACAGAACTGCACACATGCTTCCTGAATTCCTGCCCCCCTGCATTTCCCCTGCAATTCCCTCCCTGTAGCCTGTGATGCCAAACTTATATGATGTTCTCCATCAACTCGGCCTTCAAAAGAGACTTTGATGGGATGATTCAAGCATGGCTTCCCAGCAAGGGAAGCTCTCCTTACCCTCAGGCGTTATATTCTTCTTCTTCTTCTCTCTCTCTCTCTCTTTCTTTCTCTCTCTCTCTTTCTCCCTCTCTTTCTCAGCCAATATCCAAAGATTCTGACAGGTCTGCATCTGTGAGCTATATTTGTCTGAACAGATTATAAAACTGGAACTACAATGGCATGGGATATTAACAATGTCAAAATGCTTAGTAGAAAGACTAAGAACAAGAGAGCTATCGGTCATACAGGCACACAGACACACACACACACACACACACAAATTCACCACACTCACTCACACAAACACACACACACACACACACACACACACACACACTCACTCACACAGAAAGAGAGAGATTTTAATGAACTGCACATACACAGAGGGTTTACTGCCGTTAAACCCGAAAAAAACCTTGGGCTTACTGAAAGCTTATCCCTAATATGCATTGAAAACATGTGGGAAGAGGGATTATATTTCATCCTAAAGCTTCCAACCAGGATGATCATTCTAAACACCTCACGCCAGACATACAGCTGCCACCAGGACAAACACACATCTACTGTATAGCATAAGCAAGCAGCTGTGGCAGGACCAATTGCATGTCCAATTAAAAACTGGCATTCAATACGCCTAAATTGTTTTAATACTGTACATCTTATCCTTATAAGCCAAAGTAGTCCAGAGTTCAGAGTACTGTAAACACTATATTATGTTTATTTGGTAACACTTTCTTTTCCTGTAGCCATTTTAAACTCGGTCCTGTGTCTGTTTCAGCCTAATTTGATTTGGGCACACAAAACTATGTTCAATATTTTCAACTCAACTCAAAGCTAGTATATTTTCATATCAGAATCGGGTCTGCAAACCCAAAACTGTAAACAGAATCACACATAATGGGTCTGAAAAGCAACAAAAAAAAAACAGGAGGGCACAGCAGAGTGAGCATAAGTGGAGAATTAAACAACAGAAGAGTCCATCACAGTCTGTCAGCTTGTTGAGCCAAACAAACGATTGCTGGATTGCTAGACTTAACTTGTCAACTGACTTCACCCCAGCCATTATTTTAACTTATTTGCAACAAAGTATTGGCGAGGCGAGATGTTCATATTGAAACCCTATCCTTGTCCCTGGATGCATGTGTATTGATTTTGTCGCTGGGGCTGCTGCCGCCATGACAACTGATTTATCACCTGTAATGTAAAAAACATGGTAGACTGAATCACCTAACTCATCTGCGACATAGACTCCCTAAATCAGTGGCCCCCTCCTGCAATCAATGGGAAGGGGAAGTGTGAAGGGCGTGGGGGTGAATTCAAATACTGACAGCTCTTTACACTCACACACCCGACCTGACCGTCCACACGGGCTGACCAGGCCCTGCCCTGCCCTGAGCTGTGCTGAGCCGTAAAGAGCTAGAACAAGTCGGAGAGTCAAAGTCCCCGTGAGACTCTCTCTGTCCAACAAATGACAAAGCACCAAAACCATTGTTGGCTTACAAACAGGCTTTTCAACAATAAAGTCAGCATTCACGGATTTGGGAAAATTGTGGCTAAATCCACGGCTCTTTTGTTGATCCGAGAGAGTCATCGATTTAGTCATCAAAATGACATCAGCCATTTCTACCATGCTCTAAACTAAATAATTTATGTGCTTTGTGTTGCATGATAGTTATTGATAAATGTAAGAAAATATATGAAGCAATGAAAGTCACTCATACCCCATTAATGTGTCAATAAGACCTGCTCGAAAAAATGCTTCACAATCCGTTATGAAATAAAAGACCCAAGTGAGAACACATCAAAATGATCTACCCATGATCTCTCTGAACAGAGCCATAAAGGGACTTCTTCTGAGGAATCCAATCCTTTATGAATGTTTTCAAACATGAACAACCATTAAGTAGGTAGAAGATTCTGTGGAAGATGTCTGGTAAAGTTGGATCATAAAAAATAAAAATGTCAGAAGGGTGCCACAGATGAGAAAATAATAAAGAAAAGAATTGTGAGCTTTGAAGCCATTTAATCATGTGTCCAAATCTTTCCAGCTTCTCAGTGCTTAGGAGAGTTGGCTATGTGGCTATGTGTCTTTTCAAATGTTGCTTTTCTCTGGGCTAATTTGAGACTAGGAAAAGAAAAAAAAAGAAAAATCATGCATGTCTCCCTTCGAAGTAGCTGACCTTAAATGATATCTGATGGAAAAATATAAATGTGTGTCTTTAAAGATGCTGGGATGAAATGTTATGCTAAGTGGTGAATGTTTCGAGACCATGGATGTCAGGTGTTTCGTCTTGAAAGATGGAAAAATACAGTAACCTCCACAGTCAGTGCTAAAGTATCTAAAAATCACATCACAAATCACAGATCTAAAATGCATAGGATGTTTGGATGTTTGTCAGTCCAAATGTGATGATTACTTCAATCGCTTTTAAGGTTTTATGCCTCACAGCAAAAAAAAAATCAATCTTATAAGTGTGGAATTCAGTTTATACATTACTTTTATCCTCTGAGCCTTAGCATAAAACTATTTCCTGTGTCTCCATTGGTCCTTTCTCGAGGGCAGAGGGAGGGAGGTGGCGGAAAGTTATATTTTGGAGGTGGCTTTGGGGATTACTACGGTGCATTAACATGCCTCAGCCCCTGCATCTGTTCCTGCTTGGACGGCAGCTATAAAGGAGATAGCTGGGGATAGAGTACCCAAATCCACTGTCTGATCCTTAGGAAGGGAAGGAAGAGAGAGAGAGAGAGAGAGTGATAGAGAGGGAGAGAGAAGAGAGACAAAGAGAGAAAGAGAACAGAGGTGCAGACAGCTTGCTGGGTGCCTGCCATCGCCCAAAAGCATGTGCACTTGCGGCCCCTTTGCCAAGAATCGACTCGGGTTCTCAGAAGTGCTTAGCACCCAGCTTGTGACGGGCACCAGGGGCCCGGCCACAGCGCTAGCGAGGGCCGGCGCGCTGACGGGGGACTGATGAGTTTTGTCAAAGAGCCCCACAGGTCCTGTCACCACGGCGGATGGCCCACAGTGCAATACAATCCCATCCCATGTTGGTTTAATTAGGACATACACAATGTGGAAATCTTACACAAACAAAATGCTACCCAAGAGACTGATTATACGATTCTGGAAGAAAAACACTTATCCCTCCTTTGGTGCAGTGGTTAATGAATACCTTTCAGGGTTAGACGTCCATATCTCACTTCACCACATTTTGTAGTAGTACATCTGAATGAAAATCAAGGTTTTTGTTTGTTTTCTTTAGGGTGTGAGTGGGGGAGGGGGGCACTTCCAGTGCCAATCCAAAAATCCTTAACCTAATTAATAAAATAATCATTGTGCAATCATTGTGAATCATGCAGTGGTGATGGGGGGCAAGTCAAGACATGCCAGCTAGCTCAGAAATAAAGAAAAAAGAAAAAAGAAAAAGAAAAGCGAGCATAGACTTCAAATACCTCTGACAAGGTGCTAATTGATTAGCGAAGAACTAGCCTCTCTGGGAGCCTGCCAGTAGCCACTTATGATTAGATGGACACAAGCATCATTAATATAACCTGTCATGGGGTAATTACTAAACACCAACTGATGTACGCTGGGCAACAGATGGGTGCATTGTAGCTAACCAGAAAAATTAGCAGCCTGATTTTTCCTAATGGAGACAAGGGTGTGTGTGTGTGTGTGGTGGTGGTGGGGGGGGGGGGGGGGGTTGATACCAAATAATCAGTGCAATTATGCTCCTGGTGATGCCTCCACTGGCATGCCGTCACCTGTTATTTGCTTCTCATGTGGAACTCTTTCAAATCCTACAAAAATGCTTACTATTATACAGGTACAATATACTACAGGTAGAGTTTCTGTTAGTGCTGTATGTTATTTTATAGTATAAATGACACATTTTTTATTTATGTTTAGAAATTATGTGGTTACACTTTACTTGACAGATTTGACATAAGAATGACATGACTCTGTCATGAACATTTCATAAACAAGTCATTAACGTTTATGACATAATGCTTCTGTCATTAAGTATAATTCGGTTTTTGTTATAACAAGTTAGGGTTAGGGTTAGAGTTAGGGTTCATGTGTCATGACAGTGTCATGTCACTCTTATGTCGATACTGTCAGCCTAACCCTAACCTCTAACCCTAATATTAACCCTAATCCTAATCTTAACTTGTTATGACAAAAACCGAATGTCACTTAATAACAGAAGTGTTATGTCATAAACATTTAGGACTTGTGTATGACATGTTCATGACAGTGTCATGTCACTCTTATGTCGACACTGTCAAGTAAAGTGTAACCGCAAAGATCTACATATACTGGTGGCTTTGCTCATGACATTTTGAGCAACGCTCTTCATTAGATTCAGAAGATGCAATATTGTTTCATGATAATCCATGCCTTCACATCAGCAAGTGAAAAAGAGAAGAGGGGCCGGTGATTCACCTTAACCTTAAAACCTGCCAAAGGCTGGTTGTTTATTACATATATCAGTGACTACTGCTTTATGAAAATGTTGATGCCAAGCTTATATCAACTATTAAAGAACTGTTACATGAATATTAAATAAAGAACAACCCATACATATATAATTGAGTTATTAAGTATTCATTCAAGTTAAAACATTGTTTGTGCTTATTTCTACCTTACTGCACTGGCCTCATCCAACTAATCAGTACTAAAAATAGAGCCTTGAAAGCACCACAAACAGGATGATGGGCCCAGGCCTTCATCCGGCTGGAAATCATGCAGTGTTTTTTTTTTTTTTTCACCTTCACAACATGATGCACCCTTCTGAGAAATGGCTAAAGCTAATTCCCCTGGCTCAGAAAACAAACCGATCACATGATGAGATCTTATTAAGGAGCAGACCCTGGAGCTACCATAAATAAATATATACAATTATAACAGCTTTGGTCTGCATGTCTCTGTGTATGTCTGCCTTTTTTAAATTGGGATGCAAAAGACGTGAGATGTTTAGTGTGTGCTCTTGATCACTGTAGTTGCTTCTCTTTGGCAATAATTAAGAATGAACGATGCCACTCAAATTAATCTTGGCCAAAATTTCACTTCTCATTATTTCAAAAAAAGACATAATTTTATGTTGATTATTTCAAAGCTGCTATGTGTAATGTTTAAGCTTAAAACATTCACAAATGCTCTATTCATAACAGAATGTGAATAAACAGGCATTTTTGGCATGTCTGTCTGTCCTGAATTACCACTTCGGTCCCCCTGTGGCGCTGTACAATACAATGCAGGAATCTACACACACAGCTCCTTTAGCAGGGGTAGTCAAGAATATCAGCACAACTCCATTCCTTCAATGAGACATGCACTAATGTTTTTCACTTGAATATGAGGAGATGTGTTAACATTAACATTTATGAACTACAGTACACTTTGTGAGTTTGAGTCACATGAACCACATGGCACAAACCACAAACCACAACTAACCTCCTTGTTTGCCATTTATTTACATTCAGCCATATTGTTATAATTTTGTAATTAGCAATTTTTTGTCTTTTGCTTGTTTGGGCACATTTCACTGTTGTCATACATAACCTTCATGTCTCTATTTACGACAAATTGTGAAGCAAAAACATAGGTAGTGTGAAGCTGAGTGCAAAGCCTATGAGTTGTTCTACTACAATCATGGCTCTGTTCATTTGCATGCTATATTCTGCACTAAGGTTTACCTCTGGGCTTCTCATTTTACACCTCTGAGACTAGATGACAACACAATTGGAGTGGATTAAGATCATGCATTAAGATCATCAGTGTACAAGTCTAATTAATATAGGCTATCTGATAGCATCTCATAAAATGTTCTTTATCTTTTGATTTTAAGCAGTGTGGACTTGCTGGATTAATGTCCCTGCACCTCATACCAAACATCCTTACATGCCCCTGTAATCCATGGCCATGACAGTAAATTAAGGTTACATAAACAGCCAGTAATAAGAAGAAGTGTTGATCTCATTAAGCAACAGCACCTCGAAAATTGTTCATGAAATTTAGAGGAATTGAGAGTAACACTTCCTAAAGCGCTAACATAGCAGAGTTAGACATTCCCCTACCGACCTTCCATTACCGTTTCCATCATTTTATATCACTGTCCCACACAATTTGATCCATGTAGATCACAATTCAGATCTATTTTTGACCACATTTTTTGCAGAAAAAGAAATCATCATGGTCATGCTTAATAAATTATTATTCATAATGTTGTGCTCACTGTACCTAATGTTTTATTTGATGTGTTGCTCATGCATGAGGTCACGAATTAGAGACTATGAACTTATGTCAATTCCTAATGGTTCATCAGATATGAAGTAATGCATGAATCATTAATTAATTCAAGCATGAATTCATGATAATTCATATACCCTTACTGTAAAGTGATCCGAAAAAATACATATTTCAGTGGTACAGTACTCAACTTTACCTGGAGTAGCAATAAATGTGGAGGGCGCTGTATGTGAGTGTATAAACCATAACCATACTAATCTGTAGAGACCAGTTGTTAGTCTAAGGGAAGTGATTTCTAACACATGGGCACAGCTTAGACACAGAGCAAACAAATTGCAAACCTGTGGGTATGGATTTTCCTTCTAGCCTAAAATGCTTGCCTAGTGACCCAAGGAAGGCAGTAGAGAATATTAATAGCCTGATGTGGACATTTATCTAATTTATCTCAGCGGCCCTCAATGTCCTGTTAATGCCCATACTGAGAACCTTTAGTTTGGAGAATTAATTTCATCTCTTTCCCACAGACTACAGCTCAGCTGGGAGTAGGACTTGAACAGTTCACATCTGATTCATGATCTTTGGTCAAATGCAAAAAGAGTCCTACTTATGTTAGTCTACTTAGCCTTTCTGAATAATCCACTTTCCAAAGTCATTTTTCTACTTTTTCTTCATGTATCTTGAGTCCAAGTAAAAGACTAAAGCGCCTAGATGATGATGATGGCAGTGGTGGTGATTGTGATGATGACAGGTCTGAGTTTGTAAAAACGTATTTAGTCAAACTCTATAGAAAAGGAGCAAGATACAAGCAGACTGTTCATCATTTCAATTCTATTCCAGGTTACTGTTCATCATTTGTATTTGTCTATCAAAGCACATCTGTGATTACCTTTGCGGATAATTATCACACATGTGACTGTGATGATGAAAAAAAGAACAGCTAAAGATCAGTGAGTATTGTATGCTAAGTAAGTAATCATGTTTAGGAAAGTAAAGAGACAGTTATTATGGTGCATTCAAATGGGGGAACTCAACGCTTACCACAGCCAGATGGTGAATAAAATGAGAGCCTCTTATTCATTTCATGGCTGTTAAACAATGTCTTAAGTGAAATGTAGTGGGAGGCAGACAGCGTGCAAGCGGAAGTATAAAAACAGGGAAAGTGTGAAAATCTCCAGACAGTCGTTTAAACCTGTTTCTTATCAAACTTTCAGTCTAGTGAAACACACAGATGCTAACATCTATTTTTAGTTTTTATTAAAACACCTAAGATATGAGGGTTTGGATCAGCTAGGGATTGGAGAAAAAGAGAGAAGGTAGAGAAGGTAGAGAATGTAGAGATAGAGAGAGAGAGACAGAGAGAGAGAGACAGAATAAAAGACTACTAGATGGCTCACCACACAACCAGTGGAGTCCAGCTTGCGGTCAGAGATGCAGCGGAAATTCCGGCTACACCCACCGTTGTCCTTTGAGCAGTCACGCACGGGACCGAATGAGTCCAGCAGGACCTCCAGACTGTCGAAGGACGAGGAAATCATGAGCTCCTCTCTGTGAGAAGAAATAACAAATCATACAGAAACATCATCAGCCCACAGCAGTCCTCATGAGGTCTCCACACATACTGGCAGGGGGAGAGAGAGAGAGTGCAGCACTCACACATGGTTAGCAAAGACCAGAACCAAACTCATGGTACACTGTACATTTCCACCAATGTTTAGTTAAACAACAACTATACACAACAACATGTAATAAGTAACCATGATACAGAGAGATCAAATAACATAAATAAAAGAAGAGAGATATATAAAAAAAGAGAGAGGATAAATCCTATTTGCAGTTTAATATGTCCATTCTATAAACACTACATGAATTATTAACCGCTATTATCAATGAAGTCATTATATTGGTTAAATGTGCAAAGCTTTCACTTGGTGGATGCTACTTCCTAGGATCTTGGTAAGATGTAAGGAATATTCCTGAATTGCAAAAAAAGCCATTTTGAAATTTCAGATACAACACATATATACCATATCAATTCTGAGATCAAATTCCACCTCAGGCCTAAAATGTTGATGATGCCAGCAAAGACAAAAGCGTGACTTCAAACAGTTACTGGAGTCGGTCAGTGTCTGAGGAGAGGAGAGATTCAGAGACACTCTTCATCACAGCGATGAGGAAGGCTGCATTTACTCATTTTCCATAAACACCTGCTAAAACCTCACAATTATCTCTTCAACCTGGAGAAGAGCTGTAGAAATTGAAAACGCCAACACATGTCATTTTCATGTCCCCGCATGAGGTGCGTCATCAGAAGTCATTAAACTGAACCGCTGATTAAAACAGGTGCCGAATAGTAAGCTGAGCAGTGACCTTTCCATGGAATACTTTTTCTATAAAACACTAAATCACTGTGCATAAGTGGAACGGCTGTTACAAATGGAGTACATTCATAATAACAATGGCAACAAAGCTAGCCCAGGGAGAGGATAAATGGCCTTACTCTGTTGTTTTGGAAATATGATTTTCCTTTCTTTCAGTATGCAGCAGGAGAGTGCCAAGACAAACAAGTTTCAGGCTTCATTATTATTATCATAGTTTTCTTTTGTTAAATTGTGTGTGTGTGTGTGTGTGTGTGTGTGTGTGTGTGTGTTGTATAAAACTGATTTTATCTTCCTAACCAATTTCAATGCTTAATTGGTCATGGCCCTGTCTTCTTATACTTTAAACGTAAAAAAAAGTCAATCCAACTAGTCAGATAAACAATGGAGTGCTAAGTGTTTTGAAGAACTTCAGAATGTGTAATGTGTCCTTTTGAACTCGCCCTTGCTGTGTCATTTTGTATTTCTCAGTGAGTACACCTTGCTTGCTCATAAATGAGCAGATGCCTCTCTATGTGTTGTTCTTCATTTTCACTTTCTGTACTGTTTTCTTCCTTTCTTACAAAGTTATCAAAATATAACAAGCATGTTTATTTCAAGGGCATTCACATCAGCATTGAGAAGCAACAATGAATGCAGTGATAATATGATGACATAAAAAGTTGTTTGCAAATGTATTTATTTACTGTGTATATACATAATTTAGGGGCAGCCGTGGCCTTTGGGGGCAGCCGTGGCCTACTGGTTAGCGCTTCGGACTTGTAACCGGAGGGTTGCCGGTTCAAACCCCGACCAGTAGGCCATGGCTGAAGTGCCATTGAGCAAGGTACCTAACCCCTCACTGCTCCCCTGTGAGCGCCGCTGTTGTTGCAGGCAGCTCACTGCGCCGGGATTAGTGTGTGCTTCACCTCACTGTGTGTGCAGTGTGTTTTACTAATTCACGGATTGGGATAAATGCAGAGACCAAATTTTCCTCACGGGATCAAAAGAGTATTTATACTTATACTTATAGGTTAATATGCAGACACGCATCTAGTCTCTCCAGTGTATGGTTTCACTTGAAATCGGATTGCAATAATAATAAAAAAAGTAAAAATAAATAGTCTTCAGTCCGCTCTAAAATCTTTTGGCAAAACTGTCAGCGCTTCGTCTTTTAAATAAGACTAGGCTTTGTTGAGGACTCCTACTGTTATTATGATGACAGACATTTTAGCAAATTAATGCAAGGCTGTGAGATGTACAATGTCTTAATAATGAGACATAATGGCATCTGTTTGGACAGTGATATGAGACAATTTGACTAATTGTATCAAAACCACCACTGTGACAAAAAAAAAAAAATATATATATATATATATATATATTTGATACTGGGACAAGCTGTCAAGAGATGGACATAATTACTACCCAAACATAGAGCCTCAGTTCCTGAAGAACATACATACAGTATGAAAGTCAACATATGAAAGTCAACTTCCTTTCCACTAATGGGGGGGTCATTAAAACCTAACCTTAAATTCAAGCCATAATGAAGAAGAGCACTTAAGCAATGGAAAAGTCACCTCTACTAACAAATCTGAATTGGCATGCAGACATGGCATTCATTTTGGACAAATGCAACCTTGCTAATCGCTTTTTATGTTAACCCTGCAATTTGCCTTGTATTATTTTTCTCTCTTTCACCAGGAGCATAATCACTCATTTCAGTGTGAATGGCCAGCATATGTGGACACTGAAAATGGTCTGTTAAAGACCAATTGAATTCCCTGCATCACTTTGCATATGGCCATGCTTCCAGTCGGTCTCACCTCATTCAGCGTCTGTGTGTGTGCTTGATGAAAGTACATGAAAAATGATGGTCTGATTTCCAGCGCAAGCCTTGTCCATGAGCTCGGTGATTTCAAAATATCCAGTCACTGCATAATTTAATCTAGAACAAGGCTTTAGCCCTGTCCAACAAATCTATTCTCCCAAAAGTGCATTTCCAAATAGTCTCTGCATTAGACATATTAGAGATACACCAGTGCATCTTAAAGATAGTAAGGGCAGACTGGCGCTCAGGTTTAAAGACCACCACCTGCTTGAACTGCTGACTAAACACACAGTGGAGACGTTACAGGAATGGGTCTGAGAAATGCCCAACTGGGACTGTGCATGTGGGCTTGATGTATAACATACATTGAACGCCTCTGGGTGAAGGAGTGACTCAGTTTATGTGTCTTTTTAATCTCAAGGTTAGAGATACCATGTGTTAGGAGCCACTGACCTGGATTCTTCATAAACAGGATGTTTCAAGCTTGAAATGGAATTCCCGTTGGCCATCTATGTACAGTATTATATAATTTGATAGCTCTCTCTTTCTTTCTTTCTTTCTTTCTTTCTCTCTCTCTCTCTCCCTCTCCCTCCATCCCTTAGCCGTTCCCTTCATCCCTTCATGAAACAGTATACAGCACTGATGTGTGTGAGACCTGCCCCTGTGACATACATTTCTGTTTGAAATAACTCAGTCCATACAATAACGGGCAAACCCAATATACCAATAGCACTCCAGAAGTGCAGTGCACGACTGTTTGAGATGTCTCAATGCAACAATCACACGTTAAAAACCCATTTTGTGAGGAGCCCGGATGACTCTCCTGATTTACACCGGCCTAGCTCCAGGGGAGTGGAAATAATCTTGGGCTGTTTGGAGCCCACACTTAAAGGATTACTCTGCCAGCTGTGTTGCCATGAAATGCCCCGGCTGACAGCATTAACCCTCAATCTCACACACCATTACTTTCTCATACACACACGCCGGGGAAAGGCCCGCTGTATTAAATTATGTCAGTGAGCACCCTGCACCAGGCCTGGCCTACAAGGAGTGCACACACATATTGATAAGAGCAAGGGGGAATTCTGGCGTTTGTTATACTGTCTGTAAGGTAACAGCCCTGTATATGACACAAAAAAGGTGCTTTGATCTTCCTCCAATAACAAGTGCACAACAGATGTATTCTCACATTCTGAAAATGACAAGATGCTACTTCAGTGAACTATTTTAACTTGTCATGTGTCTTGGTACACAACCCTAAAATATCAAGATAAGCTCCAATGGAAAGAATAAAACATTTGGGTGATACATGTATGTGGACATCCAAATAGTGCAGTGTACACAAGAACAGTTGAGGCAGAGGTCATTAATTTAGAAGGCTATTTCATACTGGACTCTATTTTAAACTCCAGCCATACCAAACCTAACAACAGCAGCAATTACTTTTTCCCTTTACCTACTCACTATAGTACTCACTATAATCCAGCTACGATTCCGAGAATAGACAAGAAAAGAAATCCGTTTTTCTAAGTCAATCATTTACACAAGAGTATTTTCCATGACTGCGGAACATAGAGATTAGATGAGAAACATTCAAAAGGAAAACCTGAGCAGTCATAAATCATGCACAAAAATATGTCCAGAGGGAAATTTTATCTTTCCCCTGTAAAATGTGAAGGTCAGGATTTGACAGAGAGGCACAATTAAGAGATCAATCTTCAAGGTCATGTGGTCAAAGGAAGTCAAGCAGATAGTTCTACGTTAACAAAGGCTATACAAATCACAATCACAGCAGGGCATGTAGAGAGATGTTGAAATGTGTTTTCATTAAATTGCAATGTTTTCACATGAAATAAATATGCAATCTGGAGTTCCTCTGGACTGTCTGTCTTATTTAGATAATGCACCGCTTTACATAACACAAAAATCCTATATTTGTGAAATGTGACATGTTGTGAGTTTGCTGTAGAGAGTATGAAGAAACAGCCTGTCATTTCGGTGGCTATAACAATTGCAACATCTGACATCAGCTCTACAGCACGTAATGTTGAACAAAAGCAAGAAAAGATCAAAGGCATCAGGGCTCGCTAACACACACCACATAATCCACTGATCCATCTTTTAAAGCTGACATATTAAAACAATTGTATCAGAACCGTAATGAAGATAAAATATAAATGCTTCCTCAGAGCCCTTCCGTCTGACAGGCCTTTGTGGACTCTGTGGCCTCAGAACTACAAACGAGTTATCCACTTGGCCAGTCGAGAGATTTACAGCCGGAAGAGGATCTTTGTGCCAACTTGTCAATGTCACCGGATATATCCAATATGTAATGGCGGACTTTCTCAGCGCGGCACAAACACAGTGCTTTTTTCCTCAGCGTTTTCTTGAGGATTCTGGCGATTTCAGGCACAGATGGGGGGGGGGGGGGGAAGCACTCACCTGACATCCACAGCGTCCTCCATGACAGTCATGTCTGTCTTGCACTTGGCTGAGGGGTTGATGGCCAGCTCAGCTGGCGGGATCACAAAGCTTTTGCTCAGTGGCAGCCACATGCCTTCACCCAGTGTGTAGGTGAACCTGGAAAACAGAATGCATGCTGGCCTTAGACATGCACACACACACGCACGCACATGATCACACACACACACACACACACACACACACACACACACACACACACACACACACACACACACACGCACACACACAAACACACACACACACACAAACACACACACACACACACACACACACTCACACACACACACACACACACACACACACACACACACACACACACACACACACACACACACACACACACACACACACACACACACACACACACATGCAGGCACATTCACACAATCATACACACACATACACACAAACACGTGCACACATTCACACAATCATACACACCAAATAAGTCGCGGGTCTGGTTTTTTTCCCAGGCACTCAAATAGGATTTGCAACGGCTCGAGCAGATGGAGCAGTGTTTTCATACTCGTGTTTTAATTCTTTAAATGAGATTGCTTTGAGCCTCGGACACTGCTGAGGCTGTGCTAACAGAATTTCAATGAAATGGATTAGACACTTTTTTTTGTTGTTTGTTTTTTGTTTTACATTGGCTGTCACGCCTTACAGAAAAGGTGGAGAACATTTTGGAGATATCTTTGTTGAAGTGAGTTTTGGAGATGTCTTTCTTAAGCACATAACAACAACGTCCATGCATGGTTCTGAATCTCCTATCATCTACTGTGAGTAGTCTAAAGTTCAAAAAACTAATTCCATGTATACTGTAGTATGTATAGGCCTATGACTATGTTGACAGTTTGCAAAGAGGGCTGCTCAGACCAAAAGGGAAGAGGATGTAAGTGGCTGGCCCTCCGGTAGCAAATGTTTACCTAATTGAAGTTAGATGAAAAATATGAAGGCAATGTTGATGTGTGGAAGGCTGACTTCACTGTTTTATCTGTATGTAACTGCATGCCCCTTTGCACCTGAATTATAAATAACATAAAATAACCTTTGCAGTTACGTCATGTTTTTGTGGTAAAATGTAAATGTTTGTTTTGTATGTGCATCTAAGGTATGTGGTGATAATGTGGCAGGAATGCACACATTATTTCAACACCATATTGAAAAAAGAAAATGGTGATGCTGGCATGCACAAACAGACAGACTGTCAGACTTGTGCATATTGACTGACAGCATAAGAGTAGGCTTCCTTGCAACTGTCAGGCTTTCCATCATTTCTTAGGATGGGCAGCCATAGTTGTCTGACTATTAGTCCGAAGACTACAGCATAGGCTACTATGTTTGTCCATCCCAAGAGTAAACTGGAGGATTTAATTCCTTGTTCATTTGTTTGTTCATTTATTTATTTAAGATGATAAACATGTTTCAAAACATTTACTGTAAACCAACAAGCATTGCCAGATGGGATAAGATAAATGAATGCTAAATTGAAATTCCTGTCGTCCACTTTTAACCTTTGACATTACCTTTGTATGTAAGGCTATGTGGCATATTCACATGGTACCCTAAGCTGAGCATGATCTTTCAAAACAGCAGTAGGTCTTCATATGGGTAAGATCTGTATTATATTATGGGATTTTTGGATCTGTGTTGATGTCTTAGATAGAAGGGACAGCAAAAAATACATACTGTAATGAGTGATACACTTACAGAGAGACTGCCTTTTATGTGCTAATGTTGCCCATGTCAAAGAGTTCTCCATTTTTAACAAGAAAGGACATAATTTCCATGCAGTAAGAACGAACTGGTCTGCGATTAGACTCCTGGTCAAACACTCCTTGATTATACAGTACATGCATGTTGACCACACTCACACACTGCCCTTTGGAACTTAGAGCACACGGGTGGCACTCTGCTGTAGATAAACAGTTAAGAACAATCCATCTGAGCACTCATGAAATAATCTGAAAATCCTAAAGCCCAAACATGAATGAACAACAGACCGATTATTTCAGCTATCAAGCACACAACATCTTTGTTCAGAGCTTATAGGAAACATCTGGAACAATCAGTTTCTCTGTTGTCCTGTTCCCAGCCACCACCTCTCTAGCTTAAGACTAGCTTAGTACTGCTGTGCATCTGATCATTTGTCCTGTGTTTTTGTCACAATTGTGTTGTACTATCTCAGCTACTGTACACTGTGTCTGTCATGTTCTGTTTTATATGTCATGTTGCATGTCCTTTACTATACATGATTGGCAGCTTCAGTCTGTAATTTTATGCTTTTTATAAAAGTCAGTGATGCAAAAACATGAATGTCAGGACCAGTATGGTGGCAATGGCATTGTATGAGCATTATGAGATGCAAGGGTGAGGATGAAAATCTTTCCCTAGCATAATGAAAAAACTCAGCAGGGAACGATTGAGGACTGCACAAGGTCAGGTGTCCATAATCTTATGGATGTATGTTACAAGATAAGCTCCAAAAGAAAAATCAATGCATTCATGGAAAACGATTTTCATGAAATCCCTTGTGTGATCCGACTTACGACCAATATCTTCAGAGAGTGGGAAAAATGCACTTAGTGTGGGTATGTGGGTGGGGTTGTGGGGTAGAATGGAATTCTAGGATATGCCTAGACCATAAAAAAGGAAAAAGAGTTTGATTTGGCAATAGATGAGATAACAATCATATCATTCTTCAAGTATTCTTCCATCCATAAATAACACTATAATGTTGTCCTTTGCGTATGAACATTTTGGATGGTCTGTGAACCAGAGCAGAATTTGGGTCTGATGTTCGGGTTTAGGAGGGCCCTCGAGCCTCATTGCGCTCTGCCCCTAGACATAGTAGCCACGATTGCTTGTGAAGGTGTCATTCATTAGATGCAAACAGTTGGCAGGATGGTCAGAGATTTACCTCTTCAATGTCAACTGTGTGTGAAAAGATTGGCTTAGCTGTGACACGTGCAAGGACAACTGATAAGGGACTGTTTCAACCAATTACAAACTCGGTCAACAACACATGTTGTTGCCAATACAAGCCAGCTTGTGTTAGGGTATTTCTTAGTCTAAACAGCTTGGAGTGCAAACTCTGCTTGAGAGAATGAGAGGTATCTGGAAGCACTGAACATTTATGCTGTTGAAGACTTAAAATATTTTAAGTCTTTTTTTAAGGGGTAGGCGAACGTTCACAAAGTGTACTACGTATGGAAGGGTCTGAGGCTAATACGTGACCACTTAGCGTTAGCATTCCACTGACCCCACATTAATTTTGGCATATCTTTGACATCAAATAACGGTTATATGACTATTTCCATAGAAATACAACATTGTCTGACTGCCTCCATAACTTATTTTGCTTTATGGCCCCCTAGTAAACATTTGTCTTAACCAATGTTAAAAAAATTATGTACATGAACATGCAACTTTCAGTCACACAGGAGAGAAGTAACCTGGCAAATTATTCTGAATAAGAAGCTCAAAGGCTATCTGGGGAAGAACCCATTTGAAATCTATAGACAAAAGCATTCAAAAAATAAACAATTAAAATATGTTTTGTTGGACTGCCACTATAGGCCGGAACAACCAAAAGCTGAACTCCAACTCTAAACACACTAAAGCTTCTCAATTTTCTGGGCGCAGCTGCCAGGCAAATGACTGTGTTTTAGTCTGTTGCTCAGCGTCATGTCTATATCACCAAACTGTCCCTGAGGTTGCGCAGTACAAACAGTCCCCAACAGGAAACTGACTCAATTCCATTTCACCAAAGTCCCACGGGGTGTCTCTGTCCATTTCTCTGACTGTCTATAGGGCACAACACGACTGAGCAATCCACAAACTAATGAGTTCCCATATGTTACTAATCAATTATACAGAATTATTTAGGTCAACAATGTAGTCATGTTGACTCCTTTAATATACATGCCTGGTTGGGCTATTAATAGTAGCGTGATTGAATGGTTAATGGAACTTTTTAAAGGACCTGGCATATTTTGCCTCCAAATTGTTCGATTTGCATTTAATATCTGCAAACTTAGCATAACAAAAGGGCACAGGATGGCATGGAGCGCAGTGCATTAAGAGTCACTTTAGAAATGAGATGATTAAACTGCTATAAAAGGAAAGGCTTAATTATGTCCCTCCAATTACCTTCCCTGTCTCCACCTCTACTGTTATATGAACCAAAGCTCCCAAGTGATGGATTCCTGCAAGTGATTACAGCAGGGCAAGTCTATTAAAGTTATATTATTTCTCTATTTAGGTTTTAATTTTGCAGCATCCAGTGCCTACTTTCAATTTCAACTGGGTTTACATCGTTCACTAACCCGTACAGAAACATTGTACCAATGCTTCAATGTGACAGTGTGTTTATACAGTACTAAAACAATGGCAATCTTTGGAGATTGTATGGACAGTGAGGAAAAAGGAGAAAAAAGTATTCTACATTCCATATTATACAGAGTTATGTTTCAAAGAAACATCTTTAATAATCATAAAGGTGATCATGAACAAACAGAGGTCCATCCATCTGCATTTCCAGAGTAGCTCTACCCCCATTCTATTGAATGGAAGAAATATACCCCTTCCTTGCCGAATAAAAGGAATCTATCAAGGTAGACATTAGGTTATTATCTATGTGCATAAGGGATAATTACCGTAATGACACATCACTCAGGTAAAGGAAAATACTGCATGCAGAGGTGGTTAAGTGGCCATGATGAAAAGTGGTGTGGAGTGGTTACAGGTGCAGACCTCATCACTGTCTCAACATGCACTATGTTCTGAGACCCAAATTCTTTGAAATTCATTGCTCTGCTTATTATATACTCACTTACATTACATTAATGAACTTACTCATGTTATAACGTTAAATCTATTACATGTAATCCCTTAAACGAACATGGATGTTAAAGCCAAAACTCAACTCTTCATAGTTAGATGAAGTAAATGGGTGATTTCTATGGGGAAAAAATCCTGTCATTAGTTCTATATTCATTGTTGCCACATTCCAGCTATCTGATGAGCCTTAGCTTTGCCCAAATCCTGTACAATGGTACTTAAGATTATTTCAGACATGTGTAGCATTATCTTTCTCTCAATAAACCACTGTAACCATGTGTTTTCATTTTTAAGACCTAAGTTGAGCCATGTGCTTAATACTTAATCCTCCAATTATTTTTTTTAATGTTTAAATATAGTAAAGTGTTCAAATGCTTTTGTCTACTCAGAGACCAAAAGGGACAACATTTTTTCAATTATACTTAAAAACATATTTTCTGACTTAGAGGTGCAACACACAACCATCTGCGCAGCTTTCAAGGTAGTTAGCCTGCCCATGGCAACACATGGCTGAATAGCATGCCACTTGTCCCATTTCAATTTAGATACCTGCAGGAGAAAAATGTTTCAGCAGAGTTCTAGGAAGAAGAGAGACTTCATCAGGTATTTACCTGAGGTATGTAAATGGATTATGGAAGAAAGCCTTCAGACAAGGCCCCCTACAGGGGGAAAAACTGTTTTGACATAGACATTAGGAACAATGTTCCTCTCAGAAAGAAAATTGTCACTAGTCATTAGTCTTAAGTTTCCAGTAAATAGAAACCACTCCTTCACAACCTGATTACACCGTTGGTTCCAGTCAAAATTTATTGAAATTACATCAATCATCAATGGTGTACGTTGTTTGATTTTGATCAATTTTGATAGCTTCCTTAAAAACTAGGTGCAATTGAAGTACAATTAAGTCTGAGATTTTGCGACATAACACAGCTTATTATTTATAACAAGAATACCCAGTCCTTTTGAAAACAACTAATGTAACTAGGTGCAAATATTTTATTCATTAAGAGGGGTGAATTTAAGATGAAAGAAAATGTAAGACCTACAGTACAGTAAGAGTGAGAGATGAAAAAAAATAATGCATCTTTTCTATGCTCAATATCTAACAGGTGAGCGGTGAAACAAGCAGTGACTTTCAAACCACAAAAAACAGGAGGAGAGAAGAAAAATATGAGAAACTAGATCATTGCGGTGCACTATCAAGCGAAAATGTGTGGTATCATTTCATGCTTAGTTTCCCCCAAAGCTGTGACCTCTGGGATGAGTTTCATAGCCACCACCAAAGCCTGATCCAAGAACAAGATGAAATGCCTTCTCAGCTCTCTGTCTCACCTGAAGATGCGATCGGATGGCTGCTCTCCCATCACCAGATCAAACCCGCGCTGGAAAATGGTGTAGGGCCAGGGACTGCAGATGACACAAGGCACAAACGATACAGACACAGACACCTCAGTAGAAAGTAGAACCAGGAGAAGCACTAGCTAAAATCATGTTGAAGTACAATCATGCCATTTCAGTTCAAATTTTAATGGAACCAGCCGCTTCTCCAGCCACAGTCTCATCACCATGTCAATTAAAAACCTGACAGCAACCACGTCCTGTGTGCTACTGGAAACAGTTATGCAGAACAAGGACACCCGGTAGGAAAGGACAGGATGTAGAGAGCTCCAAATCAGTGTCTGGGATGTGGTGCTAATAACCGAGCTACACCAGGCACCCAACTGAAGCAATCCATCTGTGAAGCTTATGCTGCAACAATGGAATTGGCTACACTGGACACAAGAGTGGTGCGCACAAAAATATATTTACTTATTAGTTTATATATTTACCTACATACGTATATTTATATATTTATGTTGATATGTGTTACGCTTTAGTAACAGCCTTACTGTGTGAGGGGAAAAGAGACACCTTTCAACACACTTGTGACATGGGCTGACGCATGCCTACAGACACTGGCAGTCATAAGGTGGGAGGGTGGAGATCAACATACGCAAACATAAGCAAAACCTGCAGTTAAATCCTTCACCACAAATGTGATTATCACCATGCACTGTAAATTAACTTCACTTCCTACGTAATGATGTGTAATGTGAGCAAGTAATCCTAACCATAACAATCATCACACATTTTAAGTTTTGAATTTTTTTTAAAAAGTCTGTATTGTTCAAAAATAACAGTCACAAGGACTAATACATTTTTAATAAGAACAAGAAGAATAAGAAGAATAAGAAGAATAAGAATACATATCTAATAAAGGCTATTCAATATATTAATAGACCAAAATAGAGTTAGATGTTCAAAAACCATGAAATGAAAAAATTGAAAATCCACAGAGGGTGCTGTCACATCCCGGCTTCCAATGGCACGGGCACTGGACTTTCTTGTGACTTTTTCTCCCCTAGGAGTCCGACCCAATTAAAGGCCGTTCGCATGCACCTTCCATCACCAGCCCTTCTGCTTCCCAGAGGTGAGGCTCCTGATTGTTTCGATCTAAGCTCTAATTATCAGATCCATCGCACCAGCCATCATCACCTCAATCTCCCACCCAATTAAATTGCCAAGGCTTTTCCTCACCTCTGCATCGTAATCAAAACATTTCTGAGTGACACATCCACCTAAAACAGGTCCATATTACACACCCTTTTCGACAGCATGACACCCCATTAGCATCAGAAGCCATATAAAACTAAGCTGGATGGGAAGCTATGAGAAGCGTGAGAAGGTTGGCGAGAGTTATATAAGTTTCGAATTAAATACTCTCCAAAGTCACTTAACGAAACAGAACATTGGGTTTCCAGCCATACGGCGGCTCGTTCATACAACATTTGTTAAACTAATTGGTAATAAGAGGTGCCCATGTATGCACTGATTTGCTTTTACGATTTCACCTCCTTAACAAGATGCCATCTGTTAGGGGATGTGCTAAAATGTGACCACCAGGACCTTTATACTCCTCATGGTTCCTGACTATGCAAAACATCTCAGCATTTACTGTCAAACAGGTAAACCATCTGCTTCCTCCTCTCAAAGTTTAGAATTCTTCAGCAGCAAGAAAGTTTGGCCAAATGTTATGAAAGTGTGGTGAACTGATTTAGTTCTGGTGAAAAGCTTAAGGAAAAGAAAAATATCTAGTAACTAATATTACACTAGTGCAGTCATGTGTGTCTCAGAGAGAAAAGTGTCAATCCTTACCCCTGGTTTGGACCCCACTCGTTACGAATACAGAGATGCTTGTGCACTGGGTCTCGCATGTAGCCATCGAAACAGAGACAGTCACCTGGGGAAAACAGCAACAAGGCATTTCAATTATCACATTGTCGTTGAATTGCTCCACAAAGAAATGTAATGAGTCTTAATTGCTATGTTTGGCCTTAGGGAGCGATCCAGTCGAGCATATTAGTTGGGCTGGCTGCTATCACACAGACCACTTCAGGACTCTATAGCCTCTCCCTAATGGTGATGATGGCCATGTCTTCGACAGACCAAGTGGCTATTCAACTTACAGAAGCAATTTCAGGGCTCCAGGCGTGAGGTATTCAAAAGAAAATGTCTGAGCTGTTATGTTAGGTAAAAAAAAAAAACATTACCATCATTTTTGCTATCAAGAGTAGCTGAAAACCACCTTAGGCGTACTTGTGAGCTGTAACTGTAGAACAAGTCAGGCAGATGTTGTGCGGTATGTGGAAATGCCATGTTAATGTTCACTCCTTTTTGGAGCATATGGCTGTGAATGAGGCGCACCCTTAGAGGTTTAATTGCAGACGCAAGAAAATCGCCCTAAAACATTTTAATACCAAATGCTAGTGAGGCCTCGTGAAAGGAACTCGCTGAACTTGCTGTGCTTAAAGCACAATCTGGCGGTGGTGGAGTGATTGAAATGATGTGTGCGTGGGTCTAAGCTAATGACCCTTGACCCCTGTCTGTTTCTATGCTGCCATGTCCTGTTGTTCAACTAGGCTTAGGCGAGCTGAGAGAATCGAGTCGAGGAGGAGAGGAGCGGAGCGTCACGGGTGCCGGCGTGTCACACATCCCCTCCATCAGCCCTCTAATCACCGACGCTTATTTCAGCCATCATGGCGCAGGCCAGTCACTCTCCCTTCCGCTGATGCCCGCTGTCAGGGAGCGCAGCAGTTGCCATCGCCTGCCATTTGTCTGCAGCAGGACTGATGGGGATGCTGCCCGGAAAGAAGAGTGAGGTGTGTGTGTGTGTGGGGGGGGGGGGGGGGCAGATAAGGGGCAGGGGATGGGGTAGGTTGTGCCAGTGGGGTGCCATACAATGTGGAGGGCACAGGGTGGGGGTGCAGCATGTGTCTTTGCAATGCCATTCTGTAACATGAACCTCGTGTAGGCATAGATGAATGTCATTATACCATTACAGCACACCACATGAAATCTTACACCCATGTATTCATCATAGTACATTAAATATTCTGATGTCACATCTATCTAATACTGTAATCCTTCAATTTAATTTTTGGAAAAATACTGAATTAATCTATTTTTTGAGCGCCAGAGAAAGTGTAACTAACTGAAAGGGAAAGGCAGGACATCTTCTTTTGTCCCTAGTCAGAGTGGATGGCTACATCCTAAATGAACAAACAATGTCAGCCAGATAAGAAAGGTAAGACTATATTCAGCAATTGGATCACATTAGGTCTCACTGTGTACTTTGCAAAAAAAGATAGCTAAAGTATGTGTCCTCTGATTTGCATAATCATTTTTTTAATGGTGAATTTTGAGTAGGACTGAAAGATTAATCAATTTTTAATTGAAATTGCAATTTTTATTAATGCAATTAGCAAATTGCAAAGACTGCAATTAATCGTGACACTTACAAATCTGACCCAGTGGTAAATTGTATCACATCTATGTTTTTTTTTTTTTTTCAAATCATGTCCTCCTCCTTGTGTGAGATACAGTCACACTCACCAATCAGAAGTGCTGAGCTCTTCCTGTATGAGACACACTCACCAATCAGAAGTGCTGAGCTCTTCCTGTATGAGACACACTAAACAATCAGAAGTGGCCCGACTGAAAAACATGTTACTGTCATGTTATGGAGAGAGCGTTGTTTCAATGCCGACTTACTCTTTATGAATTGCTATGTATGTATGTATGTATGTATGTATGATTTGGGAAAAAAATATCTCATTTTGATTTTTCTGACAGACATTGCGATTTGATTTGGTGTGAATGAACTTTGATGTTTTTTACACGGTCCTAGCTTAATTCTTGTTTGCATTTCGCCTCACAGCTATGTTGGCATTTCACATCACATTTCCAGGCCACCCACTCAAACTTAACACCTCTACCAGATGAAGCTGAAATAATCAGTAAGAGTATGGATTGGCTCACCAGAAGTGGGGATTGGAGGTTGCATATTTACATTTGTGAGCCACCCCCTTAGAATGGCAAGCTATTGCAAAGCATGATAAAATAGGGACGGAAATCCAATTTAAGTTCAATTATTTGTTTATAATGACACCAGCCGACTGGAGAAGTTAATCATTTGCGCTGAAGTCATGGCATTTACTGAGTTGATACGCCATCAAATTCAGTGCGAGAGGCAAGCTGCATAAAATTGATGGAAGAAACCTGAGCAACTGCAGGTAATTTTGCCCACAGCATTCTAATCACCTGTCATTAACTGTTTTGTTTAACACTACATATTAAATAAACAAACCATTATTCAGGTCAGTTTAGCACTATTAATCACAGAAATATTTTGCATGCTTAACACTATGTTTTAATTGAGCTATGATCAGAGGCGATTCTAGGGTCTGTGGGGGCCCTAAGCAAAAATTCCTAGGGGGCCCTACCAACCAGTGTTCATCATCATTATGTTAGGCTATAAATAATCTGACACCAACGAAAATTCATGAAATAAATCCTTTTTTTTTAATTAAAATGTTCCAAACATGAAAAACCTTGTTTTTTTGACAATATAAATGTAAAGAATAAAAAAGTTAATAAATAACTAAAAAATACTTTAAAACTCCAATATAAACTTTGTACAAAATATAAAGTATAGAAATTAAATAGTTTTATTGGGGTCCTATACCCAAAATTAGTAATTCATTTCTCTTAATGAACTCTATTTTATCTCCCCTTTCAATATTGTGAATAGTAAATGTGGGCACTAGGCTACTATAAGTTTGGCATTGATTTACAGTTTAGCACGGAGCCTGACTTATTCTAATTATTTCTTTGGATAAAGTCTATATTACTTTTATTCTTAAATAGGCTACTTGGTTGACCCATCCCCTTGACAATGTTATGTTTATTGTTTGCCTACAAGAAATATTAGCATGCAGAGTGAAAAGCGAACTAGGAGTTGGAGCTGGGAGAAAAATAGCTGGGCCTATAAAGAGGAATGGAAAGAAAATGTTGCGTTCACCCTACCTGGATTCACACATGCAAAGCCTGTGTATCTGATAGGCAACAACGCTGTCGCTGTTTGAAAAGAATAACCTATCATACCGCACTACGAAACGCAGCGGCACCTTCAAGGTGGTCTATCATGTTCCAAACAGAGGCACAAAAGCGCAACATTGAAGCGCTGGCCGAGGGAGGGAGTTCATGCGTTAATGTTTATTATCTTCTAGCAAGTGTCTGTGTCAGTTTAAGGACAAGAAACGGTGCATCAAAGGGTCAAATATTAGCAGCCAAAGAGAATCGTTGATAACAGAACAAGTGACGATGTAAAATTAAAAATCTGCACACGTTAATGCGATTTTAAAAATGAATGCATGCTTGGTCCTTATCGCATTGGGATTAATACAAATGCAAACATAATGTTAACCATCTCCTTGCTTAACTAGTTGTAACTATCGCTAGCTAGCTCAAGTAGCCTATAGCTAGGCTGTTTATATGCCATAGCATATGATGTACTGTTCTCGCTTGTCGCACCGGAAAACGCGCTGAGACCAGGGCCCACTTCCCCGATAACGACGGAGACACGCTCTTAAGAGGGTTTTCTACGATTCATCTTACGATCATTCGTTTGATTTTTCCGACTGTTTCCCGAACATGCTCGTAGCGTGAACGCGCGTGCACTGCTCTTAAGATGCTCTTAAGGGGAGCTGTCCACGTTAATAGTTCTGAAATATCCTCTGATTTGACGGTGATGTCAGGTGACTGCACGTCACAGCTATAGGCCTACCATTTAAACTTCGGATCTACACATTCATTCACATCAATACGAAAATAGAAACATTTGACATCTGCATGTAAGCATCCCAAGTAGGTTATATACCACACAGAGACATAAATAATTGTAATTATTTTAAGATTAGATTGTTGCACCATGCAATAATTTTTCGCGGTGTCACTTAAGAACACGTTTGAAGATAAGAAAGAAGTCGAGTAAGAAAGAGAGGAAATGTGTAGGCTTAGTTTTTGATGCAGTAGGCTACAGACTAAACCACATGTTGCTTTCTCTGCTTTTTACCTCATAGGCCTAATAAAATATTCACTTAGCAAAGATAATGTCAAACTATTCTGGTAACGTCTCGTTTCATAACTTGATTGCATTTTTGTCCGCTTTTCATCACATTATTATGACCATTAAATGTAGGCTATTTTGCACGCTAAAATCTGATTCATCACAGGTAAACACAATAAAGAATGGGAACGTAAGTTGGATTATGTATTCTAAGTTGTAATTCCTCTGTATGTCCTGTTGGTGACCTCAGTGAGAAGTACTGTTAAGACGCTCTTAGCCGGTAACGAGTACTCTGGAGCACTCGTAGATCTACGAGTGTTTTCACGACGCTCTTAAGCTACGATGGTTTCGGGAAACAGTCGGCAAATCTTAAGACGTTCGTAAGAGGGACTTTACGACGCTCTTAGGCTTAAGATGCTTTCGGGGAAGTGGGCCCAGGTCTCGGGGCCCCCCAGCAGCTCGGGACTCCAAGCAGTTGCTTGCCTTGCCTGTTGACAAGGTGCGCCTCTGGCTATGATTTGGTCCCAGATAGCAAGAGGCTGGTGGACCGCTGTCAGTCCATTGGGGGCATAGCTGGCGGTCCGCTGGCATTTTGCACATCGGTTCTCTGGTGGTCCGCTGGCGGGTTGCAGACAAATTGGCCAATATTTTGCCACTATTGGTCTAAAATCTTTTTTCATTTGTTTAGTTATACTCCATATATAATTTGATTATTTTTTCTTAATATTCATGACAAGTAAATAATAAAATTTAAAGAGATGGTGGTCCAACGGCGGACCACAAGTGACACGCCACCTGCAGCATACCACCAGCGGTCCGCTATCTGCCAATCTGATTTTGCTATCTGGGGTGCAGTATTAATGAAGTGACCACAGTCTTCTACAATGAAGGCTAATGTAATATGTATTGCAGGTAATAGTAGACAAGTAATGGGACAAATGCACTAGCATTAACAGTGTGTAACTTCCAGAAACACAGTAATGTGAACCCCTAAAGTGAATAGCTTAATTTGTTACCATGCATAATTCATTCAGACATCGATAGGTATCCAAAATCCTCTTAATAAATTATAGAAAATTAATTATAGAAAACATGAAAGTTAAATACAACACAGAGATTTGCTGTCTGGCAGCATGTGCAGGATAAAAGATTTTCCTTGCTGGACGGGCCACAAGGGAGACAGCTAGTCTGTTTATTCGACAAGTATATAATTAGTGGTTAATTAAAGGCACATGCTGGTGGAAGGCGAAACACACAATTGCATTAAGGCACTGCTCTGTGGCTGGGTATGCAGTCCCTGGCTCCAATGCTAGCAACATTTGTGCTATTGGGCCAAAGAACAAACACATTTGTTTAACACCGGTTGATGCCAGTTACTTGGGCAACAAAATTCTTGACTCGCAGCACTAAGGAGTGTGAAGAGGCAAAAGTCAATGAAAGCAAATTGTGAAAAATCGTGAGGCTATTTGAGCAGTTCTGGCCAATAGTTTGCGTTCATGTGATAAAAAAAAAAAAAAAAACGTCCCCATAACTGGCTGCTGACTGAAAGCTCTGTCTTATTGTTTATTAATGAATGCCTAATTCCCCTCACAACACGACCCCAGATAGAGCCTGCGGTAGATCCATTTTTCAGTCAAATTAATGGAACTAAAGCGCAGGGATCAGGCAACAGTGAAAACCCAAGACGCAGCACAGTGTGCTCCTGTCTTAATAAATGTGCTTTGAGCTGGAGGGCGAATGGGCAGAGTTGCCCTGGTCGGGGGCCTATACAGCTGCACTGTGCCTACCTGCCACCCACTGCACAGACTCCCACCCTCGGCTCCACTTGCACCTCGAT
>NW_027468663.1:46379497-46389497 GCF_046254945.1 Alosa pseudoharengus | reverse complement strand
ATGACTTTGACGGTGAGGGTGCAGGCCAGGTGTGAGGAGTAGACCAGGCTGATCACACAGCTGACCACACTGATCAGAGTCAGGGTGGTCTTGTTGACGGGGCTGCGCGGGGAGCCTGCAGATCAGAGGCACACGGAAAGAGAGGAGAGGTCAGAGAGGAGGTCACCGACCAGCAGAAAGAAAACCTGTGAAGTTTGGTGAACTCTCAGCCTTATTTCCTAGCGCTACCACCACCACCACCACCACGCCATCCGCGCGAGTCGCTTACAAACAGTCTCACATCTGGCCTGACAGACCATGAAAGGGGCGCTGCATCAAACCCCTGGCCCCAGCCTTTGTGGAGGCTGAGAGGGGCTGGGACCCAGGCCAGAGGAGAGCAGAGCAGAGAGCTGAGCAGAGCCCGTGGCTGGGAAGATAACAGCCTTTTGAAGGCCATCACACAGAACGCGGGCGAGCAATGGGAATATCCATAATGGAGAAAAAAACAGACATTTTTTTACTTAGAGGCCTCTCATATTTTCATCTGAGGCCACAGCTCCAGGGTGCTAATCTGTCAGAGTTAATCTGTCATCATTTCTATTTATCTGTTCTGTGTGAAGCACCACCTGAAATAAACCACCAAAATAAAACACGCACACGCACACACACAAACACGCACACGCACACGCACACGCACACACACACACACACGCACACACACACACACACACACACACACACACACACACACACACATGCACACACACACACTTATGTACATAACATCCACATGCGTATACACAGGTACACACTTGCAGGTGTCTAGAAACACACACACACACACACACACACACACAATCACACTCTCTCTCCCTCTCTCCCTCTCTCTCTCTCACACACACACACGCACTGATTGATTTGACCGTGTCCTACAGCAGGCCACAGCTCTCCGGTGACATGGCTTTAAAAGGTCCTCTCGCTTCCTCTGTTCTTGCTCTAGCTCAGCTCACAGCTTTAGGATGACATTTATGGGCCTCGGTATCAACATCTCGATCAAAGCGCTGCTCATGGGTCAACTGAAAGGGAGGGCAGCTATTTTTTTTTAACCTTTCATATATACTGGTCATTATTAACACCTACTCCTACATTATGCTAGTTTTTCTTTGTTTTTTCATTTTGAGGCTTTGGTTGAGAAGCGTCAACTCAAATGGCTTTTTGTTGTGTGTGATATTTGAAGTGGGGTCATTGGTTTGTAAACATAGCCATATTTATGCATGTGTCCCTGATTGCACAATCTGCATGTTGATCTTGCTGTTAGACATGTCAACACAAAATGCAGCTGACTTTCAAATCAAAATGCCAGATGAAGAGCAAGTGGGATGTTGCTTAGCTAAATGGAATGCACATTATTGGGGGCCAAGCAGCGAAGCTGCGAAGGCACCCATTGAGTTACTAGCTTTTCCTATTATTATTATTACACATCTGCCATTGGAGTCTATGGCAGCCCATAGAACGCCTGGCTAAAAAGTGCAGATTTTTTGGCAGAAAGTTTCGGGACACTCCACTGACCACTCACACTCATTTACGGACCTCTAAACCCAGCCGTCTAGCGCCACCAACAGGTCAAAGTTTGGCCGAAAGTTGATAAGCTGGGTTGAAAGGTATTTGCAAGTCATTATTATTATGAAATTTAGCACCCTGATTCAGGACCGTCCCATGATCACTCTCACCAATTTACAGAACTCTATGCCGAACACTCTAGCGCCACCAATGGGTCGAATCTGGACTCACATTCACGCATGTAACAATTGAACGGTGTGTTCGATTTTCACAAATCATGCACCGTTGGAATCCCTGGACTGACTTGAGTTGAATGACCCCTACTACGTCACTTTCGGCCATACTGGACCTCCGCCATATTGGATTTAGTCCAAACTCTACGAAAAGGTTCAGCGGTTACAAATTTCATCCGATTTTCACGAAACTTGTTGGAGATGATCTTCTGCCCGAGCCGCACAAACGATACTGGTCAGATTTTTCAATTTCATTTTTATTTGCCCGTGACAGCCAATCAAATATGGTGATGAAGCCGCCATACAGGAAGTGGACAAACATCTAGGTGACGCTTTGAGTTAACATAACAAGACTTGATACCATTAGTCAGGACACTGTCCCAATCCCTCACAGCAATTTTCATGCATATACATTGAACACTCTAGCGCCACCACCAGTTCAAAGCTGGACATGCGTTCATGTGCGTGATCCTTGACTCTTTTGTCTGATTTTCACAATTGAGGTAGCGTCTGAATCCTTGAACAATCTCGAGTTCATCGACCCCTATCCCGTCACTTTCCGCCATATTGGACCTCCGCCATATTGGATTTAGTCCAAACTCTACGAAAAGTTTCAGCGGTTACAAATTTCATCCGATTTTCACAGAACTTGGCGGGGATGATCTTCAGACCGAGCCGCACAAACGATACTTGTCAGATTTTTTATTTTCAAGTTTGTTTGCCTGTGACAGCCAATTACACATGGCGACGATGCCGCCTAACAGGAAATGGGCTAACATCTCGGCTACTCTTTAATGTATGAAGTCCAAACGTGGTACAGGGACTTGGTATCTGATTGTGAGGACGCCCTAGGAAATTGGCGTCATTTGGCCTCTATAGGGGGCGCTGCAATACAGGAAGTGAGCTTGTATCTCAGCAACGCTTTGATGTACGAAGTCCAAATTTGGTATAGAGACTTGGTATCTGATTGTGAGGACACAGTAGGAAATTGACATCATTTGGCCTCTATAGGGGGCGCTGCAATACAGGAAGTGAGCTTGTATCTCAGCAACGCTTTGATGTACGAAGTCCAAATTTGGTATAGAGACTTGGTATCTGATTGTGAGGACACAGTAGGAAATTGGCATCATTTGGCCTCTATAGGGGGCGCTGTAATACATGAAGTGGGCTCAAATCTCAGCAACGCTTCGTTGTATGAAGTCCAAACGTGATACATGGGCATATTATCTGATTGTGAGGACATGCAAGGAAAGTGGTCTCATTTGGCCTCTAGGGGTGTTGCAATAAAGAAAATGAGCTCACATCTCAGCAACACTTTGGTGTATGAAGTCCAAACTTGGTAGACGGACATGGGAGCTGATTGTAAGAACGCACAAGGACATTGGTGTAATTTGGCCTCTAGGGGCGCTGTAACAAAGTAAATGAGCTTATTTCTCAGCCGTTCTTTATCCAAACTTGCTGTGAGTGGTTGCTCATGCCATGGCAACGCCATTCCTGCTATAGCGCACTGCTTGGCCCCCGCATTGCTGCTTGCAGCTATATTTTTAGAGGATATTTGAATATCAGAAAAATTGGATTTTGCATTTGGTCAAAACATGTCCAATTTTGCATTCTTAATTCAATGTGCGTGTCATTACATTTATAGTCTCCTGATAAACTACAACAATGCAGACTGTAATTCACATATTTGGAAAAACAAAACAGATTATGCAGATTAGTAGAACGAAAATACATTGACATATTCACTTTGTCAATGTTGACCATTTTACATAAACAACAAGCTGCAAGGCAACATTCACACAAAGACATACAAACAGCATGACAATTAAAAAACATATCTTACAACTACAGTATTCAGCGGATCACAGTCCAAACGCACACAATAAAACAAAGACATCTTTAAGACAAAGCATCTCCACTCCTGGCACACTAATTAAAGGTGTTGCTTTGCTCCAGCTGACTGCTTTGTACTTAGCGTAATTAAGAGGAAGGGATAAGAAAAGAGAGACAAGACTGGCTGGCTGGTGTTCACTAAGTGAGATCTGGCAGCTGGTTACATGTTGAAGAACCTGGATGAATGCATGCTGGTAAAAGATAAATTAAGCTTACCTCAAACTCAACCAATTATGAATCTCTCTACACCCACACCTAATTAGCTAGCATATTTAATACACATAAGGAAGAAACTTTGGTATTTAGTATATGTTGTTTTTAACATGCCTCCTTTTTAAATATTTGCTTTGCTCAGTGACATATAATGTTTTAGCACAGAGCGAGCATTCTCACAAAAAAGTTTGCGCTCTACTTGAGCGATAATCTAATTTGGATATCACATCTGCTGAATGAATAAGTATAGATGTGGAATGGTGTCACAACAATTTGCATGCCGTGTTAGTGTACATATCTGGCTAATTTAATGTGAATAGCTGTGTACACAAGTGCCTTATTAGGGAGTTGCAGACACAACATTCATGATCATGCTTGTTTCAATTAGTTACCAAGAAACGGCAACCAAAAATTGGGAGAATTCAATCGCCACTGAAGACTCGCATTGACATTCAATTGAATTCCCCTCTCACTGTCACAACATGTACATTCAATCAGTGATAAATCAAAAACAAAACAAAACCATAACATGACGCTGAAGAACGGGGTGCACCACGCTTCACGGAGGTGACCAGGGACACTTTGGGGGTCATGCTGCTGACACAGAGTGAAGGCGGCGACGCGGAGCCGATCGGCTGTCCTCCTTACCCCCGGAGCCCCAGGCTGTGTTGGCGTTACCATTTCGCATACCTCGGCTGCGACGCCGGCTGCGGTTGGGATCGGTGTAGAAGGTCAGCTGGGGCTCGCTGTCGGCCTCGGTGCCCGAGTCGCCGTCCGGGTTCAGGAAGGCCGAACCCGCTGCGGAGAGAGAGACCTCGCATCAAAGATAAGTTACACTGGCACCAAGATGGCAGCAGCACTGGGAGGAAATCAGGCCTTTTGCTCAGCTGAAAAACTGTGACAAAATGTGATTTGGAACAATGAAGGAAATAAGTACATTTACATGTTTCACAGGGGGCATACAGATTGTAAACAAATTAAAAAACAAAATGGAAAACAAAGCATCAGACTTTTAAATAGGACAAAAAAACCCTCACACACAGACCCACATGCATGCACACACAGACCCACATGCATGCACACACATTCACACACACACACACACACACACACACACACACACACACACACATACACACACACACACACACACACACACACACACACACACACACACACACACACACATACATTCATTATTTCCAATTAAATCGAATAGGGCTTGAAATTAAATCATTTCAGACAGCAAGGCCTTATGGTTGTTTTGGTATAATTGACAATGATATCCATTTGATTTATCCATTATTGATTAATACAACTAGCAGGAGGGAAGAGCTACAAACCCCTAAACAACACAACCACCAGCTTGGAAAGTGACAACCTCTTCAATTGCCTTTAATGAAACAAAAAGCACACAGATGTTTTCCAGGCAGTTAAAAGCTGCATACAACCAGAGGATCAAATGAGAGAGAATGTTCCGCTTTACCCTCTCAAGAAGGCTTACTTAATGCAACCGACTGTAATTGGTGATTGATTACTTTAAAACAACGGTGATGCACAATATGGGGCACACAATGAATACAGTGGCTACAATGTGAGTTGTGAATATGAGTAACTGTGTATTTATAATACATCATTTACATCCTCTAGGTTTCATACCATAATAACTATGGAACACGCTCACTTCATGTTTTTGGCACAATATGCAGTTATGCAGAAGTATGAGGAGCGATATTTAGGAATAGAGAAATAAGGAAAGCTTTTTCCCCAAGGTCCACCTGCTAACAATTTCCCCATAATCTGTTATTATGCATGCATTTGCACAGTGGGGGGTATATGTATTTTATATTCATAATGCATTGCCCCTTAGTTCAGTGTGATTTCCTCATGACATTTAATTATAACAGGATTGCTATACTCCACACAGGAAGCAGATACTGCCAAGTGCGTTGGACATTTTCACATCTGGTCAACCTCTTGACTGGTTCTCATCTTGTACTGTTAGTCAAACTTAGCTTTGTCAACTGTGGATTACAGGTTAGACTGAGATCTGCCTCACATGTTACACTAAGGCTGGTAAGCAATTCTAAATCTGCTTGTAAAAATCAGTACAGTTACTCGTCTTACACATTTTCTTACGGGTCCCTACAACTGAGAGAAATGTTGTTTTGCTCAACAACACCTTCTGCTGTTTATCCACACACAGAATCCTACTTATGGACTATTACACTGAACATGACATACAGCAACATACATTTTCACATGATACTGTATGTGCATTATTATTGCTTATCAGTTATTTAGGCAATATTGAATGAACCAAAACAAACTTAGCTTGTGAATATGCAATTATAAAGCAAGCATTGTTTACACTTCAAATGTATTTCATTAAAATGTATGAATATATAATTGATGTATGTCAACAGAGCTACTGAATTATGCTTGTGACAAACATGGTTTTGTTTTCACAATGTACACAGGCTACAACAAAGATAACACACAAAAAGTAAACAGAGCTCATGTTACTCGGAGGATTTATCACTTAATTCAGAAGGTAATGGTTGTGCGTGAAATATAAATATGGAATGGATGGTATGACAAACATAATAACTACATGCTTCCATGGGCTCTTTGTCAACAGGGATAAAAGAGTCCATTTACTCAGCACAGAGCAGGGAGAATGTTTTCATTATGCAGTGTCAGAAATGGAGATACATGATAAAGCCAAGACATGGATTATATTGCCTCTTGCTTTGTGCCATGACACATTTTAAATTCAGTTTTGCTATCTGTGTTTCAAACAGACAGAAAAAATGATGTTGTTAACCTTCTACTTAGAGATTAATTTTAGAAATAAAATTTAGTGGCACGCAGTTCTACATGCCCTTAATCAACCCACTACAATAGTCATTTTGTGATATATTTGACCAAGCTAATGTATATTCGACTGTCATATATTTTAGAAATAGTCATATATATAGTGACATTTGTCAATTGTAGAAATTAAGCTCAGGATGAATGAAAATATAAGGCCAATAGAAAATACAATACAACACAGATTTGTTCTTATTATCTTATATATTTTAGTTGTGAACATAATATGATGCTTATATATCATCTGATAAACACAAGTGGGTTTTCAAACCAATAATGCGGTGTTTTAATATCGGTATTCTGAGTAAAAACATTTTACTAAATGTTTTTACTCAGTTTCTATGATGCTTGAAAATGGCATGTACTGTATATAGCACATTTCCTGGCTTGTGTTAAAAGTGGTATGTGGCATGTTGTGGCACTATGGTACCAAGTGATGTGTTTTTATCGTCACAGAAAAGTAATAAGATACGACGATCAATAATCTCTTTTTGGTATTTAATGTGTGTCTTTTGTGATTTCTAAATAAGATTCCTTTGACCCCTTGACATCAATGCTAACAAATGCATGATAATTTATCTGCAAACATATGGTTATGAATGCAGGAGAACATGAGACATTAATAAAAAGAAAAACACTCTCTGACGACAGCATCGATCTGAATCTCCATCTCAATCTCCAATCGCCCTTCTTAGGGATTGTTTTCTGCGGTCTCTAAATGGCCACATTGCAAGAAAGTAGTCCTCTTTAAAGGAATTATCCGGAGTAAAATGCACTTTAGATCGATTTACGGATGATTGGGGGTACATACTTGAGTTGACATCAAAATCATGTCATTCGGATGTGTTTTGAGAAAGTTCGATTGTACCGTTTTCAGGTCACAACTCGTAGCCTCGAAGTGAGCAGGGCATTTCAATTTCGCCGCTACAAAACGCTATTTTTATACCTCTTCTACAGTTCCAAACAACATAACACTTACGTGGTAGTGAGTAGAGGGTTCCTAAAGCCAAACCGAAGTATCCCGAGGTCTTTATGTGGTCGAATAGAGAGTCCAGAATGAATTTCATCAAGCCAGTACCTTTCCAGAAATGTTGCCATCTTTGCTGTAGGAGTCTTATTGCTGAGTGTGTTGTAACATGCTCTGGAAATTCACAATTTTGTCGCCGTTTAAAAAAAAAAAAAAAACATAGTCCAGTCCATACAACTTCATTTCAATTTCGAAAGAAATACTGGACTATGTTTTTTTTTTTTTTTTAAACGGCGACGCAATTGTGAATTTCCAGAGCAGAGGTACTGGCTTGATGAAATTCATTCTGGACTCTCTATTCGACCACATAAAGACCTCGGGATACTTCGGTTTGGCTTTAGGGACCCTCTACTCACTACCACGTAAGTGTTATGTTGTTTGGAACTGCAGAAGAGGTATAAAAATAGCGTTTTATAGCGGCGAAATTGAAATGCCCTGCTCACTTCCAGGCTACGAGTTGTGACTGAAAACGGTACAATCGAACTTTCTCAAAACACATCCGAATGACATGATTTTGATGTCAACTCAACCGTATGTACCCCCAATCATCCGTAAATCGATCTAAAGTGCATTTTAGTCCGGATAATTCCTTTAAGGATTCTGAAGCAACAGAGCAGGGCCCACTTCCCCGATAACGACGGAGACACGCTCTTAAGAGGGTTTTCTACGATTCATCTTACGATCGTTGGTTTGATTTTTCCGACTGTTTCCCGAACATGCTCGTAGCGTGAACGCGCATGCACTGCTCTTAAGATGCTCTTAAGGGGAGCTGTCCACGTTAATAGTTCTGAAATATCCTCTGATTTGACGGTGATGTCAGGTGACTGCACGTCACAGCTATAGGCCTACCATTTAAACTTCGGATCTACACATTAATTCACATCAATACGAAAATAAAACACTTTGACATCTGCATGTAAGCATCCCAAGTAGGTTATATACCACACAGAGACATAAATAATTGTAATTATTTTAAGATTAGATTGTTGCACCATGCAATAATTTTTCGCGGTGCCACTTATGAACACGTTTGAAGATAAGAAAGAAGTCGAGTAAGAAAGAGAGGAAATGTGTAGGCTTAGATTTTGATGCAGTAGGCTACAGACTAAACCACATGTTGCTTTCTCTGCTTTTTACCTCATAGGCCTAATAAAATATTCACTTAGCAAAGATAAGGTCAAACTATTCTGGCAACGTCTCGTTTCATAACTTGATTGCATTTTTGTCCGCTTTTCATCACATTATTATGACCATTAAATGTAGGCTATTTTGCACGCTAAAATCTGATTCATCACAGGTAAACACAATAAAGAATGGGAACGTAAGTTGGATTATGTATTCTAAGTTGTAATTCCTCTGTATGTCCTGTTGGTGACCTCAGTGAGAAGTACTGTTAAGACGCTCTTAGCCGGTAACGAGTACTCTGGAGCACTCGTAGATCTACGAGTGTTTTCACGACGCTCTTAAGCTACGATGGTTTCGGGAAACAGTCGGCAAATCTTAAGACGTTCGTAAGAGGGACTTTACGACGCTCTTAGGCTTAAGATGCTTTCGGGGAAGTGGGCCCTGGTAATGAAGGTATCACCCAAATCCCAGCTTGCACTTAAGCAGATCTGTTCTATAGAGACACTGTTCCAGGCTGCAAGAAGCAAGGAGCAAGGCGGTAAAATGCCAGCTCTCGATTTGGAGGGGTCATCAAGTGTATGTTCGAGCCTTCATGATAGCTAAAGAATGGCAAGAGGACTAGTTTCTCGAGGTGCACCTTAGGCAGTGGCCCGTGAAAAAGTTCCTGAGACGGGTGGAGATTGGAGAATGACTTCCCACTGGTTAACATTAAGTGAACTCGATTAAAAGACAATGACCAAAGGCCTTTTTGACATTTGTACATTTGTATGTATAGTATGCCAGTGTTATATAGATGTATCGTGTATACCCTGCTGGAGTTAATGACTAACACGTTTTTTGTGCTAAAAAATCTCATCTTCATACATAGTTTTATTGCTAGAATTGGGAAACAAAAATTGTTCACTCAGACGGGAGCCATAGTCAATTCCAGCCTATCAACACATGCAGGAAGGGGTATTTCATTAGCTACTGAACTCAAATATCAAGAGCCATTTACCAGACTCTGCCGTTAAATAGGAGCAATATAATTGTAGTCGGAGGCACACTGGAACAGTAATCACAGCTTTGGACAGAGGTAAACTCCTTAGATTGTGTT
>NW_027468663.1:46371997-46374497 GCF_046254945.1 Alosa pseudoharengus | reverse complement strand
TACCTCAGAATAGCTAAAGACTGCTGTGCCCTCATGCCTATCTCAAGAAAACATTCCGTGATGCAACGTTATCTCAAATAAGTAGCCAGGTCTGTCGATGTCAAGTCTGAATTTGATGAAGAAATATCGCTAGGAGCCACGAGAACATGGCATGGGGAACGAGAAAACAGAAGCACACTGAAGGCTTTGTTTTATCTTGATCTTGAGGAACGGATTATGATGGTGAGATTTAATTAGGATCTGATTGACCAATCAATACTTTAAACAACCAGTGTTTAAAGGTTTCATAGCTCCTCCTCCCACCTAAGGTGGCATCCAGGAAGGAAACACACACACACACACACACACACACACACATGCACGCAAACACACACGCACGCACACACACACACAATGACACTAAACCACACAAACAGGCATGTTTGCTCCACCACAAACACAGATACAAAGCCACTGCTGTGACTCACGCACCCGGTGTCAGGTCCATGTTGGCCTTGTCGTTACAGCCCTGCAGCGAGTCCAGCGTGCGAGTCACCTGACTGGTGAAGTCCTCGCCGCCGTTCATGCACTCGCGCTGCAGGTGGTGGCGCAGGTCGGTGATGTCGTACTCGTAGCCGTCCAGGATGGGCGTCTCGCGGATGCTCAGCGTGCCGCTGGAGTTGTGGCCCTGGCCGCGCGAGTTGCGCAGGCTCTCGCGCGCCTGCCCGCCCATCAGCACCGAGGGGATGTAGTGGATCTCGTTGGCCGCCTCGGCGCTGGCGCTCTTCTGGGGCTGGGGCACGCGGCGCCGCTTGCACCAGCGCCGGCGCGTGTACAGGATCAGCACCAGGCACAGGATGGAGAGCAGCAGCGCGATCATGCCACCCTGGGCACACACACACACACACACACACACACACACACACACACACACACACACACACACACACACACACACACACACACACACACACACACACACACACAAACAGACAAAGGACACATTAACCTTAACAAGAGGCAAATTAACCTTGACGCACTGGGTCGACATACTGTGCAAATGTTAAAGGCAAATTTAAACAATTCTGTGAAGTATTGATGCTTTCACATATACATGTATATATCTGTTTGTGTGTGTGTGTGTGTGTGTTTGTGCAATTTTACATTGTCTAAATATCCCTGAATAAATTAGAAACTGACTGTCATTTCAGTAGCTTTGTGAATTATAATAATAATAGCTGTTCAAACATAAAATAAATAAATATGCAAAGAAAACTGATAGCAAAAGGGAAAACAAAACTAAAAGTTAATTGGAAAGTTATGATTTAAGGACATTTCATGTGCTAACTCATTAGTGTCTTAGACAAATTATCTAGATTCCACATACCGGTAGTAAGGAGGCGCAGCTGAATAGGACATCACTGGTAAATAAAGAAATTGCTGCTATGCTTGTGTTGTGTTTGGCACACTCTTAAGAGCCTTCTAGTGATTAATTATGCACCTGACAATCAGACCTTTTGACTTTTGTTCTTCAAGGCTGTGCAATGTCACTCAAAGACAACATTAATTAAAATGCCTCATTGGCTAGTATTTGAAATTACCAAGTAATGACAGACAGATGCACCTCAAAGGGGACCAAGCTTCATCTGTCTTCATTTACATAAAGTCAGAGAGGTAAAAGTGAGCAAAATGTTTGCTGAGAACACGTTGAGTTAAATGTGACCCACACAAATCACACCTAAACACAAATGTCAACACAAGACATGCAATACATTTGCATGCACAGAGTGTAGTCACTCATGTGAATGTCCTTCTCTGTATTCAGAATAGGTTGACCACCACAGCAAGAGTTCCAGAAGCAGTGCGAGGAGTTCCTGGTCACCATCGTCCAGCAGAAGAGAGAGACTGACGAACAGCAGAAGGTGTGTGTGTATGTGTGTGTGTGTATGTGTGTGTGTGTGTGTGTGTGTGTGTGTGTGTGTGTGTGTGTGTGAGAACAGCCATCTATCTGCAGTTTGTATTGATTATGCCTTTTTCAACACTTTAAGACTCTGTATTCTCATTTCCTGCAACTAGGAGGTTCACAAAGCCACAGCCTGACTGATGCAAGGGGACTCGAAGAGAAACAAATGTCAAATGTGATTAATCAAAATAGCTACGGATCATGTTACTATGACAACTCAAGTTTTTTTTATAACCAAAGAAGAAATTCATTCTCATAAACCATCCCTGTATTAAGAAGTTGAATTATGAATAACATTATTAACATATTAATTTACATTAATGACACACAATGTGTTGCATTCACAGCCTGACGTGTATCAATTATTTGCAATTAGCTTTTCAAACACGTTATTGATAGGCAACCGTGTTTGCTGATGGTGAACAAGAAGAACCAAGTAATACATTGTATATGTCAAACTGACCACCATCACTACCACTACACTACAATTAGGGTTGCAGCAATACTGGTATAGAGTATTGGGTATTGGGTGCCACTGGAATCTGGTTCTCAAAAAAA